>NC_089763.1:52482586-52640086 GCF_040412425.1 Macrobrachium rosenbergii
CGAGAAGCATCTATGATACTGGTGAAGTCCCCTAGAGAGGAGGCAGAAACTCCCAAGGGCAGAGCTTCTCCAGTTGCATAAGACAGATACTTCTGCCTTATCAAATGAGAGGGAGGTAAACAGAGCACTGCCTTCCCGACTTCCCTCTTCTCCGCTAACCAGGGATCCATGCGGCCGAAAGCTTTCTTCGACGACGAAGACAAAACCATACATGGCAGTCTGGCGGTACCTGGTGGTTGTTGCATCAAATAGGCCGAACCCGGCGATAAAGGGACGACTGGAGAGGAGAACGACGGGTAACAGACCAAGAAAAACCTGAGCAGTGCCGAGTAATTCGATGCAGGTTGCTCCTCTTCTGCAGGTTCCTCGACAGACAAAGCAGGTGATCCTGGGGGTTCCGCGGTGTCTTGCACTACCGGAGTTGGTTTTTGAAGAGGGCTCAACACTTTATCAAGCCGAAGTTGAAGTGGCACCAACGAAGGATCTATAGCAACAGACGGAAAATCTCTTGAAGCTTCAGATACTGGAAATTCTCCTTGCGGGGTCATGAAGATATTAGAAGTGGGGTGGACTTTGAGAGAGGCGCCCACAGCGACTGGATGCATGGACGTTGGGTGCCCACTCGCTGTCCAAGCAGACACTGACTCCTTGGAAGAGGCTGCATTCTCCGTGGACACTTGGCGCCCCTAGGATCGGCACTCGGAACCTGGGTGCTTGGCGATCTGACGTTCACACTCTGAGCAGTCATACACAGGCTCTTCTAGCTCGGAATCTGGGCGCCCATGAACTGGAAAGGCAGAAACTGCGCGCTCATGCGATGGGCGCTCAAACGAAGTGCACTTTTACGATGGGTGCTCTGGAGATGATAGCTTGGACACCGAACAATCTTCGAGTTGGCACTTACGCACACCACTAACGTACCCTGGGTGCTTGTACTCTTGGCGCCGATAAGCTGGACTGGTACACACTCGTTCAGGGTCAGAACGCACTTTCGCACCTGAATGGGAGCGAGAATCCCTCACCGGCAACTCCCAAAAACTACATTAAGGGAGAGGGCTATGTTCTTTCTTCACAGCTCGCTTACGAGACAGGGGCGAATCTGAATCCAAGGAAGCGCCTGGCCTTTTCAATGGCCTAGAACCTTTGGCAAAACAGTCACTGCGTTTCTTTGATGCAGGAAAATCTGAATCACTTGAAGACAGGGCGTGCACATCCATTCAAACACCTTTCCAACAGCGTTCTTCCGCAGCCTGGGACTGGCGGACAACAGGCTTGGATGAAGTGGTGACTCCTCATGGGCAAACCCCATTGACCTCCCTTGGACTGCCAGTTTGCTTCCTCCCAGGTTGGCAAGGGGAGTTTAGCAGGGACCTTGGTCTAGGAGCATCAGTGGGACGAACAGCCGCCCCCTCCACTGACACTTCACTCGACACTGCACTATTAAATTTGTCCATTGGACCTTCACAAAGTTCCCGATCTGGGAAACAGTATTGACAAGTAAATAAAATTTTTGATCTATGAAGTGACGATGAAAGAAACTTTTATATGATGTGACGAGTTTTATACTTCACTTCACATAAAATAAACATGAAACGTCACATCACACTTCATTTACCTGGTTGGGTACTATAATCCAGTAAGTTGTCTTCTTGAGAATTGAAGAGAAGGTCTTCAAAGCAAGGATCAGGTAACGGCTGCGTGTTAGGTATGAAGCTGAAGCCAAAACTCATCTTCTCGATGCTGGTAAGCCTCTGTAGTCCACCTTTACGTCAACAAAAAGATGCTCTCCTTGTCACATCTTATATACCCTCATCTGCGAATTGGGTTCAGCAGAATGAGAGCTAGGTAATGGAGTGACAAGAAAGGCTGGAGGACTGGAAATGGAAGAGAACGCTGTCACAGGCGTTGAAGGGATAGCCATAACATCAACATCAACTCCTGGAGAAGGACCTGTACTAATGGAAGCCTTAGCTTCAGCCCTAGCTGTAGCTTTTCTAATTTGGTCATGCTGCAATTTGTCTAAGTGTGTCTGTAAAGTCTTCCATTTACCCTTCTCGCAGTCTTTACATTCGTCACAATTCAATTCCAGAGAACAAATTTGTTCCCTACAAGTACAACAAATGGTATGTGAGTCATATTTTGCAGAAGTGAGTCTAGTTTTAAAGCCTTTGCTGCAATACCTAATGCTAGACAAACTAGAGTCACACATAATGGTAAAAATTCCAATTAGACAGGTCACAATCGAAGAAATAACCCAAATTCTAGCTAAGATAAGTAACTGCGCTACCAAAAGCAAAGAGCACTTCACCAAAGACGATCTCTGACCATCCGGAGAAAACGAATCAAGAGCTGCTAATAACTGGTGTTCAGTCATTAGCCGTGCTTCTATGCTGGCAATGGCATTGGGTTCAGCAGAATGAGAGCTAGGTAATGGAGTGACAAGAAAGGCTGGAGGACTGGAAATGGGAGAAAAAGCTGTCACAGGTATTGAAGGGATAGCCTTAACATCAGTATCAACTCCTGGAGAATGACCTGTACTAGTGGAAGCCTTAGCTTCAGCCCTAGCTGTAGCTTTTCTAATTTGGTCATGCTGCAATTTGTCTAAGTGTGTCTGTAAAGTCTTCCATTTACCCTTTTCCCAGTCTTTACATTCGTCACAATTCAACTCCGGATAACAAATTTGTTCCCTACAAGTGCAACAAATGGTATGTGAGTCATATTTTGCAGAAGTGAGTCTAGTTTTAAAGCCTTTGCTGCAATACCTAATGCTAGACAAACTAAAGTCACACATAATGGTAAAATTTCCAATTAGACAGGTCACAATCGAAGTAATAACCCAAATTCTAGCTAGGCTAAATAACTGCACTGCCAAAAGCAGAGTACTTCTCCAAAGACGATCTCCGACCATCCGGAGAAAACGAATCAAGAGCTGCTAATAACTGGTGTTCAGTCATTAGCCAGCACAAACGAATTGAGCTCTTTAGCTACGTTGTACCTATTCATCCACAATAGTGGGCGGGGCAGTATACCTACACCCAAAACAAAAGAACGCTACCGCGAATTTCGAATCTTGAGCTGCCGTGTAAAGTACAAACTATAGCTATGTAATTATTTGGTAAGTTACTTATATAAAAATGATAATTGGCAATAAATATAGTAATGTACAGTGAACCCCCCGTATTCGCAGGGGATGCGTCCCACATCCCCCCGTGAATAGCTAAAATCCGCGAATACTTAAAACCCCTCTAAAAACACTTAGAACTGCCCATTTTGATACTGTAAACACAGGAAAAACCCTGTAAAAATGCTTATACCTGAGTACTTTAAGGGGATCGGCCGGTTTCCCACTTTTTTAATGACAGGTTGTTGATATATAGGGGGTTTGTTAAAGGATATTATGTGGAACTTCTGGGGAAAAAATTTTTGTTCAGTGACCTTAGGTTTTTGGACGCTTAGAGCATTTTTTGGCCAAAAATGGCCATTTTCAAAATGCATCTCCTCCTTTGCTTTTTGGTTTTAAGGGATGAGATTTGAACCACGTATAAAACACATATGGACCTTCGATATACAGCCGGGGATTTTTGATTTTTCAATAATTTTTCGAGATATGAATTTTTGTTTTTTTTATGAAATTTTCCCGGAAAAATTACAGAAAAAAAATTGCCAAAAATCAGAAACTCAAAATATTACAAATCCCCAGCTTTGTTTTAATCTACCATATTTCCCCATGTTATATTTAAAATTTCATTTAGATTGGTCCAATACTAAGGGAGGAGATGCATTTTAAAGGCAAAAAACTTGTTTTGAGAAACGGGCCTTCAAAGTTTTAGTTACATAAAAAAAGTAAAAGGGACTTCAAAGACTGTGTTACAATTAATTCTATGGTTTTAATTTTTATTTTTGGGTATTAATTAATGCAAAATTATTATAAATAAGAATATTAATTGATTATTTATGTGCCTAAGACACATTCTTATAAATTTTAGGTTCCTGGTCCCCCCCCTGTCTGATCTTGCTGCAAGGTATTACTCTAGGGTATTATAGTTGCTTACACTTTTTTATTAGTGTCTCAAATCCATCCCTTGCCAAATGGATCCTGGGAATTACTTTACATTCACAATTAGGGATTCGTGATTCAAGTAATTCATCAAGTCTTGCTTCACTTATTATGACCATTTTATTTTCAGGATCGTCTATAATATCAGCCTCCGAGCTACTGCTTTCTTCTTCTAAAATATCTTTGCCCTTTGGTAGTGACGAACAAATAAAGAGGCGTTTAGGGGTGGATGTGGTTGGTCTCTGGTCAGCAGAGATCGCTGCCTGCGCCGTTTGATGGGCGACAGCTCTCTCTCTCTCCGTCGCTCCATTCCCCCTATGGCACTAATTTCTTGAACTCTTTCTTCTACTTCTCGCCTGGACTTTTCCACTTGGCTTTTTCCGCATTCTAGAAGCATGAAGTGAACTCTTGGACCTTTTAGGCACGGTGAAAAAACAAAACACCACAGAAAATACAGAGTTCAGTCAAGGCTAGCGAGCATGAAAACGTGTCCTTCTAGCTTGGAAGTTTATAGGCAACTCGGCCACAGTGGCGTCATGGTATGACGTGTGTGTTGTCATGGCTAGGAATAACTAAAAGGTGCCAGAGTAGGATATTATTGACATTATACATTTCATTTCAAAGGAAGTTTTTGTAATATATATCGCATAAAAAACTATACCAGACTAAATCATTTGCGCTACTGGTGTTTTATGGGTATATAGTTATTGTTACATTTTAGGCCATAACTAGAGAAATACGGCAAATTTTAGCATAATATTTCGTGGACACATTCTTGAACCCTATAAGAAGCCATAGAATTTTTTTCAGCAAATCGAATTTTTTAAAGATTTTTGAGGTTTTTTAGGCGGCCGATCCCCTTAATAGTTTTATCACATAAAGTGCATTTATTCATGAAAATACAGTAATTAGTGAATATTTCTCAGTGAAAAATACCGCGAATGGGCAAATTTTCCGCAAATAATTGGTAGATATGTTCCATAGAGAGACCCGCGGATGCGTGAGTACGCGAATCGTGAGAACGCGACTACGGGGGTTGACTGTACAGGTACTTAACATTAAACAATTTATAAAAATAAAAAAAGTGAAGAATTCCAGTCTAACGCCGCCCAGCCCAGCACCGTAACTTCGGAATTTTTGGTGTACATATGTAGGAACCAGATTTTTTAATTAATATTTTTTAATAGTGTTGTAAGATCGGAACAGCGCAGGTTGAGACTGTCGTTAACCTGGGCCTTCCTACTCAATTTTTGCTTCGTCTTACTCATTAAGAACAGACATGCTAAGAGCATATATCCAAAAATCACTGAAAGAAAACAATTTGGTAAACTTTTACCTTTGAAACCAGTCAAGACCATGACCAAAGAGTACAGTGGAGAATTACTGACATGACAGCAGCTGATGAAAAGGGAGTGTACAACAGTGAGCGAATGGGATTAACCACCTTACTCATCCACCCACACAACTGTAACTACCTTGTTAATAGCTTCAGTGACCAAACCACCTTTTGCCAAAGATGCCCCAATATATGAGATGAAACTCTTCTTTTCACTGAAACAAGGAGGTTTATTCCTGGTACAAAAATATTTATAATTTATGGCTTGATACAGGTATAATTTACAGATAAAAAAAATATTTGTAAGCCAATGTTTTGTATTTTTATAGCAGCACAGGATTACGTATGAATGATTGAGGTAGGGAGCTCCTCCCTGTGTAGATACCTTACACAAGTTAACTGCAAAGACCACATGGTACTACACCCATCCAGCAATTCCATAATATTTTGGATGCTTACTTGTTGCTGTACCATTAGACTATGGGTCATGTACGATAATGTAAGTAAAAATGTGTATAAACATATAAAATTTATAGGTTCCTTTCAATCAATCTGCCTATGCACCTGTTTTGTAGTAATAAATGCTACCCACCTTCTGTGATTTGTGAAGATGAAACTCCTGGAGAAGCTAAAGCAGCTAGTGGTTGATTCTTCCGTTGTTTATGTTCCGTCATGAAGAAAACCACTAAAGCTACATTAACAATTAGACAAAGACATAAGTACACGGTCACATACATACTAAGTTGCGATAACCTCATCGTTCTTGATGGTTCTTTCTGAAATAGAAATACCAAGATGCATTTTATTCAATGTCATAAAAAATGATATTTTTATAATAAAATAAAGTTTGTTCATACTTACCTGGCAGATATATATATAGCTGTATTCTCCGAAGGACCGACAGAAATTCAAAAACTTACGGCACACGCAGTGGGGCCAGGTGGTTAGTACCCATTCCCGCCGCTGGGAGGCGGGTATCAGGAACCATTCCCATTTTCTATTCAGATTTTCTAGTGCTACTGTCTCCTGAGGGGAGGTGGGTGGGCACTATGATTATATATATATCTGCCAGGTAAGTATGAACAAACTTTATTTTATTATAAAAATATCATTTTGTTCATGAGACTTACCTGACAGATATATATATATATAGCTGAATCCCACCATTGGACGTGGGAAGAGACAGAATAGGATTTAGGAAAACAAACATATGTAGGCGATTGACGCCTTGGTTCCTTACCTGTTAGCATAGCTGACTTCGTGATTACTGTCACCCAAGCCTGCTTCTGCTTTACTAGAGTCTCCAGCGAGGTAGCGACCTATATAGCTGGTGAGTTCTAGATGATCTGTCGCCGGGGGCGAGACCACAATGTGACTAGTCCATATGACCTTACTATGAGGGCAAACGACACAAAAAACAACCACCTGACCAAGCCTAGCTACGTCATGAAGTCATAACATAAGCTAAGGACTGGGACGTCCACCCCCGGTGGCCGACCCAACAACCATAAAAAACACCATAACCAAAATAAAAACACACTAACCATTTACTACAGGATAGGATGAATGTCGCTCTCTGCCCCCAAAATCGTATTTGCAGAAACGTAGGCCCTAGCGCACAGCAATTCTCATAAGACGTCTTCACATACGAGTCATAAACCTTCCAATCGGCATCAGGCAAAGACTCACACTCCTTGCAGCGATCATCAAACAAACAAACATGCCCTCTACATCTCATGCATACTGTGTGAGGATCTACCGAAGCTTTCGGTAGCCTCACCTTACACTCCTTCACACCACACACCCTGAAACTAGCAGAACTAGATCCAGACATCGTAGTCAAAGAAAAGTCAAAGCCAAAATCAAAACAGTCCACAAAAGCATATGCCTATCCACAAATCCAAAGTTAAAAACCAAAAGACAATCAGAATACTCAAGTGGCAAAAGTTTTCGAAATCCAACGACGGAGGTATTGACAACGGGTGTTGACAGTACCGGCGGCAGAGAAAATCTGAATAGAAAATGGGAATGGTTCCTGATACCCGCCTCCCAGCGGCGGGAATGGGTACTAACCACCTGGCCCCACTGCGTGTGCCGTAAGTTTTTGAATTTCTGTCAGTCCTTCGGAGAATACAGCTATATATATATCTGTCAGGTAAGTCTCATGAACAAAACAATATTTCTTTAATAAAAAGATTTTCCTTACATGGTATTATTGTATATTACGAAAAAGAAAATAACATTATGAAAAAGAAAACTAATATTGTATACTACTGCACTTAAAACAACATCTGCACAATCTGAAATCAGTTTTGAAATTCTTGCAATTACAACAATCATCTTATATGCTATCCTGAATACTGAATGGGGCCACTGGTACTGTTTATTTAAAAACAAGATTAACAGACAGTGTTTGGAAATGAATTCATCAATAGGAGTGTGCATTCTCATGATCTGCCAGCACCCTCTCACTTCTTTTTCTTTAAATCTTCAGCTCAAAACCCTTTTGGATAAAATAAACAGACTATAAATTAAAGAGGGCTCCAAAGGGAAATCAGCCAACAGAGAGAGACAAGTTACGGGCAGTCCCTGGTTAACGGTGATCCGGTTTTATGGTGCTTGTCTAGCGACGAAAATCAGCAATTTTTGGCACTGAAAATTGCGTATTTCCGCTTATCGGCGCCGATAAATGGGTATTGGTGTCAATACATACCTAGCAGAGGCACCGATAAGCCCCGAAAATCACCGAAAAAGCTCTGAAAATGGCCGATTTTCAGTTAGCGGCGATTTTCGGTTATCATCACACCCTCAGAAACGGAACCCCGCCGATAACCGGGGACTTCCTGTATAGGAAAGGGTGATAAATGAATAAATTTAAGAGCATAACAAACAAGACTATAATACAATTGAATTCAGATTTCAGTAAAAATCAAGAAAGAATTTGCTCCTTGTTTACAACCTTGGAGGTCCGAAGATTCCACAACTAGGCATATTATTCTTACACTTGTTAAAATTGTGCCCACCAGTACCAGTTCATTATCAGCCTGAGTCTGATGAGCTAATGTTTACAATGTAAGACTTCTCATCACTTAAGAACTGCAGATTATAAATACACATTATCAAGCACTTAAGCCAGTGTTGCATAATAGTTATTTTTATTACTAATTAGTTTTTCCAAAATTACAGAAGAATAATATGTTTAAATTACCTAAATAGTATCAGATGAAATTAATGTAACAATGAATTTTCCTAGGCAGTCTTCATTCACAAATAATCCTCTAGATTCTGGATGTTTAGTCCCCTCAAGTTAAGGGAACAATTATTTTTAAGAAAAATTATTTATACAAAAATACAACATACCATTTTGCAAGTAAGTTTGTTTAAAGCATATAACCTAACTAGGCAGAACATGATTTTATGAATTATTAATAAAATTTCTGAGATTGAGAGCGATGCCAAACATCTAAACTACACAGAAAAGATCTTTTAAATTCACTAATAAGATCTTTTAAATTCACTAATTTGGGCTTAAAAACAGATGTAGTGGGTGATATGGATAAAGAGGTTAACCACCGATTTCAAGCCAGATGGAGGGGAGTACCAGCCATACTCTGAGACAAAAGAGTCCCTATTAGGTTGAAGGGCAAGGTACATAAGGTGATGATGAGACCTGCTATATTGTATGGGCTAGAAGTGGCACCACTGAAGAAAACAGAATAAAATAAGTTAGATGTTGCAGAAATGAGGATGCTCAGAAGAATGAGTAGAGTGATGAGAAGAGAGATGATAGGAAATGAATAAGGTATATCAGATGATCAGCATACGTTACCAAAATGTAAGAGAGAGCCCAAGAGTCAGAACTGAGATGGTTTGGGCACTTAATGAGGAGGAAAGATAATGTGCAAGGTATCTGAAGGAAAGGAAGGCTTAAAAGATGGGAAGATTGCATTTGAGAAGACTTGAAAGACAAAGGAACACATGAAAGGAGGGCACACAACAGAAACACCAGAAAAAGGACCATTAAAAACAGCAATCCCAACAACGGATTAAGCTGAGAAATAGAAGTGACTTTGAGGTATAATGTAATAAAAATACATTGGAGCTGATCCAAAATATTTTCATTCATGTTATGTACTTTTGACCAGAGAGAGAGAGAGAGAGAGAGAGAGAGAGAGATGCTCCCACAACCAGGCATTTCCTATTCATTTTGCTTCCCATTCATTTGAACTGGCAAGAAAATATGCTATTGTTATGTTTCCTGAGTTCTATATTCTTTCATATATTTATCAGTAGTTTATATTATTTATCTAAAAATCCATTATGGAATACAAAATACACATATAAGTGAAACTATATTTGGTAGTGAAGTATGAAAAAAATATGAATACTGTATCAAAATTATTTTATTTTTAAATATTTTTCAAAGTACGTAAAAAAATTATATTCACTCTGGGATTACAGAAAAATACAGGTATGAAATGGAAAAAAGGACCATGAGTTGTTTTGGAATCACTTTCAAAATTGCCTTTCATAGGAAAATACACAACAGTGAAACTAAGTTGACATACTTATAACTTCCAACTAAATATAAGTCATACAAGGTTTCTTTAGAAATCTTCAGTGTGAATAAAATAAAGTTTATGTTGCTTGTAAAATATCTTACAAATTGGACAGCTTTATAATTTCCAAAATTATGGTGGTGTTCTCATAATTACCAAGATAAAGGTTGGGTGCTTGTAAAGTTCAAAAGAATGGGAACTCTTGCTTGACAATGCAGTTCAAAGTGGGTTACATTGGGTTACATTTCTAGCTAAATCAAAACTCTGACTTTTCTCATTTTTGCCTGCAAATATTCATTCTGAACACTTTTCCACAGTTTTTTGCAGCTACAACAAGATAAAGGTCCGGTGATGAGTAAGTAAGCCTCCTGTAGCCAATTAGTAAGTCACATAAAAAGACCATATTCAATTATTCATTTTCAAAGAATACAGAAAATATTTAAAACCTCAAGGATATTACATCCTTGGTTAGATTAAGTAAGGAGACTTCCCTGTAAATACCAAAGCCAAATTTCCTTGCATCTTCTTGCAATATATTTCCCCTTGTATTGTGATTACACCCATGAGCCATATATTTCCACAAATGTACAGAATCTCTCTTGTTTTTGGCATATATCATCACTTGTACAGTATTAGCACTATTCCCCCCCCTAAAAAAAAACCCTAGTTTCAAACTATGATCTGGCCCCCATTATTAGATGTAGAGTAGTATCACCCGGACAGATAGTACTAGTTGCTGTTAAACTGCAAGAAATTGCTGTACCAAAAAACTATAGCAAAAATGACATACAATCCAGGTAAAGACTACAAAAGTATGAATGCATGAACAATAGGAACAGTAATCTAGTCTGAATATAAAGGTCTCTCCCTGCCACCTCAATGATGACAGAGCCAAAACAGACACAACAGTACATGTGCCACTTAATTTTATTATCCATCAGAACGCAAGCTTTATGCATATTTTATACAGGGATAAAATAACATACATAGAAACTACCCTAACTAGCTACCTTTACAACTCACCTACTAAATAATGAGACATTATATACCAAAATTTTGCCATCTTTATCAGCCATTACAACACAGCCTGTACTAAAATCATATATACCTGTATTTGAACAAAAGTGAAAGAATCTTAACTAACTACAGTAAACCCCACATATTCGCAGGGGATAAGTACCACACTCTCCCTGCAAATAGCTAAAATCTACGAATACTTACAACCCCTCTAAAAACACTTAGAACTGCCTATTTTGATAGTTCAAAAAAAAAAAAAAAAAACTTTCTTAAAATGCTTATACCTGAGCATTTTAATAGTTTTATCACAAAAAGTGCATTTGGGCATGAAAATACAATAATTAGTGAATATTTCTCAGTGAAAAATACCATGAATAGGCAAATTTTCTGCAAATAAGGTGTATATATATGTTCCATAGAGAAATCCGCGATTCGCTGAGTCCGCAAATCGTGAGAATGCAAATATGGGGGGTTTACTGTAGTCTACTTATTTAAATGCATACAAGCAAAATATCAGATTTCACGTTAAAGTACATAACTACAGGTTCCTTAATTACCCATTTGAAACCATAAAGATATATACTCAAATAAAATAATTGTAAATAAAAACCATATAATATATCTAATTAAAAAAACTAAACTGACAACCCAAATATCAGGCACCTTCATTACTCATTGGGACGTACCATACACATGAAATCAAATGAAACTGCATGGAAATAAAAAACTATCTTACACAGCTGTGGTAATTAGCAAAAAATGCAGATATAAAAATATTGGCTACCATCATCAGTCACAGGAATAAGTACTAAACTCCGGGCCAAGTAGATGGAGGGGTCATGTGGTCTAGCCTAGGCTACCCCTTAACTATAGGAGGCATTTCAGAGGGAACACAATTTAGCCAGACCTACTTTTACCTAACCTTACTTGGACATCGTGCCCTTACCTGGCCATGGGGCTCTGCCTACACCTCAGCCTCAAAGTCATGGCCCATCCACCTGCATACTACCCCAAAACATAATGCATCTTGATCAATCACTGGAATTGGTTAAGTACAGAAAATCAAATTAAAGAATTGGGAAAGCAATCAACTCCCTTGTCCATTTGTAAAGGACAATTCTGCTGAAACTTTTCCTTTGTTGCTAATACAGTAATTTTCTACAGTTGGCAGGCTAATAACCAGGCCTTGTATCACTAGCCTCAATAGTAATGCTGTTCAGATAAACACAAACCACAGGATAGGATAAAATTGAAGACTACTACCACACCCCTCTGGTTTAGTAACTAGCCTACTAGCTTACGTTAAAATTACGGTGACCAGACGTCCCAGTTTACCCGGGACAGTCCCATTTTCACATCAACTGTCCCAGCGTCCCCGAAAGGTCAGAAAATGTCCCGGCCTGTGGTGTTTTCCAACAAACTAATTACTTTTCCCTGGACCCATTCTGATTCATAATTTTAACGTACATCAGTTGTGCCAATTTCTTTTTATTTTTTAACAACTTGTCAACTGTTAGTAGTGACTCACTGACAAGCTGTTTTTCATTTTATGAACATTGAAAAAGTGACATGTTCACTCTCAGATTCAGAAAGTATTAATAAATTACTCACAAAACACTTCTGGTACTTTTCTACTTTCACCTGCGATTTCTGACTAACACAAAGTAAGATTTCGGTACATCCATAACATACAGTACACTATATAATGTACATTAATGAATTTGTTCTTTGCTCTTCAGGGAAGCATGTCTTTCAGTCAATTTTCATGAACTGTTTTTGACTTTGGGGAGGTTTACCCACCCTAAAAATTCCAGGTCCCAGGTTACCCCTTGAAAAATCTGGTCACCGCATCAAAATAGGCACCATGTTTAGTACCAGCCGCTTGGAGATGAGCGTAGAAATGCAAACAAAAGACACTAAATATCATAAACATAAACAATTAAAAAACATAAAAAAAGCATATATAACAGATGGTAAATATTCTGAGCATCATCTGGCAGGAACCAGGTGCAAGGTACTAGTCTTCAGTTTTACTGGTACCCCTAATGACCACGGCCCAACGGGTCGGGTCATTATCATTATTTAGGTTAGCTCGAGTTAGAGGTAGAACTAAGCAAGAGCTCCGCATCAGGTATTACTTTCGAAATTGATTTTTCCTACTATTCTGGTTGCTTATTAATAATTTACCATTACTTTTTGTCGGTCAACTGTAACTGACCTGTAATTAACATCAGAAGTTGTACGCTGGCCATCCTGGAATGCTATTGCACATGCAAAGTGTTATAGGGGAGCTTTTGGGAAAAGTGGCGCTTCCTTTACCAGGAGGTTCAATGGACTCCACCCCCGACTAAGTAACATGGCCTGCTAGGTTAGGTTAGGGTTAGGTTAGTATAATTCCTTTTATAACCTAACAGGCTTCCCTAGCCAATTCCTTCTTGAACATATAGCTCCCAAATGACTTGCGAATGCACGAAACCATTCCACAACACCAAGGGAGTTCAGTCTTCTCCCAACATTTCCAAGGTAAAAGTTCGTTTCTGGTCCGAACTCCAATTCTACATGAGGGCTAGTACTAAACACGGCAAAACAGTGATTCATCTATGCTGTTTCACCGTCTTTAGTACTAGCCCCTGGGCAGTCAAATGTAGGCCTATTTTGCCATGTTTAATACTAGCCCCTGGGGGATCAAATGTCCCCAGGTGCATTTCACAAAATTGAAACTTAGAAAAAACCCTGAATTACTTACATATATTTTATTTTTAAGATAAATATTAGTTTACAAGAATTATGTATATACCATATTTTTTCATTCTTTCATGAAGATTCGAAAATATAATAAAAAATCGAGTTGGGATGTTCTGACAAGAAATGAAAATTATCTGTTTCCAAAACCTGTGTTCCCAAAGGGTCCCAAACCATGTTGGGTAGATATGAGATTTATAATAATAATTGACCAACAATAAAAACCACCACCTTCATCAGCAACACTAAATGTAAAGACTAGGAAAGATCAATGGTAATTCTATATGTTAGCTCCGCGCCTGTTTTTACCTTTTCAACTGGTTTTTTCTACACTTTTAGGGGTCCTGATACTGGCGGTGCATCTGTTTGCTGTCGGCCAAATGGAATGTCCCTTTGCCATGTTTAGTAGTACCGGGGTTTACCCAAACGTTAACAAGTTATTGCACTTGCCGGATGGGATATGAACCGTTCGAAACAGACGTGCCGTGCTCTGTCTTGTGAGGATCGCGTATGGAAACCCCTTGTTGGATGGACTTCTGGGGTTAATAACTGGTTAATTACACTCGAGCGCCAAAAATTAAAGGTAAATTCATAATTAGCAACCAAAAAACTGTAGAAAAGTTAGAAGGCAGTCATGGCAAAAGTCTGTGCAGAGCTCTTGCGGAGCTACTATATAGTTCTATGGCACTGACGTTTTCTATGTTATTTTACTTGCTTTACAAGAATTTTGTAATATTTTTGTCGGCCGGCTGTGACTAAGCTGTTATTGACCGAGATCAATTTCCATGGCAAAAGTCTGTGCAGAGCTCTTGCTTAGAAATACCAAGTTAGATGTCAATGCTGACTGAGGCTACTCAATGATCCTTCATACACAAGATTGGAATAGGCTGAGGCTACCAATGATCCTTCTGATTGGCTACCTTCAAGCCCCTAGGTCTAGGACTGGAATGCTAAAAAATCATTAACCTACTGCTGAAGTACCTCAATGAAGTCAAAGCCTTTCTTCATATTTCGGTGTCTCCAATGATAGCCAACTTGCAAATAAAAATACCAAATAAATCTATGGCCGTAGATCTACCAAACATCCTATGGTACAACCTACGAACACGTCCAGCCACCAGGCCAAAGACCAGCCAGGCTACAAAAGATTCTATTTAGCTGCTCATTAAACAATCAACTGCCGTGGGCTGAGTTACTTACCTTTAGCGTCATCTAGGACCCGTAAATTGTGACATGACAAATGATACTTTTCTTGTTACACTCCCCAATATAAGAGGAGTATCCTATTCAAGCAGCGCAGCAACTCTCGTCACCCGTACACAACGAGATCTGAGACGAGAATGACAATATTTGATGGTATTTAAATTTGCGCTACATTCATATTTCCATAAGCTGTAACTTTTTAGTGCATTGAAATATGAAAATGTAATATACCAAATGATAATTTTAATGATTATTTGATCACCAGTCGTGAATTTAATTTCTTCGCGAATATAATGATACACCAAAACAACTTGTAAACAAAAGGGATACCTGCCTAGTCTTCTGATAACGACGAGCCTATTAACAATATTGATTATCAAATATCTTCTTATAGATCCTCCTGTACACAAGCTTAAATGAGCCCCATGTGACGGCCAAAAATATCCCTATGAAAGGTGAGGCTACCTTCATACTGATACTTCCTCTGCTAAACCGGAGGTCAGATTGCAAACAATCGAATCATCATCGATATCCCTGTTTATTTGTGAACCTCTTTTTTAGTTAAACGCGCCTGTCATTTGCTAAGCTGTAGTTTCCATAAATTATTTTTTTAAATAATTATCTTTTCTATATCGTAACTACTTCTGAAATTATGTCTTTAATTTCGTCGTGAATATCTCCAAGGTTTCGCAGTTTAAAAGTTCTCGAACCACTTACCGAATATTTGGGTGCTGTGTGGCCTTAAGCGCTTCTTTTTCTTTTTATCAAAATTCCATTTTTTTATCTCCATTTACATGCATCAAGACGATTACGTGTCACACTTTCAGAAGTATATTACTCTGGGATTTCTCGTAGATTCTTTTCGGTTTCATATTCCTCATCGCAATTAAATATCTATTTCTGTCGTCTTGCTTAATAGGATGCCAACGAAGCTCATTTACGATAGACGGAGCCTCATAATGCCTGGAATTTCTTCAGTATTAATGTGTAACGTCATCAGTGAATAGTTTTTGGATTAGTGATAGTAGTCTATAAATGGAGTTGCAATAATTATGTGCACACACATAGAACTGCTCGAAAATTTTCGTTATGAAACCTACATTTCTTTGGTGGCCCTGTTCTATTTACACCCCATTTAGCGTTTGACTAGTATCTCGCGTATCTAATTCTTAACTATTTCCACCTCTGTTATTTGTGTTCACAGCTTTAAAATCTAGTGTTGACAATTTTTAATCATACTAATACTGTTTCTGCTTTATATTCTTTTGGTTTCAGTCTTTTCCTGTCCATCCAACTATGTTCTTTGCTGAGATTATATCACCCATAACCTACTAAAGAACCATGTAACATCTAAAAATGATTTTACTTGGTTTTTAATATTAATCCACCGTGAACATACTAACCAACTGTGTACGCTATATAATAAATTATGCAAGTCTAAGAACACCGACCTGTGGTAGGCTACTCCCCTTGAGAAAGATTTGGTTGCAGATTAACTATTTTCTGTTCTCACTTCAAAAGTTTAAAAGTTGGACAGACAGGAGAGTAAATCATTTTGATATTTTATCTACAACACTTATTAGTTTGTAAAGTCCCTGCTCAACGGGTTCTCTATGGTGAACCTCCCGTTTTCTACGGTGCCTTCACAGCTGACCCGAGGTCGCACTTGCACACTTACATTATTGTGATTTGTATATTTATTACCTGTTCATTTGCCCTTATACACAGTATATGTGTCTGTGTCAGAGTATTTTTTGTGTCCAATTAGCTGTGCTGTTGTTAATCATCATGTTGTCTATATGTAGGCCTACCTGTCCTGTTTTGTGTAGAGAAATAGTTTGACCTCGGGTCACTTGTAAATTTTGTACTGACGTCTGCGTATACGCAGACGTCCGAACGCCGCTTTACAAGCCGGTAGCTTCATCAATAAACTATTAGGACCGGACAAGGAATATGGCTTTAGATCATCATGAGCTAGCATACTAGGTACCTGTGCCTACTACTCAAATTCTTCTTTTTTCCCATCGTTGGCCTCTCCCACTAGCCAACACTCACTGCTATCACACTTTTATCCTCATCTGATGGGTACCTTAGGGTTCAAAGAGGTTGCAACCTTGCCTGTTAAATCTTTCACTTCAAAATCACCCCCACCAAAATCACTTTCGTGCATCATAATAAAGTTTTCATCTAACCTACCCATCTCACAGACTCACCATCAACATAGAGTTACGGGCTGCTCTAGGAGCAAGAGCCCGTGCTGGCACAAGGCCAGCTAAACCTGAAACAACAACAACATCAATAAACTAGCAGTAGCCTACCTGTCTACCTGCTCTTTCTTTAGCACCTCTCACAAGTTATTGTTTGTCTCATTAGCTCATGCAGTTCTGCTCCAAATGTAGCCGTTAACAATAATGCTGATAATGTACATCTACCATATTTCATGTATTTTAATGGGTCGTATATCACTGACCATCATTAGTGCTGTATCTGCGCAATGATTTTTTAAAGATTGTATATGGTGCATAAACCAACCACATAATCATCTATATATAATTTATTTATCGAAAAAGTTTCTTATTGTAATGTTTACCTTAAAAATTTTTAGTGTATGTTTATGTTAGAGAGAGAGAGAGAGAGAGAGAGAGAGAGAGAGAGAGAGAGAGAGAGAGAGAGAGAGAGAGAGAGAGAGATTTGCTTGTAAGTTCAAACATCTTAGACCAAGAGTGCAGAAAGTAACTGGAATGAAAAGGGTCAGTGCATAGAACTATTAAGCAATAAACGCTATTTTACGGCATATGAATGCACTTTTTAATGTTGGAGGTATTGAGGTACCATGGACTACTTCAGAAGAACGAAAAATTGGCATGTAGGTCATTCCCAAAATTGGTCAATTGTATGAAGGTAAGACCCTCCAAAGAATTTAGAAATCACAAGAGTATTATGAATTACATATACTGAAAAACTAAAAAAAAAAAAATGAACTTATATCATCAACCATACTGTACAAGAGAAAATGCAACATTAAGTAATCTGAAGCTGGGTCATTAAAACGACAGACTTAACCTTTACTGTAACTAATAAGTCATTTCAAAATAGCTGGTACAGACAAATCATTAAGTAAAAAACCTGTGTCACAACTGCTCTACAAAATAAGTGTGCAGTTGTGTGTGTGCTTTTCTATTTTGTCATCCGCAGTTCTTGATTTTTTTTATTTCTATGAATGAGACAAATGAAACTGAATAAGCCACTATATTTTGAAGATCTTGAATGTATTTATCTAGTTCCCCTTATTTCTTAGGGAAAAGTTCACTAGGTTCAAGAACAATTCGGTTAAAGGACAGCCTTCTGCAATAAGTTCAATATATATACCGGTATACATGTTTGTGTGTATGTGTGTAACAGCCAATTTCTCATCTTTTACCCTTGCAGTTTTGAATTTTATGCATGGAAGTAGGGAACTGTGTTTACTGAAAAAAATTGTATATTCTCAGCTATCATACCATTACATGGAAATGGCTTCACTGCATCGGAGCCAAATCATGCACTTTGGTTTGATAGCAGTTAGAATTTCAATTTCAAAGTATTCCTTATAGAGGCAGGCTAACAGGGGGGAATTGTAGGTAGTTCATGCTTCCACCAACTTTTCGTTTGTACAAAATATCATTAAAAAAAAACATGCCATTGTTATACAGAGCTTAATTAATGTGTTTATTATATCAATGCCCACAGGAAAATGGTCTTCTTAAGGTAGTAATTTTGTACTTAGGAAACTCAGTACGTCGTTTATTGGGACCCTTGTGAATAATGATCGCATTACCAGACTGAAAAGCTGTTTACTATTTACAGGAATATTTACTGAATTCCTGAACAAAGCTCATTGCGTATTTTACATGTGCAGAGGAATAAGTACCTAGGAAGGGTAACAGCAAAGCTGCTAACCATTTTGATGAATATAACAATACAACATAATGTAGAAAAAATATCAGGCAAGGAACAATAAAAATCTTAAGTGCTACAAAACCCATTTCATTAACAGATAAACAAGTTTTCTTTTTTAACAAGAATAATATATTACTGTCAAGCTATGCCCAGCATTATGCATAACAGCATAATTTACACACATCACAATAATAATAACATACAGGACGAATTTTACAGATTGATTATAATTTCCTTTGCTCAATTAGCGTATCATGAAAAGAATATTACATGAGGTTGAAAGAGTACATTAATTTTTAACAATATCTTCATGTACGATGGTTTCCTCTGTAAACTAATATACAACTATATAAGTTACTGTATATTTTATGAAATGCATGTTTAGTAACTTGCAAAAATCATCTTTTGCAAGTCCACTTCTTTTACTTAGAATGAACTTGTGCTCTCTGGCCTTAAAATTTTTATGTCTTTTTTGATGCCTTGAAAGCTTAAGGTATTCATTTCCTCTTTTAGTGGTTGTCGCAGTAAGCATCATTTGTGCAACAGAATGTACTCAAAGTTCTTGTTTTTCAAAGATTTTGAAGTTCTTTGTTTGTTTTCTTTAAACGTATTATATATCTTACTTTATCCATGGATTTTTTCCTGTGCATTTTTCCTTCCTGTGATGTCTTCCCTTTCAAGTAAAGTTTCTTGCCTTGTTTTTTTGCAGTTCTTCCACAGCAGGATCCATATCTGCAACAATCTTCTTAGTTTCTCTTTTATGTCTCTTATCTTTAAGCCTCTCCCTCTGGTATGGCTTATATGAACACTGATGAAGAGAGTGCAGGTGCTCTTTATATGGACAAGACATGGTTGTCCATAGAAAAGCACATTGTTTCTGATCTAGTCCTGAGGTGTTATAGTAAAGTCTGCCTGTTGTCTTCTCTCATCACCAACATTACAAGCATTCTTTGAAAGGCCTCATTTTATATCAGCAGTGCCATGTAAATTACCAATGTAGATTTAAAACAGATGGAAGGTGTCAGTGTTTTATTTGTCAGTCTGCATTATTGTCTGTGAAGACTTAGAGCCGGGATGATTAATTTACCACCAACATTCCTAGGTGCTCTTGATGACTGGAAAACTTCCCATTCATCAGTTGTAGATTCAAGTAACAGATGGTAGAAGGTAGACCATGTGCCAAGTAGCCAACACTTTTAAATTGTGCATGCCTTGCAACAGCTTATTAAATATCTATCCTTACCTGTGATAGGATTGTAGATGAGGCAATGCATATGCCATGTTCTTTTCTCTTTATTATTTGAAATTGTGTATGTTAATCATAAATAGCTTACGATGAGTTCTTTTATTCAATCTAGTCATCACATAACTTCCTTTCTCTATGACATTTTCCATTTGAATGAAGAGTTTGGCATCATTTGTAAATGGTGCTAATCCAGATTTAATCCTATAAAGTATGCTAGAGTAACTAGAGTACAGATGATACTGCAGAAAAAAGGGCATGTTTTACTATACACAGTTGATTACAATGCAACTAAGCAATAATTTATGTTAGTGCTCAATAGTGTAACTGTCCTGTGATTTTACCATTGAAAGTTTTGAGTAAACTTTCCATGCAACACTAGAAAATTTCTTTTGATTCTCTGTTGATGTAGTATCTTTGCAGATGAGCGTGAGCTTAGTATGTGGAATCTAAAGAATTGCTAGCTGATAATCTATATGCATGTAGGAAGCAGTTAGGTACCTGCAATGCTCTTTTAGACTTGACATGCCATTTTCAAGAGAACCTGGATAAGGGTTTCGAGTGCAGAGTAATTCAAATACATTTTAGTGCTGCTTTCGGTTTAGTAAATCACAAGGAACTTATTTATAAACTTCAGAATCTTGGAGTGGATGGATACATTTTAAGGTTACTGTACAGTACTTCAAGATTTCCTTACAGGTAGGCTGCAGTGAGTTGCTGTTGATGGTTTCTTTAGTGAACCAAGACCTATTTTGTCTGGAGTTCCACAGGATAGTGATCTTGGTCCACTATTATTTTTGGTATATACAAGCAATGTGGTTGTTGGCCTGGAGAACAAGATTGTTCAGTATGCTGATGATACAATACTTGTGGGTGTAGTAAAGTCTCCACTTATAAGAAATGAAGCTGCCCTCAGCCTCAGTTAGGACATGGACTGGGTCAGTGAATGATGTAGTTGGTGAGGTATGAGGCTGAACTCTAGTAAAATAAAAATGATATCGATTAGCAATCTCGTACAGATTTTCCACCCCGTCCTTCCCTTCAGGTGGATGGTACTTTGTTGAATGAGTCTGAAGTTTTAACTATTCTAGGTGTAACTTTTGACTCATCTTACTTTTGAGAAACATCTAATGAAAGTTTCAGCAAATACCACACGAAAGTAAGGTATTGTTCGTAAGGCCTCATATATTTATAACAGTCATAAAATTAATGCAACCTGTTTTAGGTCATTTGTGCTTCCTTTACTACAGTGGTTCCCAAATTTTTTGGTATCGTTACCCCCACCAGTAGTGTGATAGATTACCATTACCCCTACCCCGTTCTTTTTCAGCCTTGTTTAGTTAAAATATAATGGAAAGAAAAATATTGGAATACTCAATTTTTAATGCATTTTATATATGTAAGAAATTAATTTTACTTTTACTCAAGTCTAAAGAAATAAAGAATTTAGATTTTACACATTATTCAACAAAAAATTGAAATTAAAGCATGATTACTTTTATTACAAATTGGAATTGAAGATGCCTCGTTACCTGCAAAAACAGCTTCATTACCCCCAAGGGGGTAATTACCCCCAGTTTGAGAACCACTGCTTTACTAGAATATTATTCTCCAGTGTGGATGTCTACTTCTGACAGAGATTCATCTCTTTTAGATCGAGTGGTTCGTGGTGATGGGTTTCTGTTTACTAATATTAGCAGTTATGACTTGGACCATTGACGGATGGTCTTGTTTGTCACTTTTTCATAAGTTATATTTTAATAGAGATCTTTCACATTCACAATTGATCCCTGATTTCCTTTTCCTGTCAAGAGCAACCAGATTCGCTGAACAGCAGCACCATCATGCAGTAAATGTGCCTCATTCTTGAACTTCTCAGTTCCAGAGGTCCTTTATTCCTTATACGGTTGGACTGTGGAATAGTCTCCGAGGATTTTGTGCAATTGGAACTTCAAAAGTTCAAGTGAAGATGCAATGCATTACTACCTTAATGCTATTTTTCTTGCATTTTAATACATTTTTATCTATTTATTAATTTATTTTTTCTTTTTAATAAGTGAGATCTTTCTATATTTCCCTTTACCTTCTCTTACTTCCTAATGAGCACCATACTCTTTAAAGCTTGAATTTCAAGTCAGTGGCCCTCATGGGGTTGTTCCATATGAACAGGGTTCATCTTCTGAATAATAATAATAATAATAATAATAATAATAATAATAATAATAATAATAATAATAATAATAATAATAATAATAATAATATTCATATATTTCAATCTTTTAATGAGTGCCAAACCTAACCACAGAGAGAGAGAGAGAGAGATGCAGAAAAATTTCACTCCAAATTCTTTTATACAAATGAAGAAGAAAATGGCAGACAGAGTTGGGCATACCTGATGCTATCAATTTATCACATGCCTACAGAGCTTTCTTGGAGAAAATTTGGCATACCTGATGGTATCAATTTATCACATGCCTACAGAGCTTTCTTTAAGAAAATTTGGCATCAATTTATCTCATTACTATAGAGCTTTCTTTAAGAAAATTTGATTATATTTTAGCAAATAAGAACGTTAAGAAACTCTTTTACCATAGAATCACACATATTTTATGAAAAAGCTCCTTGAGAGTATGAAAAACAAAGAACATAAAATAACATCAAAATGATTCTACCTTGTTATTAGCATTTAAAGCCAAAGTACCCAATCTTCTTTATAGGCTGAAGTCAGCATCAAGGAAATGCATGCAACTAGATATTCTCTCTCTCTCTCTCTCACCAATGAAGTGTGTGGTCAATTTTCTGTTCTTTTAATTTCAATTTGTTGAAATTTCTTTTATTTTATCATTTTATTTTGCTTATATGATTTTGTTTTTGCTTAATTATGCATATACATACACATACAATAACTTATTGCTAACATCAGCATCTGAGGAAGAGGTGGTGGACATGTCTGAAAGGTGAAGAGACAAATAATATGGATAGGACTGAAAATCAGTGTTATCAAAACAAAGCTTGTTTAGACTGAAAATGGTAATGCATAACCAGTAAAATGGCCATGTGGTTGCTGTGGGAAAGGTGTTGGGGTGAACTGTTGTGTGCATCAATTCTAATAGGTAACATAAAGGTGCTCAAGATGCAAAATATACACGGAGTAAGAGTTTTTAATACCCAAAAAGCACTAAAAGAACAAATGGAGAAGATAGGGGTTGCTAACCCTGCTGTGATGAGTGGCAGGTCTTAGATGAGTTAGGGTATTCTGTTATCTTTGGAGATGCACTGTTCTGTGATGCAAGAATTGAAAGAGCAGAAAGACAGCAACTAAAGCTTGGATTAAATGGAGAGAGATATTTAGATTACTGCTTAATGTAAATGCTCATTAGTAGATAGAGCAATTACAAGTGGCACAAAAGGTTGGATTACTCTGTGCAGCAGAAATGTGGGGCACTAACAAGGTAAGAGGAGGAGATTTTGAAGATATGTGGCCATAGAATGTCAAGATTCATGGCCTGTGTGTGAAGGAAATAAAATATTATAAGTAAGATATTGGTGGATAGATGTGGTATCAATAGGCTGAAAAAAAGAGACTGAGATCTCACAGATTGAGATGGTTTGGACATGTGATGGAAAGAGATGAGGAACAGTTGGTTAGAAAAGCAGTATGTAGATATGTTAGGTAGGAAGGCCCAGGGAATCAGGGAGAAATGGGAGAGATAAGACTTCAATTTGATGGGAATTCAGGCCAAAAGAGCATAAGACAAAGGAAAATGAAGAGAACATATTTTCCATCTAACACCTTTTGGAAAACTCATTTTCCATCTAACATCTCTAAGGAACACCTGACTTAATGATGTTTACAATGATGGTGATGCTTGGCACCTTCTTGCAGCTCTAATTGACCGTTTGAATATCTAACCGACCTTCCTTCCTCTTTATATTTTCAAACTTATGAAAACTTAAGTGTAAAAGTTGCAAAAACAAGAGGATAGTAAGATAACCCCCAGAGTGAGTTAAAGGCAACAGCCATCTTTGCTTTCCAGTTATTCTTATAATAGGAACATTTATGATAAATATTTGATGAATGTTCACTTTCTAGTTGATAAGAGGAGAAAAGGACCCATTGACTGAAATTTGTGTTTCTATTTTCTTATGGTTATGTACTCATTTTTAAAGACAAACAATTCACAAAATACTGCTTTTACTTATGGCAGCTCTTGCTATCATCTTCAGGGTCTCCTTGTGACATCACAAGGAAACTGAAAAGTAGTATTTTGTAAATTGTTCATCTGTAAAAAAGTATATAATAAGAAGAAAATAAAACACAAATTTCACTTAGTGAGTCTTTTTCTCCTATTAAGAATACTTATCATTTGTGGCAATTAAAGGATTTTGACAAAGGAAAAATCTATTTCTGGAGAGGGCCCGTGTCACCCGGTGAAATAGTCCATTCAGCACTTATTTCTAGGTAATTCCGTTGCTAGATACCAGAAAGCTAAATGAAATGCTGGAGTTACTACCCCAGAGCGAGCTCCACTAGATGGAGTCGTGTATGGAAAAGGGTGAACTACAAAACACGGAACCTTATCCTATAGAGATTCCCAATGTCAAAAGTCCCAACGAGAGGTGCCGATACAAGGCCCCATGCACTACTCGCGGACTGTATACAAGGCAACACTAGCCGCATTCCATGTTAGCACCCACCTCACTAGAATGAAGTTTATCAAGGGAGGGAGAGAATGAAAAACAGGGTGGGTCACCGGGTGACACGGGCCCCTCTCCAGAAATAGATTTTTCCTTTGTCAAAATCCTTTTTCTGGATCGAGTCCATCATGTCACCCGTGAAATAGCAACAGAGAAATAAACATCATTCTTATGCTATTAAAGACTTAAATAGAAACGTTGAAAACTAGGAGAATTCTACCCTGAACATAAGTAAGGTCCTCTAAGTTCATGTAATGAAAATAATGTAAGTGGTCACCGTCTAAGATCATGAGCTTAGAATAGCACCTGAATAGGCTTGTATTAAGAAAAATACTTCCTGCCTAATAGCAGACCCAATGACAGTGCCCCCCTTTTTAAAGGAGAGGACCTGACAAAATTGCGCAGGTCCTGTCTAAAAAGCCTGCAAGGAGAAAACTGGACACAGAAACAGACCTTGTAAAAGGAGTACTTTCCAAGGTGACCACCGAAAATGAGGACCTTCAATGTAGATAGAAAGTTAGGGTGAGAATTCACAACACTACCCTGAAGAGGGAAACCAAACTGATTGGTTCCGCCAGACAAACCAAACTGATTGGTTCCGCCAGACAGGGGTAGACAGTACAGGAAAACTAACACTAGAAGCTAAGCTGATTAAAAATTTTGGGACTTCCTTAACAAGGAAAGATAAGAACAAGGTGATTGTTGGTTACTGAAGCTAACTCCGATACATTACTCAAAGACCAGGAAACCGAATGTGGACGGAGTACTGTTCTTAGACGAACACAGACCTTAGGGATGAAAGTTAAGGGCCTGTGAGTCTGGTTCCAACAAAACACTTTCCTCGAGGCCAATGCGGTCGCATCAGTACTATAGCTTCGAAAACTATGTGAAGAGTGCTAGTTACATTTAACTGCAGAACCATACTGCAGTAGAGTAGGATCCCTTAACTGATTTCAGGAAAACAGTAATAACAGGACCAATATCAGTTTCCTCCTCAACTGTAAGATTCACAAAGACCACAAAGCCAGGACATCAGAGTTTGAGGGCTGGCGAGGCTGAGTTTATACCAGGACGGGACAGCTTGATAGTTTGTGGCTGAATTGGGTTGCAAACAGACCTACTTCCAGGCCCAGGAAAAGGTCACAAGACTACCTGAATGATGCTCCGCCTAAGGACTATTCCGACACCAGGGGGGAGGCCCTGGATAGGGGGGAAAAAGCAGTGACCTTTTGGACCCCTACGAGAAGGGTGGTAGACAGAGGCACCTCGTCTGTTGGTTATGGAGAAGAATGAACCATAACCTGAACGGAGCAATTCGAGTCCAAAACCACCTGTTTACGCAGCGCACTATTGCTGTTTTGTTCAGAACCAGCCTAAAGGAAACCTCTTGGGGAGTTTCCAAGGACAGGAAGACTGTCACCGCCCTCCAAAGCGTTGATATGGAACTGTCGGAACGTGACCGACTAAGTACCATGTACTCCATTGGGCCAAAAATAACCACCTCACCCGCCAGAGAGGTGACGGTGTGGAATACTGAGGCCGGAGGGAAAGCTGGAGAGGAACTGACCGGTAAGCACTTGACAGTTGTGCAAGGCCGGAGGCCACTATTCAAGTAGGAGGAATCAAGGAGACACGTCCCTGACTCCACCATACCCGGTCATAAACTCCAGCTTTGACTTCAGAAGGAGAACCGTCACTGAAGCAAACTGAGAAAACCAGGACCTTTTCTTGGGCACGGGGAGAGGTATGCTTGAGATGATGAAATGATAAGATGCCCTTGCTATCTCTTTCCACTTCCACTGGATTCATAACTACGGAAGGCTACCCTCCTGAATCAGGTGGGATTCCTTCCTGGTTACTTAGAAGCCCAAAGACTAGAAACCGATTATAATGACCGGCGCCCTCAGGCAATTCCCGACGCTGGGTGCCCAAATGAGCCAGGCAACTAGATATGCAGCTAGCATAGCCTCCTAATACCGGAGCTGTTGAACTACGGCATTGTTCAAACTGGCAGAGACTCTGAAGCCGCATGGAGGAGGGCATGAACCTGAAGGGGTACGCCTGCTCCCGAGTCTGAATCCCAAGAAGGGATAGGACCTTTCTGCAACCAAGATGTGAAAGGAAGCGTCGGAAAGGTCTATAGAGGTGGTTACGGCTCCACGGGCGCAGCAGGATCCGAACCCACAAGACTGTAAGCAACCGAGACTTACCGCATGAATAAGGAAAACAAACGGGACACGCCCGGGAAAAATTTTCCAGTGGAAGGGAACTTCCTTGGCAGACTGAAAAAGCCTGACAGGCCATTCGCAAAGACCCCAGAACTCTGGCGGAGGCTGATTGAACCTGATTGGGGACAACAGTCCAGCTCCACCCGGGCCCTGATAACTATACTCTGGGCCCAGGAACTGAAGTTCCAGTGGCCCCGAAAAATGGTACAGCCTCCCACCCATGAGAAATACTACAGGAGGAGGCTTGATTGCCTCCGTGAAGGAAAAAGCCTTCCCAATTTCTCGGAGAGGAGTAGGATGCATCCCTGCTCCTATGATAACCCCGAGGTCAGAGCCTCTTGCCAAATGTCTAGTGAAAATTTTTCCTTAGGTTTTCGTATGAAGCAAAGAAACCCCCCGGGCATTGCTATCTCTTTCCCGTGGGGAGGCAGAGACACACGGGGCGTTACAAGGGGCTGATGTGTTGGCTGAACCCGCACACATCGAGGTGGAGGCTGGGAGTGAGAGCTGACGGCTGTCTAGGGCAGAGACCTGAAGAGCCTGCACCACTGCCTGAGCAGGGGCTCTTGAACTACATGAACTTCTTGCCGGACTTAGGGCAGGTCCCAGCAAGATCAGGCCGTTTCTGCTCGTAGGGTAGACACCCATGAGAAGCGGAGGCTCTGGGTAACAATAGTAGCCCCAGATGGGCCGTAACAACGCCCACCTGGGAAAGATTAATTCTCCAGGTGAAACCGTTCATAAGATTTTTCAGCTCAAGGCGGAACGGGCAAGCCTGACTTACACCCTGTTTCAGCTTCCGAAAATTGACTCCGGAAGCTTAGGGAGCTGTACGCTGAATAAATTAGAAGCGTAGTCCAGGGTTAGAAGATTCACTGTGAATGTATCTGTGATATCTGTCTCCCGGAAATGCCTCAGCGATACATTTTCAAAACAAGCCTGTTGATAAGAGGGGCTACATTCGGAGCACAAGGGGTAAGAAACAGGCCCACAGCTGGCGTGAACTTGGAATTCTCCGCCTGCCACTCCGTTAGAGTCCTCAGGGAGACGATGTGTCCAGCCCTAGCTGAGGGCTCACTTATGGATCCTGCCAGACAGATGCCATGCTCGTTCTGACAGTCTGGTAAACCCGGATAAGAGGATACCAGACCGGAAGGGAAGAAATGCCCTTCCACCAACCTCCGTGTGCCCACACCCCGACAGGGGGGTGCCTTCATGCTAGGAAGCATAAAGGGAAGGCACCAAGATTCCCCAGACTGGAGGGAAAAGAGGTGGAGATGTCGAACGATAGAATTCCAGAACGGAGCAGGACTTAACAGGTGATCCATTGACAATGAGTCTTGAGATTAATCTCTTGGGATTTAAGCTCCTGGGAAAGGGAAGGCATGGACCATGAGCGTAGATAGTTAGTTAATAGGTTGACAATGACCCTCATAACGAGCTCCTTATAAGGAGACCCGTAAAAGAGTTTTCAACAAAGGAAGGAGGGGGTAACCGCCTTGCTTTGCTTAGGCCGTGTCCTTTCAGAAGACGAGGCCAAACTCGTAGATGGCACGGATTAGAGATCCGAGACGTCCTTGAGGGCGGAGCGGGTCTTCTTGGTTTAAAAAGGTGGTCTTTTTTTTTTTTTTTTTTTTTTTTTACTGACTTCACCTTGGGACGGTAGACCACGAACCGTCGAAAAGGGATGAGAAGGTAACGAATCCCCTAAAGGAAAAGTTTGCCTCACCTAATTCGAGCTAAGCGGAAAAGGCTTGTCTCAATTATTCCCGCACCTACTTATCGCTCCGGGACGATGTTCACAGGTCCGAGAAGCGAGACAGAAGGCCATAGCGTCTTCAGAAAACTCTCCGCGAACCAATTAACTTGGCGAAGAGTTACGAGACTTGCGGCCGGCCTCAGGAGGAAAAATTAGAACCCCAGACACCGGAGGAACAACTATCAATAATTTATATAAGGCGGAGTTTGGCGAAGGAAAAACCGATAGGTGTATATGAAACCTACCAATTTACCGAGAATCTCGCCCGGAAACGGAGTTTGGCGGAGGAAATCGATAGGCGTATATGAAACCTACCGATCCACCGAGAATCTCGCCGGAGAGAGAGCCCAAACACCGAAAGATTAACTATTAATAAGCCACAAGAGGCGGAGAACCGATAGGTTTATATGAAACCTACCGAATTAACGAGAATCCCGCCCGGAGACGGAGTTAGAAAGAGCGACTATTAATAAGCCACATGAGGCGGAGCTTGACGGAGGGTAAAACCGACAGGTATATATGAAAACCACGGATTCATCAGGTAGCCTGCTTGGGAGAGCATAGCGTATAACGCAACCTGCCGGGTGCCAAACGACTAATAATAAGCCAAAGGCGCGTTTGGCGGCGATAAAACCGACTGGTGTAAATAAAACCTACGGATTCATCAAGTAGCCTGCTCGGAGAGAGCATAGCATACTTTACAACCTTCAGAGTCAAGAATAAGTCACATGAGGCGGAGTTTGGGGAGACGAAACCGACAGGTATATATGAAACCTACGGGTTCATCAAGAAGCCTGCTCGAGGAGAACATAGCGTACTTCATAACCTTCCGTGCCAAACTATAAATCCAAAACAGACTGCGCATCGGAATGGGAGCTATAGACTCCGTGACCGCTGGTTTGTTGTAGGACAGCGGAGCATTCCTGCACTTGACAAAACCAGTCGAAAAACGTATGAGAAAAAGGCATGCTGGAACGGATGCGGTGCAGAGTACCGTAGCAGCCAAAGCCTAGTCAGACCAGGAAAACCCCGGAGAAAACCGGAGAGAAAACCGGGCTAACAGGACAAAACTCATAGACATAAAAACAGAGTCAACGGAACATTCGAAGCGATCATGTTTGAACAAAATGTGGGAAGGTTATGAACTGTTCGGAAGTGGGCGCACTCCGAGCCAAGAGAGGAAAACCCGGAGGAGGATATCCTGAACGAAGTGATAGCGGTCGCGGACTGTATACAAGGCAACACTAGCCGCATTCCATGTTAGCACCCACCTCACTAGAATGAAGTTTATCAAGGAGGGGAGAGAATGAAAAAACAGGGGGTGGGTCACCGGGTGACACGGGCCCCTCTCCAGAAATAGATTTTCCTTTGTCAAAATCCTTTTTCTGGATCGGGTCCCGATGTCACCCGGGTGAAAATAATAACAGAGAAATAAACATCATTCTTATGCTATTAAAGACTTAAATAGAAACGTTGAAAACTAGGAGAATTCTACCCTGAACATAAGTAAGGTCCTCTAAGTTCATGTAATGAAAATAATGTAAGTGGTCACCGCCTAAGATCATGAGCTTAGAATAGCACCTGAATAGGCTTGTATTAAGAAAATACTTCCTGCCTAATAGCAGACTCTTGAATCTCGTGAATTATGTATCTGGGTTACAGGCATCTACCCATTAATATGAATTGTTCAGCAAGACTTCTGTAATTTGCAGTTAATTTTATCATTTTCATCTCCTCACTGCAATTAAAACCGTATCATCATACACAGGGGTACATGTTTTTTAGCAACTGTTCAACTTGCTTTTTTTTAGCATTGGTTTAGTGTCACCGATATGGAAAATCTTTTCCAAGGTACCAGTGCATCTGCATAACTGCTAATTACCTTAGTGACATTTATTATTACATCAAACAAAAAATGCACTTTATCTTCCCTTACCTTATGTAAATGCATATTATTTTGTTAGCTATATGAATCAAGATATTGTCCATAGGACTCATGTATGCTGGTATGCTCAATAAGTTGCATCTTCACATAAATGTAATTTAAGGATCTAACAGAAACATTTGACAACATTAAAATCATCTTAATAGGATGTATCACTTTAAATGAAACAACTATCAGGGGAATGTTTTTAAATATAACAAGTAAATAACCTTTGTACAATAAAGATCATACTCAAAAGCTTAATTTCACGTGGACTGCATATAGACAACATAAAATCATATCTGAAGTAATTATTCACAATATTAAATACAATACAGAATATATATACAATAACCCTTAAAGACAAAAGGAAATTATACAAAATATAATTCAAAATCTAAAATAACATGAATCACAATTAGAAATACAGCATACACTACTGCAGAATAAGCTGTCTTGTCAATTTAATAAAATTGTTTGTATTCATATAAAAATATCTTTTCAACAATACAACAAATTACAAATTCATATCCATTGCTATTATGATTTCAGAGTAATCATTATCATCAAGCCTTGTCTTTTAAAATTACTCTTGCTCTCAAGTGTATGAAGTCATAAGATCTAACCTTCCAAAAGCTTCATGCCTCTGTAGTAGGTGAGTGTTGTTGTAAACCAAATTATTTCAATGCTGTTTGCTAAGGAACCAGCTCGTCAGAGAGGGATTTCAGGAATGAGGTACCATTTATAATCTTGGTTGTGGCTATAACATATTCGGGGCCCCCTGTTGAATAACATGAGATATAAATATGGTGATACATACATAAAACCAATAGTCTTAAAAAAGTTATTTGTCCAAATTGTGGAGCAGACCAAGTTCAAAATTCATAAATACCTCACAGTGGTTGACATCTCATGAACAGAGTACCACTGATGCACCTGCATAGCAGAATGATGCTGCTGTAAATTTGTGTAGGAAGAAGGGGCATGATTTGTAAAATACAGTAATGATTGATTGATTGATTTACAGATTTTATGTATACATGCCAAGCACTGGGGCAACTAATGCCATTCAGTGCTGAAACAGAAATTGACAGTGAAAAAGTTTGAAAGGTGAACAGGAGGAGAACCTCGCAGTTGCACTATGAATCAATTGTTAGTAGAGGGTGGACAATAAGATGGAAGAAAGAGAATATGAAGGAATGAAAGAGGTTGCAGCTAGGGGCTTAAGGGACGCTGCAAAGAACCTTAAGTAATGCCTACATTGCACCGCATGAGGTGCACTGACGACACTAACCCCCTACGGGGAAATACAGCAATGACCTGTATTTGAAAGATATATAAAATAATGTATTTTTCTATTCTAAAGTCAATTACACTAAATGAGAGGGAGGAAACCAAAGACTATTCAACCTTTGTCATAAACTGCACAGTAACTAATTGGAATTTTCAGAGCTGAAGAATGAGCCATGGTAGTCAGAATCAGATTTCATTTCAAAAGTGGCTAAAGTTTTCATCAGTCAGGAAACCAGATGGCTGAAGCCAATCATGGTCAGTGGTTTAAGTTTTTACTATCTAGGTCTCAGTTCTACTGTAACTGTCTTAATTCTGTCTGGTAAAACTCCTGTTGCTTCCATATGAAGTTTTTGCTTCAATTCCAAATTTTTTTGTGTCCATAACTGGTATCTCCTCTACAATCTTAGTGGCCATGATTGAATTGTGACTGGTATCTTCAGCTTTACAAGTAGACCAGTCTTGTGTACATGTACGGTCACCAACCTAGTTATAATGACTGGCAAGTCCACCTCTACCAATATGATCTCTTCTGTATCCATCTCTCTATGGACACTGTAACTGTGTCTAATGTCTCTGCCTTAGGTCTGCATGATCCATCTTTTGACAGGTCTTTAAGATTGTAGCTGATGCGTCTAACTCAGGTCCAGTGTGATCTGTCTCCTTGAAACTGGTCTGAACCTGAGCCTCACTGAAGCCCATGATCTTCTGACAAGATGTGGTGTTCTTGTATGGATATACTTTCTGGCTACATGATTCCCCTGGTGTTCTGGTCTGCTTTCAAGAACTACCTTATGAACCCCACTCATTGGTATTTTGTAGGCTAACTCTTGTCACATACACACACACATACACACACACAAAAGAGGGCAAAATTGGACTTTTTTCTCAATTCTTCAAAAAAATTAAGATTTTTTAGGCTTTTTTTTATGGTACGAAGGCAAAAGTCCTTCTTTCCAGATTAATCTGGCTGATGAGTTGTTTTACTTCATAAAACCTTGTTAGCCCCTTTTCATTTGTTTTTTCTTTCTGACAGATCACTGTGAAATTCAATAATTACTTCCTTGCCCTGTGGGTTAAGCAGATAATCAGTTACACCTTGGAGCCAAGTTAAGTATGATTTGAGTCTTTGAAGCACTGGTAACAGAATTCTTTTACTTTCTTGAGAGCTGTCATTCAGGGACGATTTCTCAATTCCTTTTACCTGGTAGTTATGGCAGGACAGGTTTCAGTTTTGAAGGATCTTCTTCCTCGGTTCCTTACAAACCATTGCCTTGTTTCCTTATTCTTTGGATGTCAATACTTGAAACACCATGCTTGAAGCTGAACCACTGTCAAGTGCTCTCTTGGAACATGGCCACTGCCTGGATCACACAACTGCTGTCTAGGGAAGTTTCTCTATCATCCCACCCTTTGATTAATGGGTTTTACTACACAAGCAATGTTTTTATGATGCAAAGCCATATTTTTCAGTCAAATCCATTAATTATCCATTAATTGTAAAGCACTAAGCATGCCTCCCATTACTGCACTCAATCAATCTCTAAGGAAGAACAATGGAACAAGTATTGATATAAAGCAGTGGTTTAAGTCCAGCCAGCTGGAGCAGATGTGTTCTTTCAAAGGTAATAAAATAATCATCTAATGATTGATAGTTTGTGTAAAAAATGGGATTCTGAATCATAAAAACATTTCTCCTCTGTTTAATAGGAGTTGTTAGTCTCTGTCATTATCTCCTTCCTGGGATTCCACCTACTAACATCCTCTAACCTATACTGCAATTCACAAAGTGTTTAAATAATGGATTTGTAAGGGAAGAAATATCATTTCTTAAAATAAAACAAATTTTTCAATACAAATCCATTATGTTAACCAAGCTGGCCCATATTCTGACCATATGGCTTTTTACAGCTGGATCTTAATATAAGAAAAGGGATTCAATTAACCACCAGGAAACTGAGGGAACCTTAACTGGTCCTTTTTCTTCTACAGTCTTCTACTTTCCGACTTTCAAATTTTGTGTGATGGATGATGGAGACTATGTAAATGGTAACATGCATACTGAAAGAAATGAATTTTGTTTTTAAAACTCATATACTACAGACTGAGGCACCACAAAGAAAGAAACTGGTAATCAGGCTTTATGTCTCTTGTGACAGCAACAGTTTAGGTGTTGGGATGGTTAACATACAAACTAAAGTTAATTACATCCATTACACACTTGTCACTTTGCAAGATGAAGTTCATGCCATTTTTATTTTTAGTTTCCTATTGTATGTTAAGCAATTTATAAAAGAGCTCTATAGAGTACTGAGTACAAAAACAATAAGTAAAATTTATGGTGTACAGTGCAAATATCATAAAGACTGTCACACTTCACATTACCTACCTTGATCTACCCGAGATGACAGAAAGCGTAATGCTGCAATTTCTGAATATGTGCATCCACCAATAAAGAACACAAGAGCTGTTCCTCCATCTGTTCCACTTTGTACTGATCCTCCAGAACCCCCTGATATAAAGATATAAAGGATAAAAAAACTGTATTAATAAAGGAGAGAGAGAGAGAGAGAGAGAGAGAGAGAGAGAGAGAGAGAGAGAGAGAGAGAGAGAGAGAGAGAGAGAGAGAGAGAGAGATAATATCAAAACACTAATTCAGTCAAATACTTGGAGATTTACTAGTATTTTACAAAAGGCTCAACATCACCTTTACATCTCATCAGTGCATTAGGTTTCTCTTGTTAATATATCCTCTCATATGCTCCAGGTTCTTTCTTACCAAAAGTAAATGGTAGTTAGGAATGGTATCAAATGAAGGGCTTGGAGGAGTGCATGCCAAGTAAAATAGAGTGGTTTACATTACTGACAAAAAAGATAATCTGATAAAACTTTCTTTCTTCCATTCACATTACTTATTACTAGCTCATTTATGAACATAAAATTACTCCAGATGCTTCATCCACTCTCGAAATAAAGAAAATTGCAGTCAGCATGTAGTACTTTACATGTGGGTGGGATATCAGGGTGTCACACAGCTACAAGTCATTATGTTTGCACTCTGATAAATCAGCTGCAAAATATGAGGAGGAGGGGGATTGCTATGTACTGGTTTGCATGAAAAAATATAATTTTGTTTTCTAAAAATTATATCTCACAACAAACTCAATACCCACAATCAGCTCAAAACTCATGGTTAAGGCGAAGCATTGTTGACTGCAATAATCCTAAAAAGGGTTAATTCAGACCTATGGGATCTATATGAGAGTTCCTTGGGACTGATGTTAAGCATTCAATGACATACAGGAAATTGCATTCTGAAACATAAGCCCTGATGAGCAAAAGTAACTTGGATGGTATATTTTGTACGAGGTGACTTAGTATGTCCATTCTCTACTTCAGACCAGTCAAGAAATGCCACGTTGGGAGACTTGCACTGTCATAGGGTGCTCCTGAGAGCAGAAGCACTTATCCATTAAGTACGAAGTGAAAGTGTTTAACTTCAGGGCTCTATGTTGAAGATTAATGTCATAATGGATAAGAAAGTGACTTTCCTCAAAAAGGGACCATCTGTCTCACTGGTAACACCAGATCAAATTGCAGTATTACAAACCTAATCACCTGTGTTACACACCTCAGCTGAATGTTGCAAACTTGCCTGCCATCTCCACATGCATACCATGAAAGGCGTGTTTACATCAAGACTTAAACCATTTAAAAGTACTGAGGCTGAATGAGCTCTATTTTTATGGAAAAGAACCATAATTTGTGCTGCTTGGCCATCAGTCACTTCTTATAAACTTCAAAAAAATGTTTTCATGATATGAAAGTGTCTTCCTTGAACCTCTTGAGTTTACTGGAAAAAAAGTGCTCAAAGAGAGCACAGAAGGAGGTCATTTATTTCCACGTGTGGTAAGAGTGTGACCCATAAGCAGGAGGACAAATGAATTGGTCTTGGCTACTTGTATTTTTTTGCAACAAGGACTGCTGCAAGAATGGACCTATCGACTTCCAATCCTCAGTTTGTTTATCTTGTTTGAGATAGTGTGCAGTTCACTGGCACAGGAAAACTAAAGAAGTCTGAACTAAAGCTCATATGGAAGCTAATAAGAGTCCTTAGGACTAATGAACAACACTACATCATATGTTGAAGGGTTCTCCTGAGAAGCCTCGTCCCCTGAGTGCTGAAAAAAAAACCACCTCATATCCACTGAAAGACCTAATTCAACTCCACTCAGCTAATGACTAGAGTAATCATGGACCATCACCTCTATGGCTGAGACTGGCAACTTTTTCTGCCACCTGAGAAACAAAAGAAATGCTATCAATAAAATACTGTAGTATGGTATCAATACACCTTTAGCTACACCCCGTCACAGAATAAGTTCCACACTGTCAGGTACATTTAAAGGCAGCTATGCATGCTTGGATGGAGCATCAGTTGTTATATCAAAGAGCCTTTGCCACTGAGGTTCTGCTTCTGGCATGAACGTTCAGTATCTTCATATGATCCAAAAGAGCTGAGTAAAATTTTAAAATTTAGGTGAATAAATTCATCACTAGATAAACCAGTCCCACTTTGGTTGAAACACAGATTCACAGTGGAGCTATTTCTAGAGTCATGACCAGAGCCACAACCAAAACAAAGACAAATGGAAAGAGATCAGAACTGCTTCAACTGTCTTGTCCAGAGCCATTTTGATGACTGGAACTTCTACCAAAGCCTCTAAAGCAGTCAGAACCATGAGAGGAACAGTTCCTTCTTACAATACCAGTGTTGTTTCAATGACCAAACTTGTAAACTGACCAGATCTAGATCCAGAACTTGCTCTGGTTTCCACGACCCAAGTTCTAATGACCGTAATCATGACCACAGCCACTCCAGCATTCAGAATTAGAACCACCTTAATGAGCAGAACCATTCTAATGATCAGAGCTACCATAAGTGGCATAAGCCAAAGCATGGTTAAAGAGCCTGTGGCACTGGGCAGTCACAGTTTTAAAATCTCTGCACAGAAAACAGCAACTTGGAGATCATCCTGAGGTTCACTCTGAAAAAACAAGTATGGTTGCAAACAGCCTCAGCCAAAGCTCAAGTCTTCTGTTGAAACATTTGTCCCATTCATATATAAACCGAGCCATTGGGCACACTTCATTCATGAAACGTAAAATATCCTAGTCACACAGACTGCCAATGGAGAGTGGGAGTGAGATGGAGAATGGGAGTGGATCCATTGCCAATTTGAACCTAGTGGTCACCATATTTCTCACTATGATTCTTACGATAGTGCCTGTAATCCAAGTCTCACTATTCATGGGAAAGCATCCAGAGCTGCAAAGACTTTTTCTTGTGGCTCCTTCTAAAGGAGTTGCTAGAATCTTGAGTATCAAAGCAGCTTCCAAGTGAAAAAGCAGTTATGTTCCACATCTTTTGTCCTGGTTCCATGTTCTTTCAGCTCTGGTTCTGTGCATCAGAGCAGTTCTTGAATGAGTCTGGTGCTGAAAAGCAAAGCAGGAAAGGTCTCAAAGAGTGGGTGTAATGTGGCTTTTCCTTAAGAGTAGTGCTGGCTGCAGGAGCTGAAGGGGTCATGGGCTGGCCCTTGTTTCCCTCCAGCCATAAAAGCTGAGGGCTGGCATACCTTCAGAGCTGAAAACCGATGTAGCTTGGCCTGGCTATCCTTACTAGAGTGACCTGGATCTCGTCACTGATGGGCCATCAGCTTGGCTACTATCCTGGCATAGCTCCAGTCCCAGGTTGCCAGTATGTCTGCTTACTCAGATCTGGATATGGCTTGTGGGTTCTGTGGTAGGCTAAGTTTGGGTTTGTATGATGAAAGAGGATTTGTGTGAATTGACTGTTTTGTTTTTGTTGTTGTAATGTTTTTTATTGTGTTTATTTTGGGTTTTTGTTATGAATGTCTAATGTATGTTTTCATGTTTTTTTTTTTATTTGCAGTTTACTTGAGTGTGATAGGGCAGAGTAATTGGTTTCCCTTCGCCTGAACTGGAAGAGGTTTACCAGGAAGAGGAAATTGACATTGGCAACTACCAAAGCAGTCAAACAGCTGGTGAGACCAAACCATTTTCAAGTGCCTTAGTGTGAAGTTTTCATGTCAGTTACTTAAGACAGCAATTGTCCTAAATGGGATCAGGGTCAGAGAAAGTGCTTAAATATCTGTAGGCTGATTTTATTGTGAATGAGATCTCAGATTCTCGTCTGGAAGGAGAGAAGGGCTTTTGTGTAGAAAAAGACTGCATGGAGAAATTCCAAAGTAATTTCTTCCCTCAGCTTGGATGTCATAGCTAAAATAAACTCCGTAGTGATCCCCAAATTATGTGTTGACTTCCGTGATTTTCTTGGATTATTCTGAGATGAAGTGCTAAGAAAGATAAGGAACTTGAATGGGATATATGCCAGAGATGGATTATTTGTTGATAATATTTTGACTATTGATAGTATTAAGTTAGGCTAAGTTAAGTATAGGAAGATTGTTTTGATAAAATTTAATGCTAAGTAGGAAATAAGTTAGATTAAGTATTGTGAGATAATAATTGCTAAACTGTGGCAAATGTCAATAAATTTAGGATAAGGTTCTGTTTGAAGGTCTTCAGGCCACTGTAATTTTAAGGTTAATAAATTATGATAGGTGAAAAGAGTTTTCTTTAACCTCTGAATCTGTTCCCATCATTCTGCACCAATTGTGTCAAATAGAAAAGCCCCTACAGTTTGGCATAAGCTTACACAATACAATGAATGTACTTTTAAAGAAAAGAACATAGGGCATTCTCTAACTAAGAAAATTAAGAGTGAAGAGCTGGTAATGATATCTGTTCACTGGACAGCAGATGCATGAATCTAGACTATATTAGCTGCTTACAGTCTGGGGAACAGCCCTCCTACACAAAGTGCTGAATGCTGTTTTTTTTTTTTTATTTCAGAAGTGCAGTAATTACATGTAATAGGTTTACTGTGAAGCAAGCAATTTTGTGTTGCCTGAATTCCCATGGAGCTTGGATAAATTGATAATCAAAAGATAAGTGTGAGGATGGGCAAAAGACTATATCAGAAATTTGCCATTGCAATGGTGCTCAGCATACCAGCAAACCTTTTTAGTTTTGGTGTCAGCACACTATCAGCATATTTATTACATTAATTAGTTTTCGGCTCTAAGTTCTAATACTGTAACAGATATGATTTCAATTGCTTTAATGAGCTATAAAATGTTATAAAACAACAAAATAATTACTTCTCTGTCTTAGAGCACTTGGAAGTTGTTGTGTTTCAGTAAGTGTAGGACCTGGTAACAGTTGCAAAACACCAGTAATAGCTCTCCACCCTGGCCACTGCAGAAATTCTACAAGACGAGCACTCAAAGGAGCATACCTGAATAGAAAAATAATAACAGTACACTGGCAGAAACTAATCTTGTGAATATTGAAAAATAAACTGCCAAGATCCAACCACATACTCTAGATTCCAAACAATAATGTATAACTGCAAGTTATGTCTAAAACATGAATCCTTTCATGAAAACTTCCAAATTAATAAAGGAATGAAAAAAGAAATCATGGAGAAACAAATTCAGTTATGTACATGTATATTTAAAGATAAAACTGCACAGATATCTTTCGAGAATCGAACAGATTCCCGAAAGCTATCTGTACAGTTTTATCTTTAAATATATATACATATACATAACTGTGGATTTGTTTCTCCATTTGAAGAGTCATGCTACTGTGAGTTTTTTTAAAGAAATCATGCTCAGAAAATAGACATATTATAGACATACCACTCGCTACAGGTACCTACCCTGAATGAACATACGACATATCTGTTGGATTGTGTTCACTGACATCATCTACAGTTAGCTGCATAGTCTTCCGTATGGTAGCATAAGTACTCCTTCCTTGTTGTATGTACAAAAGGCCAGCTTTTTCTAAGTTTTCTAAGGTAAGAAAGTGTTCAAAACCATATGTGCTAATTATGTCCCTTTTATAATGCTCAAGTACCTTAGGTTTGAAACCACTGTTGACAATACACTGAAGACATATCAGTCTCAATACCTGCAAAGATGACATGATTCTATCTGTAGTAATCAATGTGATGAAATAAAGAATACACAAAGCTCTACGCAATCAGGTTTGATACATAGAAATTACATTCCATATGCCACAATATACACTAAGTATTGAGAAGATGAGTAATGGATTCTTACTAATGGATGAGAAGAGCAGTATACAGTAAACTACAGAAGGTGGACATATGTGTACACCAACTGGAGAGGCTGGGTCTCCTTGTAATTTAAGGGACTTATATTTCCCACATACAACAAACAAAAGTAAAATTACGTGCTCATAAAATTTCCTCTCACATCCAAAAAATATTAGAATTGTATGTTGAATAATACAATTTAGCAAAGAAGCACTAATTATACAGATTAAATAATATTACTCTATTATTGTTGTATTTTGAAGTAGTTCAATGAGACCAAGCCACATTACTAGACTTGCACTTAGCTCAAATGAGAGATTTGTTCATCAGGGGGAACTGAAACCAGAACAAGGTAAAGATGAAGAAATTATAAAGCCTAACAAGAAAACACTAAAGGGGGAAAAAAGTACACAGCAATAAGCAATACAGCTGGGGCAGAGGGTATGCTGCAAAGAACATTTAGTAATGTATTTAGTACTGTCTAAAGTGCTATGCAAGGCACACTGTGATAGATATGGCAAAATGAGCTGTACTGCAAAATAACATAATGGGGGTACAAAAAATTTCAACACTGTATGATTCATCCAGTAAGGTTAGTAAGGTACGGATGGTGGGTTTTCATACCTACAGAAACAAACATCTAACTTCTTTTTCTACAAGTTATAATCCAAAGTTGGCTGAGAATAGCCAATTAAGTATCTGGATATCCTGACAATAAGCACACAGCACTAAATACAAACAAAAACTGATTTTTTTATTACAAATAAAACTGATTTTTTTGTTGTAAACCAATCACTTTATGATGGTCTCCACATGAGTAAACTCCTTTGCCAGATACACTCAAATAGAAGAGAATCCCCAGTTCTCTCCATACATCTGTGTTCCGAAGTCCCTTTATTGGCAGTAAATGGTAATTCATGTTGTCTTACCACCCTGCAAGCTATGTGGGGTTGGAACAAGAGCAAATCATCTCAAAATGTAATGGGTTTGTTCCACACCAATCACATTTCAAGGTAATTGGAACCAAAAAAATAAAATTCTTTTTGAAAATTTTACTGGTTTTATCACCAAAAATCCATCACTTTATGACTGACTGGAATTAATGCACTGACTCCCAGGAATTGGGAACCAGCAAACTACTGAATGCCCATGTCTGATAGCCCAGGAATTGTGAGGACTAATAAGGGGTCATGAAATGGACTAGCACCTTATTGGTAAAAGTAGTCAGTATCGCAGGACTGAGCAGATAGCAGACAACAGCACTTATCTTGAATCAGCAACACAGAAAAGAGCATCCCACCTAAGGTGTGTGACGAGTGACCAAATTAAAAAGAAGAGAAAGAGGAGTCAGAGTCAAAAACATCCTCTCTTTTTTGAAGACTAATACTGTGGCTAGCAGCTGTCTAGATGTAAGACTTCCAACTAAGAACATGTCAAAGGATTTATGAGTTATGATCCAAAGGTAAATATGCACAAAGGCATTCAGGGAACTTGACAAAGCAAACCTTACAATAAAAGAAACTTCTCTATTTCTTTTAAAGGTCTGAGATGTACATAAAGCTTTAATTCAATTACCTTTTACATTTAAACTAGATGCTATGAAATCATACATTTCAGTGTAATAAGGTGCCAAGCGCCGTTTTTTAAAAATGATCATAAAGTTTTCTTGAAAAGCTTATAAAAGACCTGAATCATACCTCATTTTAAAGGAAATTTATTCGCCTATTTATGCAAAAACATTATAGTATGTTTTGTCATTTAGCGGCCACAACCACAAAAAGTGAGGTAATGTAAGATTGTAAAGTGTTAATACAATGAACACAATTTAACGGCAATTCAGTTTTTTCTAAAATATTTATAATAATGCTCTAAAATTATTATTATAACATATCTGAGTAAAATTTCCATGAAAATATTATAAAACAAAAACAATTACCGTACAAAAACAGACTACAATATGCCTCTTTTTTATGACAAGTCATGATGTAGCAGTGAGAACTTATGGGCGAAATTTCCTTTGTTTTGCATGGATTTTCGAACCTTTGCCAGTAACATAAGGGGACAAAGTGTGTGTACAGGATAGTGCTGTACTTTAGCTGCTCGCTCACAATAAAAACCAGTTCGGCCGCGGTGGCGCTTTTTGCCACCTTGTTACGCCCCTCATATCATCATAAGTTCTTAAGATGACCTGATGAGTAAGACACTTGTCTTACTCACACTGGTGGGCAAAGGCATTCAGTTTCTCCTTTTATAAAAGCTTTGGTCTTACAAAGATAAATCTTGATGCTCTTTACAACAGGCCAGGATGGAATTACAAATAACATTGCAGGATACAGTTGGAAACAAGGCAAACAGGACAACTCAATACTTTCCAGGTTATTTGTGTGAAAAACTCGCTTGCCTAGCTGGGGCTATGGCTACCAACTGTTTTCTTCAGGGTAAGATCCCTTAGAGGAGCATCTTCCAGGGTTTTGTGCACAGAAGTGGATAGGTGTTTTAACATCAGTGATGTGTGAAAGGATGGGGCTGAAGAATCTTAAGTGGAGCTTATCTTTCAAAAGACTGGCGCATACACTGAAGCTAACCGGAAGAAGAACCCAGGTTGATGCCTTATTTTGGTTTAAAGAGACATTTAAATTATCACTGAGACAGCTGCAAAAATCAAATACTTTGCCTTGGTAAGTTGCAATATTTTTTTTAATTTAAAAGTTGAATTGGACTGAAAGACTAAGTACTCCTCAGTTCATAGAGTAAAGTATAGACACTAACATTCAACATGGGAGTAAAATTTTTTTTTAAATCTGGAAAAGCCCTAATTACTTACAGTATATTTTCATGTATATGACAACCTTTAGATAAGATGAGGTAAAAAATTATGACAAGTTTTCATGAATTTATCTCATATCTGTAGTATAAGACGAATGCTAAATTCCAAAACCATCTGTGTATAGGCTAGCTTTTGCAACAGCAGGTATCTTATGAAATATTGGTTATGTACAGATGATGTAATTACAAATGCTGTTTTACTTACTGTATCCTTAGAAATTCCAAATACTGTATAAACTCGTGTATCATGAGACTTTTGAAGACCTAATTTTGAAGCTAATTTTAAGGGGGTTGCATCAAACACAAAATATAAAATTAGCGTATGTTATATTCATATATTAGTATCATATTATAAAATACAAACATAATGAATATGCATCTTTTCCATGGATCTTTTAACACGTTATGCTTTACTTCACTGTATCCAGTAAAACTGTATGTATTCACATATTACTAATTGTATTATAAAATACAAACATAGCGATCATGCGCCATTTGCACTGCTTAGGTTTTCGTGAATGTGGACAACGATACCTTCCGGGAATTTTTGTTTTGGCATCAATTCAATTTCCGTTTAAAGATAACCATGGGGAAGGTTTCGTCCCATTTGCCATACATGTTAAAACAACAGTAAAATGTGTTCTTTTATGCCCAGTAGTTTTGGTTAAAATACTTTTCTCTCCAATATTATTTATTGTTGAGTCTGATGGCATGTCGAAGTTTAGGAGTTTCATCCATGTTGCCGATCCACGATAATTTATAGTCACTGGCGCTTGAACATTGTTTTTTCAGCTTTAGCTACAACTTGCAGCTTAAATTTAGCAGTATATTTCCTTGTGATCTTTTCTCCATAGCAAATAAGGGTAAAATGTAAAATACACTGTATATCAGTCCTATTATACTTAACGTCATTTGTAACATAACTACAGTAATCGTTTACTATCATACGATGGTTGAAATGCAAGCAAAACAGCTGTTATCCAATTTGGTTGTTCATAGCCATAGCCTAGACCATGTTCATAGCAAAACAGTTGCTTCTCGTTTGGTTGTTTATGGCTGCACTAGTTTACTCACTGAGTACAACATAACTAACGATATTTTTATAGTTCACTTTTACTTTTTTAAACTATTTAACTAGAAGGTGGGATAAAGAGATGGAGTAAACGAGGTCAGTCCATAGTAATTTGGTCTCTCAAAAAAGGAACTTGCATGATACACGAGACATATGATAAAATAATCTTTTATGGGTGAAAATTTGGGGGTCGCACAATACGCAAGATCACGCGTTAATGAGTATATACGGTAAATGAAATGACAAAGTCGATTCTGTCTCATGTTTTTCCTATATACATCGCCTAAAAGGGAAGCCATTGTTTTGTTTACGTTTGATCACCAATCATAAGCAACCCCTAACAAACAGATGATAAGGTATGATAATTATCGTACGTAATTATCGTCTGTATGACTGAATTGTTCCAAACAGTTACAAACAGCCTGATTTTTTAATGAAAAATGTTATTAATTAATACTGTAATTACACTATGTTACTGAATGATACAGGTTGCTGTGAACGCAACCATAACTCAATATTTAGGCTACATTTTGTCAGCTGGGCTTGCATAAATAAAAGCTGATTTCATTGATACTGAACCAAATAGACCATTTATTATGAAGATATGCCAATAATGTATAAGGTAAAAATGGTTTTATTACTTTTATTATCAGTTTATTTCATAATGTGAATCTTTTCATTTGTGTCGATGGTTATCACACCGAGGCTGAGGCTAGCCTACCAATAAACATCACTTAGAATTCAAGGCTTGATTTTTAGAATGGTAGTATAAGACGACCCCCAATTTTTAAAGGTGAATTTTATAATTTAAAGGTCGTCTTATACACGGAAATATACGGTATCTCTTTTTATTCACTGGGTAGCATAGACCATACTTCAAGTATATTGGTTATTCCAAGAATATTGGTTATTCAAACTCCTGAAAACATTGTAGATGCTTTGCCAATAAGAAGTCTTCCTCAAGGTAGCAACATACAGCTACTGTAATTGATCACTCTTCATCAAAACTTTGTATACTATTGTGAATTTACACAATCATTAAATAACAAAAAATGATGTGAGACATTTTAACGTTTAAGAAATGCTTACATTATTAAACTACAGAACAACAAAATAAATACAAGCATTTATATTTCTGCAATGGAAACAATGATGGAAAAATCAAGAGTAGAAAAATCCTATCCAAGTATGAAAGAGAAGATACTTAAGAGCTAAACATATGCAAAATTTTTAATCCTACATCAAAAGTTTATAAACTCATGACAATGCAACATTACGTGATGACGGTCTGACACCCTCCGTGACTGGAGGTTAAGTATCTTGTAGGCAAAAGGTTTGTATTTGCATAAGAGTATTCACGAGTTCACATTAAAAAGCTAAATTTTAAAACAATCAGACCTTATATTAACTTTCATGTATACATGCAATAACTCACCATATATAAAGGTTCTTTCTGAGCAATGCAGTCTTCTATAAATGGATTTACTTTATCAGTATCTAAGCCCTTTAGAAACTCCTGCTCCATCTGCAATGCTGGTCGGAAATTCCCAGCAGCAATTTGTTCTTGAATGAGCTCAGCAATGGTTGTGTCTGTCAACAGAATTTTTCATAAGGTCATTATGTTTACTTATATAAGATATGTTTGAGAAACAAAATTCCCCCCCAAGTGGCAAATTCCTCTGTGACCTTTGGCCTTTAATTATGACAGTGACTTTAACCTCTCATCAGCTTCATTATGTGTACATGCAAGTTGTATGTAATTTATCTAGTATAGTTCAAAAGTTATGGCCAATGTAAAAAGACTTTTATTTCAGTGGATTAGCAGGCATACAGACAGCTGGAAAGACAGACAAATGGATGGGTCAGTTACCATAGTCAAGGCAGAATATAAAGGATTCATTATTGTGTACATGATGTGTATCATGTGATCTGAATGACCAAATATTCAAGCTGTAATAAAGAATATGGCCAATTTAGTACAAGTAGAGTTCAGACATAACAGACAACTATTTTTGCTAATAAGCAAATACTGAGAGGAGAGTGAGGCTGAGCATAGGAAAATGAATGGAAGAGAGAGAGAGAGAGAGAGAGAGAGAGAGAGAGAGAGAGAGAGAGATTATTAGTTAAAACAAACCTGACAGTTCAGATGGTACATGTGTCTGACAGACAGGAGACTTTTGATCCTAGGAACATTTAAGGTATGATGTTAGGCACATATCTGGCTAATGGGTTTGAGTGAAAACAATGAAAACACTTGTTTTTGTAATGAAAAATTTTTCATTTGAACTGGAATGAGCGCAATACAATATTGCTATAAAGTATAAGTACTGACATATATAATGGCCTATGCAAACAATATATACATTAGTAAAACAAGGTTTACCAATTTAGAGGAAGGACTACTTACTATGATGATTTGTGAATTGGTGAAAAAGTAAATCAATCAAAATGTAAGTTTTTTGCAAATATGAATACATGGTCATTCACTAGTTTAAGTAACTAAACTACAAAATTACACTTACGTAATGCAACAGATTGTTTATATACTTCCATCTGAGGAATTTTCTGAACAAACTGTTTCAGTTCACCAACTGTTTTTGCTGCATGACGTTCTTCATACTGAGCAACAACTGATTTGGCATGCCTTGATAACCTAGGACCAACAGCTGAAAAATTGCAGTCCCTGATCTCTGCAAACAAGGCTTCAGAGGAAGAGAGCTGAACTGTTTTCACCTCCTGGAAAGCACTTTCATCCATGTTGCTCTGCTCAGAGTTGGGCTGGGGAAATCTGTCTCCTGGGAGCTTGACAGTACCTATGTTGCAGAAGTCATACATTCTTATTTTTAAAACTAATCTCTAGAAATTACTGTAATGATTACATTTACTGCATTATCTGGTAAATAAGACTAACTAAGAATCACACACAGATAACAAGTCTAAAACTTGTCAAGACAATGACTCTGATGAGTATTCCTGGAAGTGTTAAGGATGCTGACACTTTTAAATTTACAAGAGACTGTAATGCAACTTGCTGCTTACCTCTTACTCACTGAGGAGGGGATAATAATCTATAATCTACATTGGTTGGGTATCTTGCGTTTTTTCAATCCAGGGAGTAAGCCTACATTATTAGCTTCCCTAAAAATCTGGAGTGTTTATTTTAACTGGGGTCATGGCTAGCATTTATCTTATCTAAAATTATTTTGTAAAAAAAGTGAGCACCTATCAAACCAGCATATAGACAATGGTTTAACTATACAGTGGTAAATAAAAAAATTTAAGCAAAATAAAAAGATGCAATGTAACTTACAATTGTTGACTCCATAAAACTGATCAATTAATCCTTCATATGTAAGTTGAGTTGCAAGAGGTGTAATAAGGTCAACAGAACGATCTATGAGTATTAACTGGTCTATCTGGGGGGTCACCTGAAAAAAAAACATTGTGAATATATTTCATATTCATTAGGAATAAAGCATTTTAGTTACACCTCTGTAAATAAAATGAATATTGTATAATACTAAACAAACTCATCTTCTAATATATGTGTACTTCATATGGCATAAGCAAACCTATTTCACTTGAACTCAGGGTGCTGAAAAACAAAAGGAACCTTGAGTTGCTCTCAGGATGAACATTTCCCTACCAGTGAAGGCACTCCTTATCCAATGTGTAAACAATTCCTGATAATGAGTTTTTAATCTTTGTAGAGACTTGGAATATACCAACTAAATGGATATGAGGAAAGAATTCTAAGAATATTACCATTGTACTTACACAAGAATAATTAATTTAAATCCTGTATTCCACCACTTTTAGTCAGAAGGAGCTCTATAAATTTGGTAATGTGTGATTGTAATTTTCACATATGTGCATTATATTCCAGTCATCAGTGTACCCTTAGAAATGCTCATGTAATTTTAACTGTGGACTAAGCACCGTCACAGTAGCTTATCAGATCAATTCATATAACTGAATAGCCACAAAGCTGGTAATACATAAAATCATTGCTATCTGACAAAACATGATAACAACTTTATATGACTGATGAGTCATAAGATTTTAAGAGGCTAAATAGTCACTAAAAACTATCTGACAAACATGATAACAACCAGGCTGACAAACCAGGTGACAAAAAGAAGATAAAAACAGAGCTAAATGAATATTAAACAAACACAGTAACATGATATAAGGTAACTGTATACCCAACTTACAGAAAAATAAATTTCACCACATCCAGTAGTCATGGAAAAAATATGATCTCTAACCTTATTTCACTTACTTTCATAACAAAACACAAATAAAAAACTACAATAAATCTAAAATAATTAAAAATGTGTCAAAATCAAGCCTTCCAGACATATTTCCACAAAATAGCTTGAGACCTTTGGCAGAAGTTCTGTGTGCTAGTTTCCCACATAACCTACAGGGATAAAACAGCACATGCTTTATGCCCATACCTTGAGGCAAATTATCAAGAAGTGAAAGTTTCCTTGTTGAAGCCTCTAATAGATTTGATCATTAAGCAGGACTGTTAATAAAGAAGTTGTAAAATGAAAGTAAAAAAGATTAAAAGAAAGGAGAGAATTCCTCATTCCAACAGAGGGTCAACAAGTCTTTCAATTTAACAATTCTGGGATTGACAATTTCATCAAAGCATGCAGAGTGAAACTATTTGAGAAAAGGGACTACACGTTTTGCCTCAATGGAACAATAGCTAAAATAGCACCTAATTAAGTGTACCTTAGGCCACCCTGAAAACAAGAGAGAGAGAGAGAGAGTCCAAGAAAGTAAGGGTAGTCAATGACTATAAAAACTGCCTTTCAACACTGTAAAGGAAAATATAAGCACTTCAAAATATGAAAGTCATTTTCCAAACTGGGTGGAATATGAGCAATATGCAAACATTTATAACAAATCAAAATATTTTTGTTACAGAATTTTTAATCATTTGAATTTTATAATATTTTAAGACAGAAGTAATTCATTATACTATCAAAAGAACTGGAAGGGCCAGTGAAATAAAAGCCAGAAGTTGTCTTAAAGCCAGTGAAATAGGCTAAATGATGTAACGGCCAGGGGAGGGGAGGATTACAGAAAGATAAATAAGTTGGACAACTTGGTTGGAAGAGGTCACTGGACACAGATGAAAGGTAAAATTTGTAAAGTAGTAAAACTAGGTACCAAAAGGATGTTTCAAAGGACCTCAAAAAATGTCACAGCACAATAGCTGATGCATTTCTTACAAAGAAAATGGTTAGGAGGCAGGAAAAAAGATGAAAGGCAGCCGAATCATCAAAACAAATGGTGTTTGAGATGTTATGTGTAAGGAGACTACCCTCTGGTGAAGGGTACCTGTTGAGAGAAAGACAAAAATTCCTTTGCCTACTGATAAAACAATTCTTGACTAATACAACACTGACAAGTAGTATGGTAAAATATAAGGTTTGTACACCATATATAAGGATACAATAGTTAATATAAGTAAAATTATTCTGAGTATCCTGAAAACACTTATGCACCCACTGAAACAAGGATACAAGGAAACCTTAATGACCAAACCCCTCAGGTAAATTATTATTGCAGTATTAATATTAAGTGAAGTGAACAAAGACTAGTTCACACAAGCTTCCTTGATATCAAAAAATGGAAAATGTTACTTTGACCTTGGGTGAACTGTACAGTAATGTCTTTGTCAAAAGAGTACTAAAAACTAAAGGTTCAAATCTTACCTGTGGTTCATTTCCACCCATTTCACGTCTCATCCTCACCATAAGTTCATAAACTTGTTTAGCAGCATCCCCTTTACCATAAATGTTTGGAATTAAGCCAAATATTCCTTGAACAGTCATTAGTGACTGAGCTATGAAGAAAAGACCTGATGGATCACTGTCTAGCTTTAGGTCCTGTAACAGTATAACAGGATGTGTGAGTAAATTCTGACAATTTTTTTACAAGGAAGATCATGGAACAAAAGTACAGACTAAACTGACCTAGATAGCACCAGTAAACTAAAGTTCAAAAACAGGAATTAGACACCTTTGTTGAATTCTGAGAGAATTTTTTCAAAAGTAAGGTTTTCATGCATGTAACATTAAAAATCCAGTTTTGATCATTTCATTATTTCAATGCTTACCATCTTTTACCTTCTCACTTACAGGTAACTCTTCTGCAAAGAGACAGTCTCTTGTGATAAAGTCAGTTCTGGCCAGACCTGTGATAGCAGTCAGTTTTGGCCAGATTTGTGATAGCAAAGTCTCTTTGAAAGCCATCACTTCCTTGTTTTTTTATTCTGCTTCTGAAGTCGAACAAGGCTGAGTATTACCAAACTGGGGAGTTGCCACAGCCGTTCCTGATATCCCAGTCGACTCTGTGTTTGCCTGTTTGGTAGAGTCTACCAGGAGGAAGGCTATAATATTCTCTTCTTTAGAAATTTGGTCATTTCTAGACTTGTCTTTAAGTGCAGTAGCTCACAATATTATGGAAATACAGGATCACACTTGCCATCAGAATTTGAACAATTAGAACAAAGAGCGCTTGGTTTTTTTGAGTGTAAAGACAAGGATCATAATTAAGGCATTGGAGAGACAGCTAACTTGTCCTCTAATCATCTTTAAGAGATAAGAACAACTGTGCAATTTGCTCTCAAAGAACGTTTCTCCTAGTCAAAGAGCAGCCTTAATATTTGACAAATCAGATCATATGAAATTTCTGATTTGGATCCTGTCAAAGACATTTTCAATGGAGGTTTCATAACAGGACACTGAGGAGATGATTATTCAGGTTTCTTGGTTTAAGCTCTCAAACTAAACTAAGTAATTTTCTCCTCTTGTTTCTAGATCCCAAAGAGGAAATTAAACAGTCCGTTTGTGCCTCTTCCCAGAAGAGATGACCTTTTCAATACAAAAACCTTCAGGAAAAAAAAAAATTGTAAAAAGTTAAAAATTAATCCCTCAGACCCAAATGCCACATTAGCCAATTTCTGGTGCAGATCTGTGTGTTGTGCAAATACTGAAGGAGGGTTATATGATCCTATTCACAAGAAGTCCACCTCTTTCTCTAGTCCCAGTAGCCTTTTCAGCTTGCCTGCACAACTCAGAAAAATTTAGATCCTTGGAAGGTGAAGTTCAGGCACTAATGGAAAAACAGACCCACAGAATGTGCATTAGAATTAATTTCAAGATTTAAAATTATCTTTTTCTAGTGTCAAAGGCAGCAGGAGGTTGGAGGTGAGTACAGGATGTCTCGAAGCTAAATAAGTTTGTGAAGCTTGTGAGATTCTCCATGGAGCCGTCCAAGATGATTCTCAAGGCTACTCAGAAGGACAATTGGATGACTACAATAAACCTCGAGGATGCTTACTTCCACATACTTATTAATGTGGAATCCAGGAAGTACAGTATTTCCAATTAGTATTCAACAAAGTAATGCATCAGTTTTGAGCCCTTTGTTTCAGACTGCTTGCTGCTTTTCAGGTTTTCATGAAAGTTCTCATCTCAGTTTTGAGAGGGCTGCAGCTAAAAAATGAGAGCTCTCTTGTGTTTGTATGTTGGCTCATTCTAGTAAATACTTTGGAATGGATTTGTAGTCCTGAACTTGACAGAAAGGGTAGGCATAGTGGTCAACATTCCAAAGTCCAAGCTGATTCCAGCTCAGACAATTCATTACCTGGGGATGGTAAGACTTACTTCTTTTTCAGGCTTCTTCTACTAAACTCTGAAATTGGCCAACAATCTTCTCTCAATTAAGAGAGAATTTCAATCCTCAAGGGTAGTGGATGAGCTTGGGACACATGGCCTCGACAGAAAAAAGTTTGTACCTTTAGCAAAACTGAGGAAGAGACATTTGCAGTTCACCTCCAGAACAACTATTTATGTAAGACACACCCAGACTAAACTTTAATGACGGTGTCAGGAAGTGAAGAACACTTTTCTCTGGTAGACCAAGAGAAATCTGTCAGGAATGTCTCTGAATCAAAACCCAGACCTCCCACATTATCCAGTTGCTTCTATCCAGGGTTAAGGAGTGACAGGATAGTAGTCAGATGAAGTCCCTCCTTCAAATTAACAATTTACAACTGCTGACAGTCTGATGGCTGTAGAGAAGCTGGAGGTATTAAACAAGACTACATCCGTGTTCTTGACTAACTGTCTTACATCAAGAAATAGGAAGGTATGAATTCTGTTAGTCTTTCAACTTAGTCCAAGGCCTTCTGTAGTCAGAAGCATTAAGAATTACATTAGTTATTCATTTCTCTCTAGGAGAGATGAGCACACAGTACTAACAGATTTACTGAGTTAAAAGAACCAAGTTTTTCACATGGAATTGACCTTGAATATGGAAATGTGCAAGCGAATATGAAGTTCATGGGAAACCTAAACTGTGGACTGCTTTGCCACTTCCAAGGTCCATCATGTTTCAATATACTGCTCCCACAACCTAGACCCTTACATATGGTAAGAAGTTATCCATCCCTGCCATTGAGAGATGTAGATCAATGTTGTCCTTTGATCTTTTTGCCTTTTGCTCTTTCTCTTTTCCCTTGGTTTATTCTTCACTTAGCTATCAAACCTCTATACATTTGGTGTGCTCCATTTTAAATAGCCATCTAAGAACAATGACCCCGATAAAATCTTTAGATAGTCTAACAATATGACTCTGTGGTAATGCTAAACTTAAGTAAGGTTCCCTTGGGCAGAAAAGTCAACTCAGTGAATGAGGCAAGCATCTCTTTCAAAAATGGCACTATCTGTTAGTCAAGTGGTTGCACTGTTAGCAATAAGATTCTCAGTCACCTTAGAACCAGTATGACCAAATATTTATTGTTAAAAAAAATGCAGTATACATATAAACATTTTCATAAGGATTTGTTGATTTTCTAAAAAAAAAAGATATTATGATAAAATAAAGTTTTTTATATATACTCACCAAGCAATTACATAACTACTAGCTTTCTACACAGCAGTCTAACAAAATTCAAGTTTTAGTGGTGGTGACAGGATCCTGCCCACTTTCGGGACTGACAGGTACAAATCAGCAGAGAGGATCAATTCATAAGAAGCCTAATGTCCATTGAGGGAAGGAGGGTGGGCTCCGATAATGTACTGTAATTATATATAAAATCACAATTTTTAAAAGTAAATTGTATTTTTCCTAACTATACCAAACCTGAGGTCCTTTACATTAGGAATTACTTACGGTGAAGCTAGACACGGCAGTTAAACTTTTGAACAAGGTGGTTAGGCAGTAACTACTGACACCCAAAGCATGCCAGGCAGCCGAACTCTGAAGAAAGACAAATTCGTTGGAGCTCCTCTGTCCGTCTTGCGCCTCTCGAAACAACCGAGAGGAAAGAGAACAGGTGAGGAGAAAGAGTACCCCTACCTGTCCTGCCAGTAAGACCAGCGGGAGAGGCGGACCGTGAGTTATAATCAGCCGAAGGGGATTTTTGCCTCATGGGGGAAGAAGAGCGCCTGTGCTGTGGCAAAGCTCTTTCCTGGGAAGAGCAGAAAGTTCACTCGAACAGTGCCGAGAACCCGATTTGGAAAAACCGAGTGGGGCCAAGCTGAGCTGCACTGACCCGAGTCCATAATGTGAACGTGATCCAGACTGGGTGGCGAGCGGTGGACTGGGAGGCAAGACGGGCGAGCTGATCCGAGCCGAGCCGAGCCAGTCTCGCAAACATGACCAGGGGCTGGGCAGGGTGAGCAAGCCGAGAGAGCTGAGCTGAGCCAAGCCAAGCTGATCACGCTGACGCAATCGGAACTGGACAGGGAGGAACTCATTTGCAGTGAACTAGTGCTAATTTCCTGAACTCTAAATTCCTTTGAGGCCAAGGGCCCTCGAGAAGAGGGTTTAAAGGGGAATTCTGTGTCTGCTATCCTGCATGCTTGAACCCTAAGGTTCAAGATACGAGGATGAAACCCAGCCAAGCAACAGAAGCAGTTGGTGGGCAGTGTCGAGACACCTGGGAGTCTCGGCACTTTCTCTCGTCCCGTGTCTTTCGCCAAGAGAGCACTCGTGATTCATAGAATTTGAGGGGCCTATGAGACTCCCAAAATCGGGGGCAGCTGCTTTCGGTTTCCTAAGAAACTGAAAACAGCCAGGCACAGAACTAGTCTTAGACGCAGACTTCTCAGACTGGCAATGAGGGCGCCACCTCTTGAGGCCGTGCTCTTGCCACCCCCAAAACACCAGACCCCAGAGGAGAAAGTGAACTGGTTCCCGCCTGAGGGCGGGAAAAGCCAACGAGAGACACTTGTCTTCCAGAAGAGAGTCAGTCTCTTAGGAGTTCCGCAGGACTTCCAAAGAGAATCTCTTCCCTGCTTCTTCTGGTGTTCGAACCAGTAGGATCGAGACACCAGGCTGGGATCTGACTGAGCACTGGTAAGCCCTCGGAGAGCGCTTGTAGTGCTGGCAGGAAGATCTGAGACACCTGGGTGTGGCGGCCCTTTCTCTAGTACTGCTCCTGAACTGGGCCGGTGAGAGTACTCTCCAGACCAGATTGGGATACTCAATATTCCACAGAATCTCGAGCAATCGAAGCGGCTCGCAAACGAGTGCCTGAAGCAGCACCCGTCTTAGAGGTGGAACCTCTAGGACTGGGAACGGGAGCACAAACCAAGGTCTGAGCGCACGTGGCTCCCGAAACACAAAACCCAGGGGTATGCGAATCGGTTCCTGAACCCGAAGGTCAGGAAGAGCCAACAAGAGACCCACTGCCTCCTCGGAAGGAGGCAGTCCCTAGACGTCCAAGGGCATCAAGGGGGAAGAAGCAGCCTTCCTCTCCTTCGGCCGACAGAGGTCTATCCCGTTCCCAGGACACCCCCAAACCTCGGGAGAGGAAGGGAAGAGGCAGCAAAAGATGAAATTGAAGATAAGCTGAAGAAGATGGCAGCTACTTCCACAGGGCAACTTCCCTCACCTTCACTCTGACATCTTCTACAGGATGGTGGACACAAAACATCATAACCTCCAGGGCAGCTAGGGAAGATCACAATGGAAGCGGCCCAGGACATGGCCACCATGAGAAGCAGCAGGCACAATCAGGACAGCTGATGCAGGAGCTACGGAAGCAGTTTGGAAGGCAGGAGGTACAGCAACGGCCAGGAATGTCACATGAACATCACCAGCAGCGACAGGAACAATCAGGGACGGTTGCAGCAGGAGACCAGGAAGAGCTGCCCAGAGACTGTCACCAAGTCAACAGGAGCATAACACAGGAAACAGCAGGAGCAGATGGACCACAGATATGCCAGAGGCAGTGCCATAGCATACATGAAGGCCAGCAATGACAGCGATCGATCCACGACAGCAGGAACAGAGTCGGAACGATCCCGATGTGGAACTATGCCATTCCAACCAGGTACTGTGGTCGATCACGAAGCAACAATGTATGAAAGTCGGGACTCCTTCATGAAAAGATATCCCAACTGAGATATCCAGCCAACTACTGCTGTGCCTACAATGCTCACTGTCAACCTGAAAGAAAAAGCAAAGATGATTAGCAGAGGAGACTCCTCTCGCTCCAAGGGCTGCCCTACGCAGTGAGAGGAGATCCCTGAGAAGAGGTCACCCGACCGCCCGCAGAAACCTCCCCCCACCTCGCAGTCTTTGCCTGGTCGAAAGAGTGAGGAGGAGTACTGTGCGTCTGACATATTGATTGGAGTGTAGGAACTGCAAGATCAAATGGCAGATACAGGACCTTTCGCATGAGTGAGGAAACATAACTCGTATGAAATAGGCTGGGAAGAATCTAAGAGTTGGTGACAATAAGGAAAACCCGAGCTAGGGTTTCCCTTATTGCCAGTCTCTCCTTTCTCCCCTTGCTAGAGGAAGGAGCGGAATTGCTTCTATGATTCTAGAAGAAAAACAGAACGGGTGCTCGATGTGTAGTCTTACCGCATCAGATACCAGATCCAGAAAGTATCAGTTCGAGTCCTGTTCTCATCCCAAAGGATGTGAAGTAGGAGGACAAGGAAAGAGGAGGAGGAGAAGGAGAGGCCAGTCACCCTCGGAATCCTTCTCACTTCCAGAACCAGCATCTTAGGCGAGATGCTACTAGTCCTCTTGAAGGAGCCGGGTGAGAAAACACAACTTGTTGAACAGCCACCACAGGCCCAAGGAAAAAAGGTTCCAAGGGCCTCTGGGCAAGACCACAGGAAGAAGACAAGAGTGGGTTTATGAGATCACATCTTGTTCCAGACTGACAGAAACTTTTGGAATGTGAGGGATGGACCAAGTCGTTGACTTCGTGAGCTCTCAGGTGGAAAGTAATGGTATTGTCGTCACCAGCTGCTGAGTACCTCCTTGGATCGCTTCATGAAGCCAGGAGAAAGATGTGTCCTTAGACATTTCTTCCTTGGGAGAAATAGTACTAGCGAAAACGTTGATGACATACAGATTAGGAATGTTGAGCCTTTTCAGAAAGTACCACAGCTCCCTAATAGGACAAGGTAACGATTGATCTGGATCAATGATACAAAGTCCAAGGAGGAGGGGAACAAGAAGGACTCGAACCCGACAAAAGATGCCGATGAATTTGTAGTCCACTTACGATATCCGAGAAGAAGTTGAGGTATTGATCCCCTTCACCTGTTCTTCCATCTTCTACGTCAAGGCCGGAGCGAAATGAGCTATAGTCCTAAGAGGACACATCTCTGTCCAACGACTCTCGTAGGGGCCCGTGCAGAGCACAGGACAGGAAACCTAAACGAGAGTCACATGCCACCCAGGGAACAGTTCCCTGGGACTGCAAGACCGAAGAAGCTTCTCATCCATAGCTAAATCTCAACTGAGGAGAAAAAGGCTACTTAAGACAGAAGACTAGGTCGCAAGGGCCTACGTTCTTCACAACTGAAACATAGAGAAGCAACCCTTGGCGGAGAAGACGAGGAAGTCCAGACTTGAAGAGCGACTGACCCGAGAAGAAGTTCTGTCAACGACACCAAACAGCAAAGATGGATCCAGTCCCTGGAACAGTGTTACAGAGGACTTCAAGAGATATCCAGCTATATTCGTTGTCGCTCGGCAAGAAAGCCTATACTTGCAAGGAAAGCTGGAAGGTCTCCCAGTCCTGAACACGCAGGGATGTACTGCCTGAAGAACTGCTCCTTGTGTGGCTGCTACAAGAGGCTGGGTCAAGCAGAACTCTTCTCGATGCCTCAGAAGCAGAGCTATCAGGTCGGGCGAAAGGTGAAGTCTTCCAGCATTTGTCTGTAACTTGGGGTGAGCAATGCTTGTGAACCCCTAGTGAAACAGACAAATATGGAGGGAAAAGCGTAGACATCGATTTTTCCCAAAAAGACAGCATGCATCACCGTAGCAGGCCTTGGGTCAGGTATGAAGGAGCGAGAAAACTACTGACTTTGTTGTGCTGGGAGGCAAGACAGAAAGACGGGTGCGGATCTCTCAGTCGAGCAGTCTCTTCATGAATCTTCGTGAGGAAAAGAGTGAAGAGCACGTTCCATCCTGATCACTCAGACTTGAGGCTGAGCTCACCTACCAATACATCCCCACCAGGACTGTATTTGGCTACCTGAGCTATCGAGTGCGCTATAGAACACTCAAGTACCTGCAAATGTTGACAGATGAAATAGGAGGAAAAAACGATTCCCTCTTGTTTGTTGATGTATGCCACTACAGTATTGTGGTTTTGTTGTTCAACGAAACCATTGAGTGTCATAAAACTCATCCTGAATTCTTGCAAGGCCAAAAGGCTGCCTTGAGTTCAGGATGTTGATGAGAAGGTACTAATCATCTCAGTCCCACACCTTCAAGACAAAGTCTTACAGGTGTGCCCCTATTCCTCGATTGGTGAATCTGGAAGGAGAACACGATGTGAGGAGAATACGCAAGCATATTCAAAGGTTCCTTCAATCAAGCATTAGCCTAACTCTTCCCTCATACTTTGAAGAGGAAAGAAGGATGGAGGACTGGGAGCAGACCTCCTTCATTCTCCACCATGGGGAAGCTTCTGCAAGATGACAGGATACCAAGACAATTAGCTCTAGCTGGGCTGGCATTTCCCGAATCGGGAGCACGGGAGAGGAAGCAGAATGGAAGTTTGATGAAAAGAACTGCCGAAACTAAAGGGAAATAGATACTTCTCCTGAAGGAATCCATTCCCAGGTCTCGGCAATGTCGCTGCCAGGTCCAGAGATTTGATAAGCATCATTTCATCCAGGCATCTGCAGTAGGAGAACTTCTGCCCAGTCGATACTTCTTTCCCTCTTCCCTTCTGCCCTCCTCCCTTTTGGAAAAGAGGGTGGAAAGAGACACAGTTATGTGTACTTTCCCAGAAGGGAAGAAGAGGGCGATGTGTTCCGCGATCTTCTTCCGAAGCCTGGGACTTCTTAGGAGTTGAAGGGGCTGGCCTGAACTTGAGGTTGAGCTGAGATGGCTAAGACCCAAAGGTCTTGGCCATTGTCCAAGGGACAAAGCAGTGCCCTGGTACGAACTTTGATTTCGGTGGTATCTGGCAAATCTTTGAAAGAGAAAGGCAGAACCAAGTAAAGGGTCATCCCTAAGGGTTGTGCCAACTCGGAACTTACAAAACTGGAGACCCGAATTAGGACAAAGTCCTTCTTAGCACTAGAATTGCCCAGAGATTACTGTCTGGTATATGAAGACCCAGCCCAAGACACAACCAGTCTCCAGAAGGCAGGGTTCTTTTCAGGAATGGTCGTATCCAAGGAGAGAAAGCCTAAAAGTGAAGGATTGTGGATCCATCAGGAGACTGCTTGGAGGAAACCAGCAGGTGTCCTCCAAGATTGCTGCCTCTCATTGTCCAAGAGAATACCCTTCACAGCAAGGAGAAGCAGAGAGAGAACCCAGTCCAGGTGAAGCAGAGTCAGAACAACCTGCAGTCGGCAAGACCCTCTGAGGCAAGAAGAATTTGTACTCTGTCAAGGCAGGGGAGGAGCTTGGTGTCTCAACCTGAATGAACTCTTCGTCCGAAGAAAAGTATTCATCTGGTCAAGAACGCTCTTGCAAGCAATGACTGCGGCGGCCACCGAAACTCTCGGTCCATTCGGGAACTGCAAGGGTTGCGAGTGATGAAGATTATTCATTGGGGTAGCAGCGGTCCTGTCCTGGGGATCCTCCAGCTGATGGATTGGTGCGAAGTTCTTCAAGAAACGAGGGTGATCGCAACTTGAAGAGGAACACCTTCACTGCTTCTGAAGCATGAAACTCCTGCAACTCTCTCCTTGGCAGACCCCAAGAAACCCTCCTCGGCTACCTGGTTGTACTACGAGACAATCGGGGACCAACACCAAAAGCACGCCAGGCAGCTGAACTCTGAAGAAAGACAAATTCGTCAGAGCTCTCTCTGTCCGTCTCGCGCCTCTCGGAACAACTGAGGGGAAAAGAGAACAGGTGAAGAGCAAGAGTACCCCTACCTGTCCTGCCAGTAAGACCAGCGGGAGAGGAGGACCGTGAGCAATAATCAACCGAAGGAGGTTATTGCCACACAGGGGAAGAAGAGCGTTTGTGCCGTGGCAAAGCGCTTTCCTGGGAAGAGCAGAAAGTTCACTCGAACAGTGCCGAGAACCCGATTTGTAAAAATTGAGTGGGGCCCAGCTGAGCCGGTGCAAACAGAGCTGATCACGCTAACGCTATCTAGACCGGTGGTAGGCGGTGGACTGGGAGGCTGGGCAGGCGAGCCGATTGCGCGAACACAATCGGAACTGGACAGGGCGCAACTCGTCTGCCATGAACTAGTGCTAATTTCCCGAACTCTAGACTCCTTTGAGGCCGAGGCCCCTCGAGGAGAAGGTTTAAAGGGGAATTCTGTGTCTGCTATCCTGCATGCTCTAACCCTAAGGTTCAAGACACGAGGATGAAACCCGGCCAAGCAGCTGAAGCAGCTGGTGGGCAGTATCAAGCCACCTCGGTGGCTTGGCACTTTCTCTCGTCCTGTCTCTCCCCAAGAGAGTGCTTGTGATTCATTAAATTTGAGTGACCTATGAGACTCCCAAAAATCGGGATCGGCTGCTTTTGGTTTCCTAAGAAATTGAAAAGAGCCAGACAGAACCAGTCTTAGACACAGACTTCTAAGACTGGCAACAAGATGCGTCGCCTCTCGAGACTGTGCTCGCAGCCCCGAAATGCAAGACCCCAAGGGAGAATGCGAATCAATTCCTGGCCGAGGGCGGGAAGAGCCAATGAGAGAAACTCGTTTCCCAGGAGAGAGTCAGTCCCTTAGAAGTCCTGCAGGACTCCCAAAGGGAACCTTTTTCCTACTTCTTCTGGTGTTCAAACCGATAGGATCGAGACACCAGGCTGAGAACCCGACCGAGCACTGGTAAGCACTCGGGAAGCGCTTGTAGTGCTGGCAGGAAGAGCTAAGACACCTGGGTGCCTTGGTCCTTTCTCTTGCACTGCTCCTGAACTGGGCCGGTGAGAGTACTCTCCGACCAGATTGGGATACTTGATATTCCACAGAATCTCGAGCACTCGAGTGGCTCGTGAACGAGTGCCCAAAACAGCATCCGTCTTAGAGGCAGAACCTCTAGGACTAGGAATGGGAGCACAAACTGAGGTCTGTGCGCACATGGATACCGAAACACAAAACCCAGGGGTATGCGAATCAGTTCCCGAACCCGAAGGTCAGGAAGAGCAAACGAGAGACCCACTGCCTCCTCGGAAGGAGGCAGTCCTTAGACATCCATGGATATCAAGGGGAAAGAAGGAGCCTTCCTCTCCTTCGGCCGACAGAGGTCTGTCTGGTTCCTGGGACCCCCTCTAACCTTGGGAGAGGAAGGGAAGAGGCAACAGAAGACGAAATCGAAGATAAGTTGAAGAAGATGGCAGCTACTTCCACAGGGTGACTTCTTTCACCTTCACTCTGACATCTTCTACAGGATGGTGGACACAAAACATTGTAACCTCTAGGGCAGCAAGGCAGGATCACAACAGAAGCGGCCCAGACACTGCCACCAGGAGAAGCAGCAGGCATGATCAGGACAGTTGATGCAGGAGCTATGGAAACGGTTCGGAAGGCAGGAGCTACAGCATCGGCCAGGAATGTCACATGAACATCACCAGCAGCGACAGGAACAATCAGGACGGCTGCAGCAGGAGACCAGGAAGAACTGCCCAAAGACTGTTGCCAAGTCAACAGGAGCATAACACAGGAAACAGCAGGAGCAGATGGTCCACAGATATGCCAGAGGCAGCGCCACAACATACATGAAGGCCAGCAATGACAGCGGTCGATCCACAATGGCGGGAACAGAGTCGGAATGAACCCGATGTGGAACTATGTCATTCCAACCAGGTACTGTGGTCGATCCCGAATCAACACTATATGAACTTTGGGATACCTTCATGCAAAGATATCCCAACTGAGATATCCAGTCAACTACTGCTGTGCCTCCGATGCTTATTGTCAACCTGAAAGAAAAAGCAAAAATGATTAGTAGAGGGAGACTCCTCTCGCTCTGAGGGGAACTGCCCTACACAGTGAGAGGAGGCCCTCTAGAAGGGGTCGCCTGACCCCCCACGCCTGTCCCCTCTTGCAGTCTTTGCCCAACAAGCAAGCGAAGAGGGCGAAGGAGAGAGAGCTCTCCTGAAGGAGAGATAAGGAAGAACCTACAGAGAGAGAGGGAAAGAGGAGGCCACCAAGGATGCCATGGAAGCGATACTTACCAACGACGCCCGCAACCTCGCCCCCCTGCAACTCTCCATGGCACAAGCGGCGAAAACAACCCTCAGCACAAGTAGAAAGGAAGTAGTCATGCCCTTGTACACAGAGGGCGGGAGCCCAAGAAGGGGAGTGAACTTGCTACGTCCCGATCAAAGTAAGGGAGCGAAGACACTATGTCCCAATCTAATATCTGAACGTACAGGGGAATGCCTTCAGTATCTAAATAAAGGACTACTGGAAGAGAAGCATTACCACTCAGTTATGCCCCTCTAAATACGCCTTTTGCTGTCAAACCCAAGACACAGACACAGGGGAACGACGGCTTATGCAAGGCTATCACAAATCATGGGTTTGTATATTAATAAATATCACACATGCGTAATACATACACAAAAATACAGGAAGATCCCACCAGGATAATAAAGAGCTTAACAACAGTCACACAGAGATCAGAAAACACGTCTCAATGCATGACGGCTGAAAGCAAACTGGAATGTTTACATCCAGGCAGGCGGGTATTCCCCACCTACCTGACGGTAGATACTGCCTAACCACTGTGTTCAAGAGTTTAACAGCTGTGTCCAGCTTTGCCATAAGTAATTCCTAATGTAAAGGACCGATGGTTTGTATATCGTATCGGAAAAACAGGCTTTTCTAATTTGGAGGTTTCAAAGGATCTGATAAGGTCACTGAGGTCCTGATTGGATGACAGATCCAGGCCCCTATGCTTAAACACAGAGGAAAGCATTGACCTATACCCCCTGATAGTAGGTAGGGACAACTTCCTATCAGCCCTCAGGAAAAAAAGTCAGCTAACTGGTTTATAGAGGTTTCAGAAGACGAGATGTTATTATGTCAGCACTATCCTCTGAAAACTGGCCAATTGGATTGGTAGAGCCTGCTAGATCTTCTGCACCTAGCAATAGCTTCTGCACCTTTGAAAAACCTTTCGCTCTGACGAGGCTCCTGACAGTCTGAAGCCTGTCAGGGCCAGAGCAGACAATCCTTGATGGAACCTGAGGAAATGGGGCTGTTTGAGCAGAGACTGTTTTTGTGGCATGAGTCTTGGGAAGTCCACTAACAGATGCAGCAGGTCCGGAAACCATTCCTTCCTGGGTCAGAATGGAGTGATCAGGGTCATTGATACACTCTGGTGATAGGAGAACTTGTTGATCACCTCCCTGATCAATCCAAAAGGGGAAAAGGAGTAGACATCCAGGCCCGTCCAGTCCAACAGCATGGCATCCATCGCCCATGCAAGGGGGTCTGGGACTGGGGAATCAGAACATGAAAATAGGTGTCCTGCATGTCCAGAGTGACCATCCAGTCGCCCTGATGGAGAGAGGACATAACATAGTGACTGGTTTCCATATGAAATTTAGTTTTAAGCATAAAAAGGTTCAGGAAGCTGACATCCAGAACTGGTCTCCAGCCCCTTGATGACTTGGGGACCATGAAAAGACAGTTGTAAAATCCCTCCGATTTGAGATCCAAAACCTCCTCTACTGCCCCTTTACGAAGAAGGGACTCTACTTCCTGAGAAAGGGCAGCAAGCTTCTCGGAGTGAGCCGGGTAGGAGGTCAAGTGGATTGGTGATTTGGAAAGGGGAGGTTTCTCCTAGAAAGGGATAGAATATCCTTCCCTCAACACTTGGATTGCCCAAAGTTCTGCCCCTCTGCAGCTCCGTTCTTCCCAAAAATGGAGTAGCTTGGCTTCAACTGGGATGCAAGGGACTGAGTTCTCACTTCTTAGCGGCTGGTTCAAATGAAGACTTCTTGATCAATCTAGACGGGGACGTAGATTGGTCCGAGGACTATTTTGAGATCAAGCCTTTCCTTCTCGAAGGGGCTGCTGTAAAGGCGAGAAGAACTTGGTTGCTGTTGTGGGAGTTTCCTTAGGATGCTTGGCAGATTGAGCCAGAAGGTCAGTTGTAGATTTCTTCTGAAGATCAGACAGAATCTCTTTAACTGTGTCTTGGGGGAAGAGATGGGACCTGTCTAAAGGAGAGAACAAGAGAGCTGACTTTTGTGTTTTTCAAGATTCCCAATGAAAACAGGGAGGCGAGCTCATGAGAGCCATCCCTGACTGCTTCGTCTGTGCAAGACAATAAGCCCAACCAGCCAGAAGAGAAATCTTCGGCTAAAACTGGACAATCCTTGAATTTTCTGGCTAAAGTCCCCACCGTCCAATCAAGGAAGCTAAAAATTTCTAACAGGTTCTTGACAGTGGTCTAGTTCGGGTGACAAGAAGGAAATCTTGGCTGTGGAGAACGCAGGGCGACGTGTGGCGTAACCAACCCAGAGAAATCCCCTGGGAGGAGGCAGAGACTCCCAAGGAGGGAGCTTCCCCAGTGGCATAAAACCGATATTTTCTCTTGAGAAGTTTTGAAGGTTGCTCTGTCTTGGTCCCTCTTCATGGCCAGCCACTCATCCACTTCTCGAAGAACTTTCTTCGAAGAGGCAGACGACATCAGCCAATCCTTTCCTCTTAAGAAATGTCAAGGCTGAGGAACCAGGAGCAGAAGGCTCAAAGAAATCTGGAAAATTTGCCAGAAAGAATCTTGGCAACGACGAATAGCCAGGTGAAGGAGCTGTATCTTGTTCTGTTTCTTCCTCATCAGAAGATACAGGGGATAAGGAGGCGTCCTTGCTCTTGGAAATGAATGTTTTCTTCTTTAAAAAGCCCATGAGTTCTTCAAGCTGACACTTAATCAGGGCTAAGGCCAAATCTTTCTGTGCTGAATGGAGAGGGAGGAGACGGTGAGCACCCCACAGTTGGCGCCATATGCCCAAAAATTGATGCCGAATGCTCCACAGTTGGCGCCGAACGCTCCACAGTTGGCGCCGAACGTTCCATAGTTGGCGCCGAATGCCTGGAAGTTGATGCCAAGTGGTTGGGTGTGGATGACTGAAGAGGCAAAGTGGGCGCCAAGCGAGTTAAAGGGGATGGGTGCTCCGAGCTGAGAGAGCGTTTACTCGAAGGATCATGTTACTTTGAGACCAAAATAGGGCGCTCGTGACTCGACAAGGGCTCTGGACTATTCCAAGAAGATTGAAGACAAGCAGAATAAGTGGTAGTCGGTGGAAAGGTGAAACTGCTGGAGGGCTGAGGTCTAACACTAGCATCCTTATATCTCTTGACAGGAAGCGAGCTGACTGCCACATCGGAATGTCTTCAAAGGCCAGGAAACGGCCACCTCCTCAAAACTCACAACACTGTCACTAGGAGCAACACTGACACTTGGTGCTGATTTCAACACAAAATCCCCGAAAGAGGAACCCAATTCCATTACAGTATTAGCTAAAAACTCAAATTTTTTATTGAGTTTTGTTTCAAGACTGGCAACAGCGTTGGAATCGAAAGCATGGGAACCTTGTAAAGGAGTCTGGGGTAAAGGTGTGGGAGGGCTGAGAATGGGAGACATAGCAGGAATCAAGGGAGAAGAGGTAGAGCTATCTTCTAATACATAAGGTAAAGAAGGAATCTCCTGACTAGCTCTACTTTCAGCTCTACGGGCGCCTTCCTTTTCCTGTCTCAATCTAATTTAGCCAAATGGGACTTCAAGGTCTTCCATTTACTATATTCCCAATCTAGACATGTAAGTTCTTTACTACAACCTTGCCCCCTACACTTGACACAATTAGTGTGCGAATCATAAGTCACTTTAGTAAGTCTGATCTTACACCCCTCACTCCAGTAACGAATGCTTGAAGAGCTGGAGTCAAACATAATTAACTATCTTGAGAAATAATGTTAACTAACAAAATAACGAAGATAGGAAAGCCACCACAAAAAAGTGAAAGATAATACTTCATCAAAACTAAGGACAAAATCCAAAAAAGATGAAGCAGCAACTGCATAAGACTACTGATGTTAATCGGGAGCTGGCAAAAACGAATTGATCCTCTCTGCTGATTTGTACCTGTCAGTCCCGAAAGTGGGCGGAACCTGTCACCTACACTAGCGATGGCAGCGCCATTGCAAAAATTTGAATTTCGTTAGATTGCTGTGTAGAAAGCTAGTAGCTATGTAATTGCTTGGTAAGTCACTTGTATAAAACCATAGTTTATATATAAATATTTTCATAAGGATTTGTTAATTTTCTAGTCTTTTATTCAAAAGTATATTCTTAGTGACAAAATGCATTTTGAAAATCTCATCGAAGGAGATAACAGTCAAAACAAAGCTGGCCAGAAAGTTATTAAACAGAAAATTGTAAAATGACTAATGAAAATCTTACACTGTAACATAAAGGCAGCTCCATCGACATAAGGTCTGACTCTAAACGAAAAAGAAGAAGTGGTAATTCAGATATTGATGAAAAAGATCCTCGAACGCCATGTTCCTGAAGGCGCCGCTCACAGAGAAGAGAGATACGAGGTACAAGCCAGAGGTGATATTCTTTTTTGTTACCTCCTTTAACATCCTCCCTAAAAAAAAAAAAAATTATTTTACAATATATTCTTCTCTTGAGAGAAACTGCCAGTAAGAGGTATACTGTATTATATAAACTTAGTAGTATTTTTTTAAAATAAAAAAATGACTTCAGTTCACTTCCTTTTTAAAAGAGTATGCTACATCTACTGTACTTTTATGCGCTGTACTTGGCATTATCGAAATAGTTTAACCAAAGAATTGAATAAACATTCTTAACCCTAACAGACTGGCAAAAGGGTTTGTTTTTATGAAATGTTGCAGATCTTATTTAACAAACTACAATTTTTAAAAAATTTAATGACTGAACAAACTGAAAATGTTGAACATTATGACATACGGCAGTTCCTTCAACAGATTTATTACCACAACTTGATATTTCATTGTTGGCTCAAAATCTATCACTCTCAGAAGTAAGCAGCAGTCCATACCATTTGTGGTTCTGCTCTGCTGATGGGATATAGAATCAAAACATCGATTGAAAGTGAAAGAGCTCAGAGGATTACTGGTTATGAGCACCATAGACTATGAAATACTTATAGGAGTTTCCAATGACTAAGGACGATGGCCAAACTGAATAGGATTACCATCTCTTGTCTGTTCAGTGAATTTCAACAATCTGCCAAGTTTCTTCCTCTTTGGTTTGACTAGCAAGGGAACAACAGGATTTAGGTTGTTGTAAATTTCTATGTGAATTTTCTCTTTAGGGATACCTGGAGTGAAAACTCCAAGACCTTCTATACAGTAAAATATCTAGACATCATAACATACGTTTTTTTATACACACGTATTAAACGAAGTTAAAAAATTGCTTGCGGCATGATTACCAGTGCTAATAATGTCTACAATCCTGTTAAGGGGATCGGCCGGTTTCCGACTTTTTAACGACAGGTTGTTGATATATAGGGGTTTGTTAAAGGATATTGTGTGGAACTTCTGGGAAAAATTTTTTGTTCAGTGACCTTAGGTTTTGTCAGAGCATTTTTGGCCAAAAATGGCCATTTCAAAATGCATCTCCTCCTTTGCTTTTTGGTTTTAGGGATGAGATTTGAACCACGTATAAAACACATATGGACCTTGATATAAAGCCAGGGGATTTTTGATTTTCAAATATTTTTGAGATATGAATTTTTATTTTTTTATGAAATTTTCCCGGAAAAATTACAGAAAAAATTGCCAAAAATCAGAAACTCAAAATATTAAAAATCCCTGGCTTTTTTTAATCTACCATGTTTCCTCATATTATATATGAAATTTCATTTAGATTGGTCCAATACTAAGGAGGAGATACACTTTGAAGGTGAAAAACTTATGTTTTGAGAAACGGGCCTTCAAAGTTTTAGTTACATAAAAAAGTAAAAGGGACTTCAAAGACTGTGTTACATTTAATTCTATGGTTTTAATTTTTATTTTTGGGTATTAATTAATGCAAAATTATTAAAAATAAGAATATTAATTGATTATTTATGTGCCTAAGACACATTCTTATAAATTTTAGGTTCCTGGTCCCCCTGTCTGATCTTGCTGCAAGGTATTACTCTAGGGTATCATAGTTGCCTACACTTTTTATTAGTGTCTCGAATCCATCCCTTGCCAAATGGATCCTGGGAATTACTTTTCATTCACAATTAGGGATTCGTGATTCAAGTAATTCATCAAGTCTTGCTTCACTTATTATGATCATTTTATTTTTTCAGGATCGTCTATAATATCAGCCTCCGAGCTACTGCTTTCTTTTTCTAAAATATCTTTGGCCTTTGGTAGGAACAAATAAAGAGGCGTTTAGGGGTGGATGTGGTTGGTCTCTGGTCAGCAGAGATCACTGCCTGCGCCGTTTGATGGGCGACACGCTCCATTCCCTCTATAGCACTAATTTCTTGAACTCTTTCTTCTACTTTCTCGCCTGGACTTTTCCACTTGGCTTTTCCGCATTCTAGAAGCTGAAGTGAACTCTTGGACCTTTTAGGCACGGTGAAAAAACAAAAACACCGCAGAAAATACAGAGTTCAGTCAAGGCTAGCGAGCATGAAAAACGTGTCCTTCTAGCTTGGAAGTTTATAGGCAACTCGGCCACAGTCGGCGTCATGGTATGATGTGTGCGTTGTCATGGCTAGGAATAACTAAAAAGGTGCGAGTAGGATATTATTGACATTATACATTTCATTTCAAAGGAAGTTTTCGTAATATATATCGCAAAAACTATACCAGACTAAATCATTTGCGCTACTGGTGTTTTCTGGGTATATAGTTATTGTTACATTTAGGCCATAACTAGAGAAATACGACAAATTTTAGCATAATATTTCGTGGAACGTGATTGAACCCTATCCCAAGCCATAGAATTTTTTCAGCAAATCGAATTTTTAAAGATTATTGGGTTTTTCAGGCTTGATCCCTTAAGAGTAAACTTCCCAATTGGGTACCTGTCATATACAGCACTTGTGAAACAAGAGAAAATTAAGATAAAATTGGGAAAACATAGAAATAAATTACTGTACATCACGCAGTGCTCAGCGAAACTGAGTGAGTATGTAAAAGGATTCAAAATGTTATATAGTATCCTGTCTTTATCTTTAATTCACACTAGTTCAATAATAGTGTATTAATGTACACTTAAAAAAATCTGCCATAAATTTCAAAGAGCACTCTTATATAATCTGAGCTTAATCCACTTTTTCTAACTTCATTGAAGATATCAAACCAAAATTCTATCATACAGCACACATTACAGAAAAATACAAAAATAAAAAAAAAATTGACTGTGAAAACACAAATAAAAAGAAGTTAATTACTGTACTCTACTTACATTCTTATTTGCTGATTGATTTTATCCATAAGGCTTGTCTGTGGACGTGACAAAAATATTACATGGGCAACATTATTTTGTGGAAGTTTGTTAGAAGATATGTAAAACATCTTGGACACATCATGACTTCGTAAGAAGGAATAATCAGCAACATGACTGAAGGCTCCAGCAAGTTGTTCATCCCAAACTATTGCCTGTAGAAGAAAAAATCTATTTAAAAGATGTTTCATATGCAATATTTTTAATTTATTTCTTGGAAATGAAAATATACATTCCCACATGATATAGTGATTACAAGTAATGTTAGTATAGAGGCCTTAACATGGTGATTTGAAATGCATACAGTACTTTAAGCCTCAGTGTGATAATTTACAAATTTTTTTATTCTCATAACACTTTCATTTTGAATATAAAACTTTTCTTTTATATGCACAAACTATCACAGTGTTTAATTACCATATGTAGCATATTCTAACTGAAAAAAATACAAAAGCTCTCCTACGTAATAGCTAACCACTTGCATCGAAGGACTATTTACAGTATGTACTATCATGACAAATATCCCACATCTAACTTACACTGCTTGCCTTGCACTTGTATAGAAAGTTTTAACCCCAACTTTTATCAATGGGTTCATAATTTTGGTACTATTGAGGAAGTTGGAAAAGATCACTGAACACTGCATAAAAGTTCTAGATTAGAAATTACATTTTTATGATAAAATAAAGTTTTATACTGTGTATACTGTACTTACCAAGTAATTACATAGCTAAGTATTCTATCTCGTGTGGCAAGTTTTTGAATGTAGCAGTAGCGCTTTTTAATCGTTTTACCTAGGTGACAGCCCTGCCCCTCTATGGGGAACATCGGAACAACATGGCAGCTGGTCGACAATTCATTTATGCCCTCATGTCCATGAGAGGGGAGGAGGGAGGGCTCTAATATAGTACAATAATTACTTGGTAAGCATAAATACAACTTTATTTTATCATAAAAATGTCATTTTTATATAAGTAACTTGCCAAGTAATTACATAGCTGAATCCCACATTGAATGGAGGTGGGCCACATGGACATAATCTACTCCAAAACATTAAAGCATGATAATGACTTTGAAATAGAAAAATCTGCCAACATTGAATGCAGTGCTTGTTGCTCCCTTACCTGTTAGGAGAGCTACTGCAGGTGAGTGCTGCCTCTGGTTGGTGCTCATCTTGCCTGTAGTGGCATGGCAGTAGCGCCCTGGGTTGCCTCTACTTAAGAGGGAACTTTGCAGCAAGGGATAATTTCGGTGGCTAGCAAAGTTTATAAAGGTACCCTTGCCCTGGGTGCAGCACCAAGATAAAAAACAAGACAATGCTGTCGCCTAATCTGAAAACACTTGATAAAAACCAAACCCTATCCACTTAAACTGGTGGATACTCCAGGTACTTTATACCCACCAGGTTCCCCAGAAACTCCAAAACCCTACAGTACTTCAAGGCAAAAAGATAGTCAGAGAAAAAGGGTGCTTCCTATGATTCTTCACCTAATACTATGCCATACACAGATAAAGGCCCCAGGGTACTGCAATCATTAAAAACGGTTTCTACAACTTTCAAATAATAAGCAGAAACTGTTTTGCACTTCCAGTAAGTCGACTGGATATTAGCGGACAGGGACATCTTATGTCTGAACACCAATGAATTGGACACTGCTCTGATTCCTGTGCTCTTACTTTAAAGTTCGGTAAAAATTCCTCCCAGATCTGGGGAGTGTGCTTCTTTAATTAAATCTCTCAGAAAGAATGACAAGGCATTCTTTGAATAATGACAAGGCATTCTTTGACAGAGGGCGAGACGGGTTCTTAACCGAACACCAGAAGTTATTAGAAGTACCGGTACCCTAATCTTTTCTGTCCTATGTAGGTAGCCTTTCAGTGCCCTGACTGGACATGGGACCCTCTCTTCTTCCTCTTGTCCTAGGATATCTGATAAGTTCTTGACCTTGAAAGAACAAGGACAGGGCTTGGACGGGATGTCATTCTTTGCTAAAAAGCCTAGGGTGAAAAACCAAACTGTGTCCCCTTGAGAGAAGCCCACTTTCTTGTCAATGGCTTGAAGTTCGCTGATGCGTTTAGCTAGGCTAACACAAAGAGGAAGAGTGTCAAGAGTCGAATTCCTGAGGGAAGAAGTCCTGAGGGGTTCAAATGATGGGCCCAACAGCCATTTAAGGACCACATCCAGATTCCAGGATACCGAAGAATTTCTCCTTTCTAGATTTCGTCGTCTTGAAAGACTTCAAAAGGTCCTTGATATCGAGGTTTGAAGAGAGATCCAACCCTCTATGTTTTAAGACTGAGCTAAGCATAGCTCTATAGCCTTTAGTGATCGAAGAAGACAAGTTCCTTCTATTCCTTAGGAAGAGCAGAAAGTCTGCAATCTGTGTTACAGTGGTCATAGAAGATGAGATATTGCGACTGAGGTACCATTGTTGAAAGACTGACCACTTAGCCTGATAGACGAGGCTAAAAGATCTTCTTCTGCACTGAGCAATCACTTCTGCAGTTCCTCTTGAAAAACCCTTCCCTCTGACTAGCTTACGGACAGTCTGAATCCTGTCAGAGCAAGAGTGGACAACCCTAGGTGGTGTCTTCTGAAGTGGGGTTGTCTGAGGAGACACAGATTTTGAGGAAGCATTTTTGTGAAGTCTATCAGCAGATGAAGGTCTGGAAACCACTCTCTCAGAGGCCAAAAGGGAGCTATGAAGGTCATGGTCGTATTGCTGTGCATCTGGAACTTGTTTAAGACCTCCCTGATCATGCAGAAGGGAGAAAGGCGTAAAGGGTCTAGGTTTGACCAATCTTGCAGCATGGCGTCTGTGGCCCATGCAAGGTGGTCTGGGGCTGGCAAGCAATACAGAGGAAGACGATGGTTCCTGGAGGTGATGAAGAAGTCTATCATTTGTTTGCCCCATAACTTCCACAGATCTAGGCAAACTAGGGGGTCTAGGGTCCATTCTGTGGGGAAGGACTTGCTTTTGACGGCTCAGCTTGTCCACCATCACATTTAGTTTTCCTTGGATGAACCGAGTGACCAGAGTCACTTGATTTCGGTCTGCCCACAGCAGTAAGTCTCTTGCTGCTTGACATAGAGAGAAGGAGTGGTTCCAGCCTTGCTTCTGAATGTAGGCTAAGGCCGTGGTGTTGTCTATATGAACCACTACAGTCTTGTAGCGGACTATAGAGGCAAAACTCTGAAGGTCTGGATGCACTGTCTTCAGTTCTCTTACGTTGATGTGTAAGCCCTGTTGATCTGGAGTCCACATCCCGGAGACTTCTTGATTCTCTAACAAGGCTCCCCATCCTAAGTCTGACATGTCGGAATAAAAGTTTAGGTCTGGGTTCAAGGGATGGAGGGATTTCCCTTCCAACAGCCTTCTTTCTGACAGCCACCACTGTAAGTCTCATTTTACTTCTGGGGTGATCGGGAAGATGTGACTGTCCAGCTGCATTTTCCTGCTCCAGTTGGCCTTCAGGTAAAATTGGAGAACCCTCATATGTAGCCTGCTTAGAATTTTCGGACTGTTTGAAGGTAGCTGGAAATCCTTTTGTGTGATGGAAAAGCCTGAAAAGCTTGAGAGTTCAGTATCATCCCCAGATAGCGGATTTCTTGTGAAGGGGGCAACTGGGACTTTTGAGGGCTTAAAAGAAGGCCCAGCTCCTGGGTCAGAAGAATAGTCTTGTGCGTGTCCTCCATTTACTTGTCCTTCGACAGGGATTGAAGTAGCCAGTCGTCTAGGTAGACTCACGTTGATCCCTACTAAATGGAGCCCTTTCGAAAGAGGAGCGAGAACTCGAGAGAACACCTGAGGGCCTGCCGAAAGGCTGAAGCAAAAGGGCCCGGAAACTGGTATACTTTCCTTGAAGGACAAACCTCAGGTATTTTCTGGACACTGGATAAATCAGGATATGAAAATACAGTATGCATCCTGTGTATCTAGTGTTACCATCCAGTTGCCCTGTTGAACAGAAGCAAGGACCGACTGACTTGTCTCCATTTTGAATTTTGTCTTCAAGACGAAATGATTAAGGGTGCTCACATCGAGGACTGGTCTCCAACACTCCGATGTTTTGAGAACCACAAGGAGATGATTGTAAAATCCCTCCATGTCGGTGTCCTGAACCTCCTCTATGACTTTTCTGGATGAGGGAGGAGACTTTCTCCAGTAGGGCCAAATGTTTCCCGGAGCCTGCTGAGTAGGCTGACAATTCTATGGGAGAGGTGACCAAAGGTGGGTTCTCCAGAAAAGGAATGATGTAGCCTTCCTTCAGAACCTTGACAATCCAAGGTTCCACTCCTCTTATTAGCTACTTCTCCCAAAATCCCAGGAGTCTGCTCCTACTACTACATGGAAGATTACTGGTTCACTTCTTCTGGGCTGGTTTGGTGGTTTTCCTAGGGTTCCTGGATGCAAAACGGGCTGATGGGCGGGACTTGAAAGACGTTCTGGTCCTTCCTCCATGAAAGGGATGTTGCTGGAAGGGGGAAAGGGTTCTTGCTTGAAGAGAGGAAGATGATTTCTTGGGGCGTCTAGGCGACTGAGTAAGCAAGTCTTGTGCTGTCTTTTTCTGAAGATCTGTGGTGATCTCCTTCACCGTATCTTGAGGAAAGAGGTGATTTTTGTCCAGCAAAGAGAACATCCTCCTGTGGGTCAATCTAGGAGGAAAAGTGAAGGATGCTTTCCCCTGGTCTTTCTTGGCGGACAGCCAGTCCTCTGTTTCTTTAAAAGCCTTCCTAGAGGAAGAAGAAAGAACCAACTTGGGGAGAAGAGCAGAGCCATCTGACTGATTCTTCACTGGGACGAAGAAAGAGGGAAAGTTCGCCATCAAATACCTCAATAAGGCAGTAAATTCGAAGGAGCTGCAGGTTCTTGTTCGCCCTCCTCATCCGATGAGATCAGAGACAGGATGTCATCATGGACAGACTTAGGAACAGTAGAAACTTTCAAAAGGTCCATAATTTGCGCCAACTGACGTTTACTTGGGGCCAGAGCAGGTTCATCAGGGTCTGCAGATGAGGGTAAAGGTCTGACTAGAAAAGGTAAAGGGGGAAGAAGTCTCTCTGACGATTAAGCCGATGGGAGTCTGCAAGTGGTTGCTAGGCATTCAGGAGCTGGTTTCAAGCACTCAGTACTGGTGCTGGGAGCTCGGAAGGCAACTTGGAATGTCTGGAAGTTGGGTGCTTGGGAGATGAGTGTGAGCGCTTGTGGACAAAGTCGAGCGGACAGGTGAGAAGTTCTCTGGACAGTCCAACGCGGACAGGTTTGGTCGTTTGTGGACAAAAGTTGGGCAGACAGGTGAGCCGTCCTCTGGGGGGTACCATGCAGACAGCTGTGGATGCTTGTGGACAGAAGATGAGCAGATCTACCAAAGCGGACAGAGGAGGGCGCTGATGGACCAAAGTGGACACGTGGAAAAAGTTTAAAAAATCACTTGGTTTATTTTGAAACTCAAAAATGACATTTTTATGATAAAATAAATTTTTATATATACAGTACTTACCAAGTAATTACATTGCTCGGCAGCTAAAATTTTGAAATTCGCAGGGTTGCGCTATTTTGTTTTGGTTAATGACTCGCCCTGCCCACTTTCGGGGAAAGAGAGGAAACGCTAACACATAGGCTTCAGTTTGTTTATGCTCTTATATTCATGTGCAGGGAAGAGGGCAGGCTCCAATCATGTAATTACTTGGTAAGTATAAATAAAACTTTATTTTATCATAAAAATGTAATTTTTATATATTTATATAAGTAACTTACCCAGTAATTACATTGCTGATTCCCACATTGACAGGAGAAGGGATGCATACATATCTACCCCCAAAACAATAATGGTAATAAATTTGAGAATAGACAAGATTGCTAGCATTAAAATAATGCCTGTTGAATCCTTATCCTTACCTGATAAGCGAGTTGCTGCAGGAAGATACTGCCTCTGGATGGGGCTTGTCTTGTCGTATAATGGCGTGGTGGTATAGCCAAGAGTCACCTACTATTTCAGTGGATACCTTGCAGCAAAGGACAATTCCGATTGCTCACAAAGATAAAAATTTGCCCCTGCCCTGGGTGCTGTACAAAATATATAACCAGAGAAAACATAGTCAACAAAACCACAATAATAAAAACAACTACTATCCAACCATAAAATAACTGGAGGGTAATCTGGGCACATCATACCCCCAGCCTCCCCTAAAAATTCAACACCTTGTTTCAAGGCACAGATTGGTATGAAGGATTACTTCCTACATTTCCTTCCCCAACACCACACCAGGCATCGAAAACGGACCCAATGTACTGCAGTTTTCTTATATAGTCTCGATTTCTTTTCAATAATGTGAAGCAAAAACCGACTGACACTTCCAAAAAGTGGCCTGCAGTATGGAAGAGACTGCCTGTATAAAGCTACATCTTCGCTGCTGCCAAAACTAGATGGTCTAGAGAGAGATTCTGATGAAAGCTAATAGAAGTAGCCGCTGCTCTGACATCACGTGGTTTCACCATCAAAAGGGGACAACCCTCTGGGGACACTGCATGATGTGCTTCCAGGATGAGAACTTAATCCAGAAAGCCATGGCATTCTTAGACATAGGAACTTCAGGCTTCCTGACCAAGAAAAATAGGTTCCTACACTGCTTCCTTCAAGGTTTATATAGTAGCTCTCCTTCCTCAGGAGTTAGAGTTTCTAGTAAAGGGGTAGAGAAAACTCTTGGAAGAGGTTTGACCTTAACATCATTCTTGGCATGAAAGAAGCCAGAAAAGACTATTCTGTTCCAGTATATGAAAACCTACCGACGATAAGATCGCTTGTAATTCACTTACTCTTTTGGCCAAAGCCAAGGCTAACAGAAAGAGGGTTTTCAAAGAAGGAGCCTTGAGAGAAGCCTCTCTAAGGGGCTCAAAAAGAGGGCCTCTGAGGTGTTGTATGACAACGTCCAGGTTCCATGGCTTTTGCAGAACCTTTGGCATTTCCAGCTGAAATGAGCAAACAGTTTTGCGCAGGTCAACATCCTTCAAAATATCCAATCCAGCATGCCTTAAAACATAAGCCAGCATGGATTTATAGCCTTTGATGGAGGCTACATATGAACCTTTAGCATACCTAAAGAATTGCAGAAACTTTATTACATTATTAATGCTGGTGCAAAGACATGAAATACCCCTGGACTCAAACCATGATCTATATAGCTCCTTGCAGTGAGGATAGAGTCCCTAAATGACTCTGAAAAGCTTCCAAAACTGAGGAGCTTGTCGACAGTTTCTATGCGGTCAGACAAAGCATGTCGATATTTCTGTGAAACCTTCCTATCCCTGTCTGTCGAAGTAGATTTGTCCAAAAAGGTAATTGGCCGGGAACTTCTATTGACACTTCCAGAAGGTCTGTGAACCAATGCCTTCTCAGCCACCAAGGTGCAATTAGAATCATGGTGGTGTTCCGGGATACCCTCAACTTCTTGAGCACTACCTTCAACAGCAGAAACAAAGGGAAGGAGTACAGGCAGTCCCCAGGTTACGACGGGTTTGGCTTACAATGTTCCGAGCTTACGATGCTTTTCAAATATATTAATCAGAAATTATTTCCCAGTTTATGACACATGCTGCGGGATTACACTGCTTATGACAGTGATCTGACGGAAGAAATATGGTTCAAAAATGGCAGAATAATAAAAATTTGGAAGTTTTTTATGGAAAACTCAATAAAAATCACGATTTTTTAAAGTAAATTGTATTTTTCTAACTATACAAACCTGAGGCCCCTTTACATTAGGAATTACTTTCAGCGTAGGCTGAAACGGCCGTTAAACTCTTGAAACAAGGTGGTTAGGCAGTAAATACTGCCAGGTAGGCAGGAATACCTGCCTGCCCGGATGTAAACATTCCAGTTTGCCTTTTGGTCCAGGTTCAGATTGAGGGGTGGCGTGAGGTGGGCATAATAGTAATGTAAAGGACCTCAGGTTTGAATAGTTGGGAAAAATGAGGCCACTAACAACTGATTTGTTCCAACACGATATACAAACCGCCAGTCCTTTACATTAGGAAGACTCACTGGTTGGAGGAAGGAATCTGAGTGAGTCTCCTGAACTGACTGATTGGAGTGTAGGAACTGCAAGATCAAATGTCAGATACTGGACCTTTTCGCATGAGTGAGGAAATGTGACTCATACAAAATAGGCTGGAAGAATCTTAGAGTCAGAGGCAGTAAGGAAAAGCTGAGATAGGGTTTCCCTTATTGCCGGACTCTCCTTCCTCCCCTTGCTAGAGGAAGGAGCAAAATTGCTTCTATGATTCTAGGAGAAAAATAGAACGGGTGCCTGATGTGTAGTCTTACCACATCAGAGCCAGGTCCAGCAAATGTTGGTTCAAGTCCTATTCTCATCCCGAAGGAAGAAAAGTAGAAGGACAGGGAAGGAGGAGGAAGCGAGGCCAGTCACTCTTGGTATCCTTCTCATTTTCAGAACCAACACCTTAGGCGAGATGCTACTAGTCCTCTTGAAGGAGCCGGGTAAGAAAACACAACTTGTTGAGCAGCCACCACAGGGCCAAGGAAAAATGGTTCCAAGCACCTGTGGGCAAGACCATATGAAGACAAGAGTGTGGTCTATGAGACTACGTCTTGCTTCCAGCCTGACAGAAACTTCCAGAATGCGAGGGATGGACTAAGCCATCGGCTTCGTGAGCTCTAGGGTGGAAGGTACCGGTATCGTCGTCGTCAGCTGCTGAGTACCTCCTTCGATCGCTTCATGAAGCCAGGAGGAAGATGTGTCCTCAGACACTTCTTCCTTGGGAGAGAGAGTACTAGCAAAAATGTCGACGACACCCAGGTTAGGAGAGTCAAGCCTTTTCGGAAAGTACCACAGCTCCCTAAAGGAAAAAGTAACGAATGAACTGGATCATCGATACAAAGTCAAAGGAGGAGGGGAACAAGGACAATTCAAACCCGACAATAGATGAAGAAGGATTCGGAGTCCACCTACGACATCCGAGAAGGAGTCGAGGTATTGATCCCCTTCACCTGCTCTTCCATCTTCTACGCCAAGGCCAGAGCAAGATGAGAGATGGTCCTAAGAGGGTACATCTCTATCCGACGACTCTCGCATCCAGCATGGGACAGGAACCCTAAACGAGTCACATGCCACCGAGGGAACAGTTCCCTGGGACAGCAAGACCGAAGAAGCTTCTCATTCATAGCTAAATCTTGACTGAGGAGAAGGTTACTTCAGATAGAAGACTGGGTCGCAAGGGCCTACGTTCTTCACGAATGAAAGGGAATGAAGCAACCCTCAGCAGAGAAGAGGAGGAAGTCCAGACTTGAAGAGCGAATCTGACCTGAGAAGGAGTTCCGCAACGACACCCACCAGCGAAGACGGCTCCAGCTCCTGGGAGTGTTGCAGAGGACTTCAAGAGATATCCAGCTATAGCTGCTGCCACTCAGCGAGAAAGCCTATGCTTACAAGGGAAGCTAGAAGGTCTCCCAGTCCCAAACACACTGGGATGTACTGCCCGAAGAACTGCTTCTTGTGTAGCTGCTACAAGAGGTTGGGTCAAGCAGAACTCTTCTCGATGCCTCGGCTGTCAGGTCGGGCGAGAGGCGAAGTCTTCCAGCATTTGTCTGTAACTCAGGGTGAGCAATGCTTGAGAACTCCTAGCGAAACAGACAAATACAGAGGGAAAAATGCAGATACCAAGTTTCCCGGAAAGACAGCATGCCTCGCCGTAGCGGCCCCTGGGTCTGGTATGAAGGAGCAAGAACTAAACTACTGACTTGTGCAGGGAGGCAACAGAAAGACGGTAGGGATTTCTCAGTCGAGCAATCTCTTCATGAATCTTCAAGTGAGCAGCATGTTCCATCCCGATCACTCAAACCCGAGGCCAAGCTCACTTGCCAATACATCCCCACCGGGGATGCATCTAGCTAACTGAGATGTCAAATGTGCTATACAACACTCGAGTACCTGCAAATGTCGACAGATGAAACAGGAGGAAAAAACAATTCCCTCTCGTTTGTTGACAAATGCCACTACTGTGGTTTGTTGTTCAACAAACCAGTGAGTGTCACAAAACTCATCCTGAATTCTCGCAAGGCCAGAAGGCTGCCTTGAGCCCAGGATGTTGATGAGAAGATACTAATTGTCTCAGTCACACACCTTCAAGACAAAGTCTTACAGGTGTGTGCCTATTCCTCGATCGGTGAATCCGTAAGTAGACACACGATATGAAGGGAATATGCAAGCATATTCGAAGGTTCCTTCAATCAAGCATTAGCCTAACTCCTTCCTCATACTTCAAAGAGGAAAGAAGGATGGAGGAATGGAAGGAGACTTCCATTCTCCACCATGGGGAAGCTCTGCAAGATGACAGAATACTGAGACAATTAACTCTAGCCGGGCTGGTATTTCCTCAATTGGGAGCATGGGAGAGGAAGCGGGATGAAAAAACTGCCGAGACCTAAGGGAAATAGATACTTCTCCTGAAGGAATCCATTCCCAGGTCTCGGCAACGTCCCTGCCAGCTCCAGAGACTTGATAAGTATCATTTCATCCAAGAATCTGCAGTAGGAGAACTTCTTCCTGGTCGATACTTCTTTCTCTCTTCCCTTCTTCCTTCCTCCCTTATGGGAAAGAGGGTGGAAAGAGACACAGTTATGCGCACTTTCCTAGAAGGGTAGGAGAGGCTATGTTCTGCAATCTTCTATTGAAGACTGGGACTTCTTAGGAGTTGAGGTGGGGGCTGGCTTGAACTTGAGGTCGAGTCAAGATGACTAAGACCCAAAGGTCTTGGCCACTGTCCAAAGGACAAGGCAGTGCCCTGGTACGAACCTTGATTACCTGGCCAATCTCTGCAAGAGAAAGGCAGAACCAAGAAAGGTTCTTTCCTAAGGGTTGAGCCAACTAGGGACTTACAAAACCGGAGATCCGAATTGGGACAAAGTCCTTCTTCTTAGCACCAGAATTGCCCACAGAGCTGCAGTCGGCCAGACCCTCCAAGGCAAGAATTTGTATTCTGTCAAGGCAGGGGAGAAGCTTGGTGTCTCAACCTGAATGAACTCCTTCTCCGAAGAAAAGAGTTCATCTGGTCGAGAACGCTCTCGGAAGCAAGGACCACGGCGGCCCCCGACACTCTCGGCCCCTTGGGAACTGCAAGGGTTGTGAGTGATAAGATTATTCATTGGGGGAGTTGCTGTCCTGTCCCGGGGATCCTTGTGCTGACGAATCAGCGTGAAGTTCTCCGAAAAAAGAGGGTGATTGCAACTTGAAGAGGAAGACCCTCGCTGCTTCCGAAGTGTGAAACTCCTGTACCTCTCCCCTTGGAGGGAGCCTTGACAGATCCCATGAAACACTCCTCGGAAGAAGAGCACTTGTGCCGGCAAAGCACTTTCCTGGGAAGAGCAAAAAGTTCAGTCTAACAGAGCCGAGAACCCGATTTGGAAAAAACCGAGTGGGGCTGAGCTGAGCTGAGCCGATTACGTGAATGCAATCCAGACTGGAAGGTATGCAGTGTGCGGTGGACTGGGAGGCAGGCGGGGTGAGCCGAGTCGAGCTGAGCCAGTCTCAGAAGCACAAAGGCTGGGTGGGGCGAGCAAGCTGAGTGAACCGAGCCGAAGCTAGTCTCGTAAGCGTGACCAGGGGCCGAGCTGAGACGAGCCGATCGCGCGAACACAATCGGAACTGGACAGGGCACAACTCGTCTGCCATGAACTATTGCTAGTTTCCCGAACTCTAGACTCCTTCGAGGCCGAGGCCCCACGAGAAGAAGGTTCAAAGAGGAATTCTGTCTACTATCCTGCATGCTGGAACCCTAAGGTTCAAGACACAAGTATGAAACCCAGACAAGCAACTGAAGCAGCTGGCAGGCAGTATTGAGACATCTGGCGTCTCGGCACCCAGACACCTGGCATCTTGGCTCCCAGACACCTGGGTGTCTCGGCACTTCCTCTCGTCCTGTGCCTCTTGTCAGGAGAGCGCTCGTGATTCATAGAATTCGAGCTACCCACGAGACTCCCAAAAATTGGGAGGCGGATGCTTTCAGTTTCCTAAGAGATCAAAAGAACCAGGCACAGACCCAGTCTTAGATGCAGACTTCCAAGACTAGGAAAGAGGGCGCGGCCCCTGAAACGCCAGACCCCACAGGAGAATATGAATCGGTTCCCGCCTGAGGGCGGGAAGAGCCAATGAGAGAAACTTGTCTCCCGGAAAAGAGCCAGTCCCTTAGAAGTCCTGCACGACTCCTGACGGGAATCTCTTCCCTGCTTCTTCTGACATTCGAACTGACAGGATTGAGACACCAGGCTGGGGACCCGACTGAGCACTGGTAAGCACTCAGGGAGCGCTTGTGGTGCTGGCAGGAAGAGCTGAGACACCTGAGTGCCTCAGCCCTTTCTCTTGCACTGCTCCCGAACTGGGCCAAGGAAATACTCTCCATAGAATCTCGAGCACTGGAGTGGCTCGCGAATGAGCGCACCAAGCAGGCCCCGCTTAGAGGCGGAACCTCTAGGACTGGGAACGGGATCACAAAGTGAGGTCTGCGCGCCTCGGCTCCCAAACACAAAACCCAGGGGTATGCAACCGGTTTCCCAACGCAAAGGTCGGAAGAGCTAACGAGACCCACTGCCTCCTCGAAGGAGGCAGTCCCTAGATGTCCAAGGGCATCAAGGGGAAGAAGCAGCCTTCCTCTCCTTCGGCCGACGGAAGTCTGTCCGATTCCCAGGACCCACTTGGACCTCGGGAGAGGATGGGAAGAAGCAGCAGAAGACGAAATCAAAGATAAGATGAAGAAGACGGGGCTACTTCCACAGGGCGACTTCCTTCACCTCCACTCCAACATCTTCTACAGGATGGTGGACACAAAATATGGTAACTTCCAGGGCAGTCAGGCAGGAACACAACAGAAGCGGCCCAGGACATGACCACCAGGAGAAGCAGCAGGCATGATCAGGACAGCTGATGCAGGAGCTATGGCAGCGGCTCGAAGTCAGGAGCTACTGCAACGGCCAGGAACATCACTTTCCACAGGGTGACTTCCTTCACCTTCAAGCCGACAGCTTCCACAGGATGGCGGACATCGTAACCTCCGGGGCAGCTGGCAGGAACACAACGGAAGCGGCCCTGGGCACGACTGCCAGGAGAAGCAGAAGGCACAATCAGGACAGCCGATACAGGAGCTACGGAAGTGGTTCGGAAGGCAGGATCTACTGCAACAGCCAGGAACATCACATGAAAGTCACCAACAGTGACAGGAGACCAGGAAGAGCCCCCCACAGACAGTTGTCGAGTTAACAGGAGCGTAACACAGGGAACAGCAGCAGCAGCTGGACCACAGATATGCCACAGCATACATGAAGGCCAGCAATGACAGCGATCGATCCACATCGGTGGGAATAAAGTAGGAACGATCCCGATGTGGAACATGTCATCCAGCCAGGTATTGTGGTTGATCCTGAAGCAACACTTAAATGAACGTTGGGGCTCCTTCATGCGAGATATCCCCTGAGATATCCAGCCAACTACTGCTACGTCTGCGATGCTCACTGTCAATCTGACAGAAAAAGCAAAGAGGATTAGAGAGGGGAAACTGCCCTACGCAGCGAGAGGAGGTACCCAAGAAGAGGTCGCCCGACTGCCTGCCCCCCCTCCCCTTGCAGTCTTCGCCCGACAAACAAGAGAAGAGGGCGAAGGAGAGAGATCTCTACCGAAGGTGAGATAAGGAAGAACCTATGGGGAGAGAAAAGGATGGATGGGAGGCCACCAAGGGTGCCATGGAAGCGTAACTTATGGATGACGCCCGCAACCTCCCACCCGCCCCGCAACTCTCTTAGCATAGGCGGCGAAAACAACACTCAGCACAAGTAGGAAGGAAGTAGTCATGCCCTTGTACATGGGGGCCAGGAGCCCAAGAAGGGAAGCGAACTCTTATGTCCCAATCAATGTAGGGGAGAGAAGATATTACATCCCAATCTAATATCTCCGAACGTACAAGGGAATGCCTTCAGTATCTAAATAAAGGGCTACTGGAAGAGAAGCATTACCACTCGGTTACACTCCTTTAAATACGCCTTAGGCCGTCAAACCCCAGACACAGCACAGGGGAACGATGGCTATGCAAGGTTATCACAAATCGTGGGTTTGTATTAATAAATTTCAAACACGTAATATATACAGAAAAATACATACATAACGACAGTCAGGCAGAGAGATCCGAAACCACACCTACAATGCATGACGGCCGAAAACAAACTGGAATGTTTACATCCGGGCAGGCGGGTATTCCCGCCTACCTGGCGGTAGTTACTGCCTAACCACCTTGCTCAAGAGTTTAACAGCCATTTCCATCCTATGCTGAAAGTAATTCCTAATGTAAAGGACAGATGGTTTGTATATCGTGTCAGAACAAATGCAGGTTATATTGTTTTCAAGACACCTAAAAGATTAAAAGTATGGTTTTCTATGTTTTTTTTATGGTTTTCAACAATGTCTCAGCTTACAATGATTTTTGGCTTACGACATGGCGTAGGAACAGAACCACCGTCGTAAACAGGGGACTGCCTATATATGAATAGGTTTGCCCAATCTAGAATCATAACTTTGTTGCAAAGAGATCAATGAGAGGTTGGCCGAATTCTCTCAAAATTGCCTCGTAAACTACAGGGTTTAAGTCCGTTTGGGGAGAGTACCTGGCCCGTACTAGTTAATTAATAATAACTGAGCCTTTCCTAGCTACAGGCCAAACTACATTGAACAATCTTATGTAATGCCTTCTTTCCTTAAAAAGCTCTGAATGCACCTACAAAATTTACAATAACTCATCCCTTATTGTGAAATATTAGGCTAATGGACACAACATACTTAAAAACACTGGAATAATAAAATGTCAAGGGAAAATAAAATATAGTGGCACATGTTTAAGGCAGATTACATGTGCCTCCTTAGTTGGTTAAATTTTTTTACATGTACCTGTATATAGAAAAAATTAGTACATAGAAATCAAACGCATGGACCTCCATATACTGCCTAATATGGTTTATTTTTGTAACAGGGAAAGATCACTAAATCATTAACATACAGTCGACCCCCAGTATTCGCAGGAGACGTACACCACTATCCCCCGTGAACATCTTAAATATATGAATACTTAAAACTCCTCTAAAAATGTGTTATATCTGCCTATTTTGATGGCTCAAAACACAAAAAAACCCTATAAAAAAGCTTATACCTTAAGATTTTAACACTTTTATCACAAAAAGTGCACTTAGTCATGAAAATGATATGAAAATACAGTAATTTGTGAATATTTCCGTAAGAAAAATACCACGAATAGATGAATTTTCCGTGAATAATGTATATATATGTTCCACAGAGAAATCTGTGAATAGGTGAAGCTGCGAATCCAGAACCACGAATAGGCGGGGGTCCACTTATATTTAGTTTAAAAAATATATACTCATAAGCATGAAAATCTGCATGGTTATTTACACTGACTAATTTGCATGTATACGATAAAATTAAACATACAAGAAAACTTTAATCAACATATTAAGACATTTTTTATGATGAAGCTGAGCTCCTTATATATTGATGAAAAGTATTTTCCACTGGTTTTTAAATGAAAGTTTGACATTTATTAAAGAGCTCACACAACTATAAATGAGGATCAGTATGAGGCAGCATATTCTGGCTTGATCTGCTTATGTGTTTGATTACCACATGCAGCATATGTATTCTTCCTGTTAAAAGATTTTTTTTTCTACCTCACACTGAAACTCATGGCCAAATAGGTCTAGCAGCAGATATGTAGGCCTAATGATGATAAATTTAAAAATTTAATTGTTGGAGAGAATGATTAAACTTTTCTTGGTAGAACTAAGCATTAGTGCTGCATCGGGTATTTCCTTTAAAATTGACTTCTCCTATAGTATTTTGGTTGCATATCAAGAATTTACCATCATTTTTTGTCGGTTGACTGTAATTAACCTGTAATTGACCTCAGAACTGATTATGTTTTTGCATGACTGGCCATCTTGGAATGCTATCATGCATGCGCAGTGTTATAAGGGAACTTTTGGTAAAAAGAAATTGGTCCCCTACGGCCTACTAGGTTAAGTTAGGTTAGTATGGTTTCTTTTATAATAGATTTCCTTAACCAATTCCTTCTTGAACATATGGCTCCCTAATGACTTTCATATTCGCGGAACTGTTCCATACAGTCTGTGTGGAGCTATTACTTGAAATACCCTTTTCTTTTCAGAATTAATTCTGACTGAATCAGACTTATCTGTGACTACTGAATGGTACTGATGCCACTTGGTGCCAGTGGAAGCTAGTTAAACTGTGTCTGCATTTGACAAAGTTAGTCTGCTTGTCTGTCCCCCACTATTTTCTGATGCAATATTTGATTCCTAGATCTGTAACATCAATCATAATCAATGTTGTGTTGGATACCATCAACGCTCATCCTAAATGACTAAATAACTGGAGTGGCAATACTACAAAATTATTATGCTCGTCATTCTGCTATACTAGAGGTCACTTGGTAGGGAAGGTAAAATGAGACAAAGAATCCCAATCAGGTCAGAGCAAGGTGCCTCAAGATACAATTAGGTACGGTTGCGCTGTACCCTCAATGAATCATGTCTTTGAGCTGCTTTTAAACTGGCTAAGATCAGCAGAAATAGTTTAGGTATTTCTAAGTATTAGCTCTGCACATGTTTTTACCTTGGAAATTGGTTTTTCCTATACTTTTTGGGCTGCTGATAAAGCAGATGCATTTGTTTGTGGTTGGACAAGGGTTACTTGCCCCCTAACTCTACCCGACAGTAAAGGGGGACTGGGAATTTGGGGTTTTGGGTGGGGGAGAACGCACAAACGGAGTGGCCATGTTTACATTGTGGAAGCGCACTCCGGAAGTGTAAATCGCCACGGAGCCATTCGTAGCAGGGAGCAGCTGAGGGAAGGGGAGGAACATGAGGGAAGGCAGGGAGAGTTGCTCATGTCCCCCCAAAATGCGGGGGAAGGTGAGAAGTGGCAGGGGAGGGGGCAGGGAGTTTTGCGCAGAGGCAAAACGTACTGTCACCGAGGAAACATGGGGGTGCGGGGGTAGGTAGAACGCATTAGGAAGAATAACAGGCTACAAAAAACAAAACGTCATCTCCTTTCCCATCAGCCCTAAAATTATATGGAAAGCCAATTTCCAAGGCACCAATTAGTCCACAGGAGGTCAAATCTCATAAAATAATCTGGAAAAAAAAAAAAAACACAATTTGAAACACTAACAAACCAAGCCCCAATAAACTTACCTTTGGGACTCTGAGCCTGTTTCACACCAGGGGCTAAAATTTGCTTTTTTTTTTTAAAGGCCGTGACCTTGACGCAGCTGAATTAACATCTTGTAATTGCCATAACAATATATGTTAGTTTCCCGGCAGTTGATGTAAAATTTTTCACAGGTAATGGCCAAAGGGTAGCGAGTGACAGGTTCAAAGGAGTGTATGGCAAGGAATCTGCCGGTGTACTGAAATGAAATGCTTATGAACCGTCCAAACGCAAACAGGCGCGTGCAGTAGTTGGAAAGACCTCCAACAGCAGGAGAAACTTCTCAATTCCTCCTGAAACCCCCTTCGCTGTGTTTAATACTGGCACGTGGGGGTTCAAATGTATTTCGCCGTATTCAGTACTAGCCCCTGGGGGATCATATGCGTGTTCAGTACTAGCCCCTGGGGAATCAAATGTCCCTAAGTGCATTTCGCAAAACTGAAACTTTAGAAGGTCCGGAAACGAACATTAACTCCCCAGCCACCCCTTTTTCCTCAGTAAGGAGTCGGCCTGTGTACCAAAAGCTCCCCTATAAGAGTGCGCATGCGTGGCAGCATTCGAAATAGCAGTTGTAGTGAAAGTTTTTGTCTTTTAATGGCTACCTTTGTCATCTTGTTCCTCCTGTGTTTGTTAAGGGTTTTTCATCTCTGTAATGCTGTAAACAGTAAATTTTGGGCCGTCTTCTCATCCCCTGTGGTCTACCCCACCCATAAGCCCACTTTCCCTAGGGGTCCCCTAAATTGTAGGGTAGTAACAAGCGGGGGAGCAAATCACCATGTCCCGGAGGTATACCCCACCCATAACCCCGCATTCCCATCGGGTCCCCTAGCTTGTTGGATGGAGGGAGCAAATCAACTGTCCCAGTGGTATACCCCACCCATAACCCCACTTTCCCATCGGGTCCCCTAGCTTGTTGGATGAAGTTCTGTAGTTAATTACAGGTGAATTACAATCGTGCGACAAAAACTGACGGTAAATCCATTATTAGCAATCAAAAACCTGTAGAAAAAGTTAAGTAAGAAGGAAATCGCCGCCGCGGAGCTACTACTTAGATCTACCATAGGTGGTATATTCAACTCTTCTGCACTTCCCCATCTAAGCGCTGTGCTCGTTAGCTACTACGCAAAAATTTTGTTTAATTACCATTATTGGTAATTAACCAAATGAGGTCTAGCCTAGGTCAACCCCAACCTGACTAGCCTGTATAAATCTAGCCCATAATGGTTAATATTCTTATTGAACAGAAAGAAAAATTATTTCAAAGCCAATACCTTTGTGCCTCCTATCTTCTCCAGAAGATTAACCAAATCCAGTCGAGTTGCTTCTCTAATCAAATTAAAATCTACTTTACCACCCGTCATTGTCTCTGGTTCTGTTTGTTTACATGTATAAGGAACACAGTTTCTTGCTTTCTCACCTCAAGAATCGCTTCCGAATAGACTTAACACTAAAAAATTGTGATTATATGGTCTTAGATTATCTACACCATATCTCTTATGGCATCTATACAATCAATAGTATCCAGACGAACCTCCCCAAATGGAGCGTTTCAGCGAGTTTTGTTTATTCAGTCGTTAGATTAGGTATTGTTACTTATCAATATGTGAAAATATTAGTAATTTTATTTCTGAATATTTTAAATTTTTTAAATAAAAATATATAATGATAATATTTGAATAACAGATAATTATCAAATGTTGTTATTTTACTCTTATGCGCGAATCACTTGAATTTGTGAAAATATATGCTGTAAGAAACAAAGCCACTGTTACCAACTTTTAAGGCGCTACTTTGACAGGAGCACATTAAACTCGTTTTGATATCAGCTGCGGGTAATGCTAGTGTTAGAGCCTTACTACACTGTGGTTTCGTTCTATAAGCACTCACGTAGTGAACAAAATTCAGTCTTCTTTTCATCATTTAGAAAGAGTTCGATTATCTGAATAGTTGTCTACATATTACCATTTTGCAATGTATTCTGTAAATCATGTTATGAAATTTGTGTTCTGAATAAGCTTCTATAAATAATTGTCATAAGGGAATAAATTTAGGTCTTGGCAAAATTTTCTGCGTCCTGATGCTAGTGATACTTGTCGACGAAATACTCGAACAGCGGAAGGCTTCGTTGCCTCAGTGATACCGACCATGTTGGGATGTCATACAACTGAACACGACCGTGAAGGTAGTCGCGAAATACGGCAGTAGGCGCACCAGTTGTGATGAGCCGTCTTTCGGGCAAAGAACATCTCCGTGTGTTTGTGCATTCGGCCTATTTCTTGGGCTGTATTTTGGTTCACTGAAACGATACCAATTTCACTTTCTGAGAATTAACACTCCCCTATTTCGGCAAGATGTCGATCATTATAGATGGTAAGTGAGCTGCAGTGCGACATTTAATTGATTTATTAATTGCTATGTATGCTTGCTTTCTTATAAACAATTTAGCTTTTAAAGAAATTCAGACGAATAACCTTTATTTTTTTCAGAGGAGGAGTTCAAGGAGAAACTCATCAGAAACATGAAGAAAGAGGTGAGTTTGCCTGTGCAAAGTTGTTGGCTCGTTTATATGGGAGTGTCATGCATATGGGATCACTCCAGCCTTAACCATATTGTAGTTGTTAATAGGTCAAGTTTGGTTGTTTGGGACAGTGTAATGCAAATAACGATGCTTGAGTTTATGCTTAGCCCAAGAAGCTTGACGTTACGTCAAGTGTTTATGTAGCATAAATTTTCGTACTGCCATGGCAGATAGTACTTAGAATTCAACGTAAGGTAAGGTTGTGATGTTAGACATCAACAGGGCGTTTACTGGAATGGTAATTTTACCTGTTGCAGACATGCGAATAACTGCCCACTTGATTCAAGTTTATATCCAGCACATTTTTATATAGGGTTTGAGATGATGATTTGAGTATGACGAACATTGCCATTGATTTGTCTTTGAAATAAGGTAGTTTTCGCAACGCGGTTAACAAACTTATAAAGAAATAGACCTATAGCTGAGGCGCTTATAATGCCATGTGGTAAGTAGGCAAAAATGTGTTGTGTGCAGTACTAACACTGGTTTCCAAACACAGCAGCTTTAGATGTTTAGATAGGTGCGATGATTCTTTTTAATACACTTCTTTTATGTTGTGGGTGTCATGAGATAGACCTATGTGAGCTCTTTAAGTTTTCATTTAATTCGTTTCATTAGTTTGCGTGTTTTTATCCGGATGGCTTTACGTGCACGCGTGTTTTAAAATAGACGGGCTTTGCTCGAGGTGTATTACAAAGTTATGGTCAGCCATGTCTAATGTAACTGAAGTCCCAGTATTCCTCGTGGTCGTCCGTTATATGTTTGTGTGTGTGTGTGTATTTGTTTGTGTGAGCGTGCGCACGTATGTGGACCCAGGTTACGTTAAATAAAATCTCTGGTTCTTTTTGTATTTGGCCTTTATTGAATTTCTTTTCGAAGTTGTTTATTACTCGGACGATGAGCACGAGACCTCCAACATTTGAGGATAGTTGGGAATGTAGGCTATAGGCTTGCAGTTTTACGATTTTGATCATTTACTTTTTTTTCTTATTTCTGTTGGTCAAAAAAAAAAAAAAAAATTTATATCTCAGCAGCAGATGCTGTTCATCCTGCGTCTTAGTTAAGTTGGCTTCGGGTAGTTTGACCTCGGTAGTTTTATTCCCGAGTTTTGTGGCATCACTCATGAACTCCCTCGCTATCCTCCCAACAACTCTCCCCCACACCCCATATCCCTTCCTCTGTCACATGACCCCTGGTAACCTGGCACATACTATTTGATTTTACCAATTGGTAAAACAGTTTTTGCGCGCCAATAACTGTATAAGAGCAAAATGCTCAGTAACTTGAATACGAAGAATTCTGCAACAGTTTTCATTGTCACTGTCTGCTTGTACGGACATTGTTTAATTAACATTGGAGCAGCAGCATAATTCGTTAAGGGTAATTAATTCGTGTTGATTGTCGAATTACTTTTTCAGCGTTGAAATCCGTCACAAACTTCTATATCTAGGAAGAGCGAACTACCGGGAAAGGGTTAGGTGATAAAAGGTCAATATTTGAGCCATATTTTTCTGCTTAACTTTCTTGACTTAGTTAAACCTCAAGAAACAGTAGGCATGTAATTATTTTTATTTGCTTTTAAAGTTAGTGGGTCCTCTCCCCCCTTTTTTTGCTTGTAAGTGAACTGCTCTTTTATTTTTATCTCGTAGATTATTATCAATCAAAATCCTGAAAAGAATGATACTGTCAATCCTTTTTTTTTCTGGTCAGTTCAGAATGTTGTCTCAAGATGGTTTTCTTAACTAAATTCTGAATCAGTTTTGATTTCACATCGCACATTTGTGTGTTTGTCACAACCTTCTTCTGTATAAAGCCCGTAGTGCTTTGGTTATGAATATTTTCAAGTTTTCCACATAATAGTACATTTTTTCAGTAATAACATGAAACTCAGGTGGAAACGCACCACTCGTACGTGGTTAATATTATATAATTATTTTATAATTGGACTTTTGTATATGCATCCAAGGTCGGGAAACCTACCAGATCATCATTCACACGCGCAACATTACCGAACAGGTGTCAGTTAAGTGCTCCAAAGTGTAGACTGAAAGCCCAGTTTATTTGAGTATGAGATTTGTATGCGTACGTAGGTACATTATGTCAAGGAGAAACACTCGTTCGTCTCTACATTTGACTTGATTACTTTTGACACTGCCACATTATCTCAAGGTAAAGACGCAGTTGATCTGATTTGAATGTAACTGATGAGAGGAGTTGCAACATTGTTATATTTACGAATTTGCTTTTCAAGAGTGTTTCATACTCTTCTAACTATAAAAGATCTTTTTAGTAAACAGTTATATAACAGTCTCTCTGCTGTTGAAAAAGAAATCTGGTCATTAGATGGTGAATAGTAAGTTACATGTATAAGTCCAGGTAACAAAAACACTACAGACGTTAACTGCCGGCTTATTTTCCAATATATGTTTTAATCAAGGAGAAATGTGGAGAGGAGCAACCTTTTTTTGTTTTGTTTTTGTTTAACAATTGGCTCCTAAATTAATCTAAGGTATAAAACCACGAAGAACGTTCATGAGTCTAATTCCAAATAACTAAAACATGCAGTAAAAAGACAGATAAAAATAAGCAGTAAAACCAAAATGTTTCCATTTTGGGTCATTGGGCGAGATGCCACGGAATAATTCTAAGATGCAGTGGCATGCATATAAAGGTCAGCCGGCGACATGAGTCTATGCATTTCAACTTCGGTCCCCACCTCACTTGATTCACACCTGATAACTGGCGCGTTTTTAAAATTTGACTCTGAAGGTCCGAGTATCGTTAGAATAGAATGACAGATTTTGCTCTTTTTTTGCATTTAATCTTTGACCACATCAAGAAAATTTTTCGATTTTCTCGTTGTGTGTTTTGTAAGCATTTGTTTTAGGAGCAACTAAACTTGCTTTACCAAGTACGTTTATTTTTTTCTCCGATATAATTTTGTTGTTGCTTGCATGGAGTTACTTTTACAAGTATTTTTATTTTACTGAGAGAGAGAGAGAGAGAGAGAGAGAGAGAGAGAGAGAGAGAGAGAGAGAGAGAGAGAGAGAGAGAGAGAGAGAGAACGAACGCTCACTATCCAGTTTAATAACAAGTCAAATGTAGCTGAATTTCACGTTTAGCTCTTTTGTGGTCACTCAAAACTGTAAGCCGTCTCGTCTGAGAAGCGGGGGTCTTATACATAGCCTATGTATCTATTGTCTCATCTCTCGGAGTATTGGACCCATTTACCCTCGACTTTTGAAGTGTTCTTCTCATATCTTGGAGGTACGGCGTCAACTCAGGAAATGATAATTTCCATTTCAAGCGTGGTTCTCATCTTGAAAGTAGTAGTCTCATCTGCTGAACTGGTAGTCTTGTCCGAGTTAGAATGAATTTTTTTTGACGCAATAATCTCATAATTTTGAGTGGCAATTTCGTCTTTAAAAAATTTTTTTTTTTAACTAATATTGTCTTCTTTGAAGTCGATCTCGACTTCAGTTTTCTAATGCAGGTCGTTTCATCTATTGACGTAAAATTATTTTGAAGTGTCAGTCCCCATTTTAATTTTGTTAGACTGACCATTTGAAATGGTAGACCCCACTTTGATTTGATTTGTCTTATTGTTGGAATTGGCAGCCTTCACTTTGATTTTGTTAGTCTGAACATTTGAAGTGGCAATCTCTTCTTTGATTTCATTAGTCTGAACATTTGAAATGGTAGACTCCTCTTTGATTTTGTTAGGCTGATCATTTGAAATGCAATTCTCTTTGATTATGTTAGTTGGAAGATTTGAAATGCCCTTTTTGATTTGCTTAGTCTGGGCATTGGAAATGATAGATTTCTCTTTGATTTTGTTAGTCTGACCTTTGGAAATGGTAAACTACTCTTTGATTTTTTTGGGCTGAGCAGTTGAAGTGGCAGTCTCCTCATTAACTGTGTCAGTCAGAATATTTGAAATGGTAAACTCCTCATTGATTTTATTAGTCTGAACATTTAAAGTGTCTCTCTCCGCTTTGATTTTGTTAGTCTGATTACTTGAAGTGGCAGTCGCCACTTTGATTTTGTTAGGCTGATCATTTGAATGGGCAGTTTTCTCTTTGATTTTGTTAGTCTAATCATTTGAAGGGATAGTCTCCACGTTGATTTTGTTACGCTGATCAGTTGAAGTGCAAATTTCCTCTTTGATTTTGCTAGGCTGATCATTTGAAATAGCAGTTTCCTCTTGGATTTTGTTAGTCTGGTCATGTGAAGTAGAATTATCCTCTTTTATTTTGTTAGGCTGATGATATTAAGTGGCATTCTCCACTTTGAATTTGTTAGGCTGATCATTTCAAGTAGCAGTTTCCTTTTTTTATTTTATTAGTCTAATCATTTAAAATGACAGAGACTGTGGTGACTGTTCAATAACGGCCCTTTTTTTCTAGGCCTACACCTGCTTTGAGTAGGATGGTATGTCCTCAGCAAAGCTACCTATATTATTATACATCTGACAGTCTGAATACGTCACATGCCATAATTTATCATGCGTTATTGCACGTTTCACTGCTTATAAGTGACGAAATTTCGTACGCATATAACCCTCCGTAAGAGATACTGTTTGGGAATCAGGTGAGTCTGCCGTAGGTGAGAGGATGGACTTGTTTCTCGGCTATTGTCTGTCTTTAGGGTATGTCCACATTACATTGAAACATGTTATAAACACACGTCTGAAACCTATGGCACACAGATCACAAACAGACTGATTTTAAGTCAACGAATCATTAGTGCTTCTGACGACTATCCAGCATTTGTCAAAGGTTCTTTCTCCACTTTTACGGCCGTTGACTTGTTTTCAGCCTGTTTGAGATGTGTAGGGGATAAGGCGCCGACGTATATATGTCATGTTTTACTGTGTGTGGACGCACCCTGAATATCGTAGATACGCGGAATCACAATGCCCAATATTCATTTGTGGAACATCGGTCATATTTTACCCTTCCAAACTTTTTAAGCCCAGCTATCCAATAAGGCACCCCAGGATCCTCTGCAGATCTCTCGCTGCAGTCTGCACTCAGGTTTCACTTGAGCTTGGCGGGGGAGGGCTTGTTTGTTGTAATACTTTAATTGCACCTACGGCTGGACTCGACTCGTGGATCTTGATTCCTCCTTTAGTGATGAATGTTGCTCACATTTTTCTCTTATTGCTCGCATAGCTCTATGGACATTGTTTCTTTTCTTGTCTGCCTTATTTCTTGCTAAGAGTCATCATTTTCGTTAATCCTAAAGATTTCTTTATCCGAGACCTCGGCATACTTTCCACTGGATGCGCCTATTCAACATTACCAGCACCCTTCACATGTCTAGCCCTTCAGTACAGTACCTTCTATTGGTCTTCGGAGAAAAGTTTTAGTAAATGCAATATGTTATTGCCAAACATCCTTCCCTGGAAGAGTAGAATTGATGTGTATTAGGGTTTCAGTCATATAAACGTCATTTTCTCTCCATTCGAGCGGAACTAAGCACTTACCTTTTATAACAAGGGCTTTTCTGTTTTTATCACAAAAAACTTGCTGTTTCCTTTTATGATTATGCAACCGACTTTTACTCTCGTCTTGGTAATATATTGTTGTAATTTATTAGTGGGATATGGCAGGTTTAGACTGCTTTGAACCCTTACCGGCTATTCACTGTGTGTGTGTGTGTGTGTGTGTGTGTGAGAGAGAGAGAGAGAGAGAGAGAGAGAGAGAGAGAGAGAGAGAGAGAGAGAGATCCATGAAATCGTGCCAAAGATATCAATCAAAGTCTGCATCCTATTAGCTGTCAACCGTCTCCCCCCCACCCCCTACCCACCTCTGCACTCGTTTCCTAACGACCACCCCGTCATCCCAAGGACCTGTTGCTTTCCCCAGCAGGCAGCGTCAGCAGGAAGGCGTCTTATCTGAACAGTTTATACTATTCGGAATAGCTTCAAGCCGTTGTTCATCATACAACCCCAAGATTCGAAGTTTATCCATTTATCATTTTTATTGTAGGAGCGCATATGACATCGATATCTTGACAGAAGGGAGAGGCAAGATGGCTTATGTCTTTGTGTTCGTTTCGGATGAACCCCTGAACTTAGTGAATTTTTTTTTCATTGAAAATGTAATCTAGTGAGGTCTTCTTTTTATTGCTACTAACGTAACATAGTAGAAATATTGAGTATGTTTGTTTGAGCATTACTTACGCAGCCTAAATATGCAGTTAGGAATGGTTTTATGTAGCTCGTTTTTTATGGCTGTATGCGTTGGTGCTTATCCATGTTTTTGTTTGTGCTTGCATGCATGTGTGTCTGCAAATGGGTCTGGTTATTTATCGTAATTGTTTTTCACATAATGGTTACTTTGTTGATATCGTGCCTATGTATTGTGTAAATTCACAGGAGGAAAGGTAAAAGGGGAGAAAATATCAATAAAACCAAAAGCGGTAACACGGCAACGTTCTGTGTTTTTCTCTTATTGTTTTCCTCCAAAGAGCAGGGGGCTGTGGACAATAAAGCTACATTAATTCCCTCGAAGGAACGGAGATGTCAAGATAATTCACTTATGTGGCACTCATCCTGATATTATTGGCTTCACGAAGATTTGGAATTTATTTTCTATGAGTTCGTCGAAGTTATCCCTTTGTTGATTGCTGGTTAGGCTTCCAGGGGCCGGTTTGTGTTACTCGGGTTGTGGATGGGAAAAGATTTTAATTTTACATTACTCTTTTGGGAGGGTAAACTAGAATTGAAAATATAACTTGTAGTCAGTGAGTAAGGAACTGCAAGCGTTTCGTCTTCCCGAACAGATAATAGCTGTCCAGTATTGTAATTGCACCAAAATTGACAGAAAACCAGATATGCTTGCCAGTCCTCTCTCTCTCTCTCTCTCTCTCTCTATATATATATATATGTATATATATATGCACACAGTATATATATCAGATGTGACTGAATTAAAGCCAGTGAAATAAGCTGGATAACGTAATTACTGACTTGTTTTGCTAATGTTCTGAAATTCGTTATCCAGGAGCATTGAAGAGAATACAGTGATTTTTATATTATGATGCTAGGAAAAGATGTTGAAATAAATTTAGATTGTATTTTGGGCTTCAGTATAGACTCTATTTACACGAAAAAGATTCAGGTCTAATAATAGCATCTTAAAAATGGGAAGCATCCACTTATTTCCTACTTCTAGCGTGAAATTGATAGACGGGAGTTGTTCATTCAATTTTCCAACTGGCTATTTACACCTACGCCTCTAGAAATAATAACCAGAATGTCATCTACATACCGAAGCCATGGTACAGGTATTGGAATTACTTTGGGAATAACTTGTTTTACAAAGCACTCCATAAATAGATTTACGAGGACTGGTTACGAGGTTTATCAGCGCAAATAAAAACGTTTGTTCCTATAATTTTCATGTAAAAATGAACTTATAATCACAAATGGCGCTTTTATACACAAAGAAAATAAATCAAAATTTATTAAGCGGGAGTCGTGATTGATCATGATACCGTTTAATTTTTTTTACCGTTAGGCATAAGGAATTAATGATATGGGTACCTGAGATAATTCTTGATAACTGTGACAGCAGATTTGTGAATACACACAGATATATACACAGTATATATGTATGTATGAATTCTTAGGAGTAATTGTTTTCATATTCCTCGTGGCCATTATGCAATTTGTATATTATATGACGGTGTAATTCCTTTGATAGAAGGTAGACACGTTTGTGTGTGTTACTACTACTACTACTACTACTACTACTACTACTACTACTACTACTACTACTACTACTACTACTACTACTACTAATAATAATAATAATAATAATAATAATAATAGCAGCATATTGCTAATGAGAATTCCAAAGTAAGGTACTTACATCTTAACACGAGGCGCAAGCGGCAAGAGTTACCTTCTATCAAAGGACTTACACCGTCATGTAATATACAAATTGCATAATGGCCACGAGGAATATGAAAACAATTACTCCTAAGAATTCATACATACATATATACTGTGTACATATCTGTGTGTGTATTCACAAATCTGCTGTCACAGTTATCAAGATTATCTCAGGTACCCATATCATTAATTCCTTATGCCTAACGGTAAAAAAATTAAACGGTATCATGATCAATCACGACTCCCGTTTAATAAATTTTGATTTGTTTTCTTTATGTATAAAAGCGCCAACTGAATCGGTGTTAGTAAATCTGAAAAACTAATAAATCGAATAAGTTCCTCATTTGTGTTTATAATTTCACTTGAAAAAATCTAGCAGATAGATAATGTACCTCTTGACGTTGATTTCTACAACACTTGTCTATGTAAGACACGTGACAAGAAAATATATATATATATATATATATATATATATATATATATATAATATATATATATTTATATATAGTATATATATATATATATATATATATATATATATATATATATATATATATATATATATATATATATATATATATATATATATATATATATATATATATATATATATATATATATGTATAAGATACATATATGTTTTACTTGAGATTATTTGCACTTTAATTTTGCGTGTATCTATATATGAACAATCAAATATAGAGTATTTCCTTTCTTGAAGATTTCATTCAATCTTTTTTTTTTTTTAAATAAAGGCAAATGGAAAGATAAGAAAAGATGAACTCACTTTTCTTTGTCCCTTTCCCCTTTTCGAGTGCTGAAGGTCATATAGGGTATACCTATTGTACTCATTGACAGATGTGTTCAGAAACACCTTATCTCCTCGGTTACTCGAAGGCCGCCTCTCCTCCTTCTTTCCAAGAAATTGCCGGCAGTTTTTTTTTCTTTATTTTTCTCCAGAGCAGGTAGATATTGTGTAGTGATTTTGGAAACATGGGATATTAGTAATAATGTGAAACATAGAAGCCTTGTTGCTAATATTACTAGGGAGTATGTTGCCCAGACGCAATAGCACTTAGTCGGAGTTTTGCTATTAGTTTATGTTCGTATTTGGGGCAGATTTTTCTCTAAACGGTAAGATTTTTTTTTTTCATAAAATAATAGGACTTTTTCCAGACAACCTGGAAGAGTTATTGCTATAATTTGTTAAGTAATTTTAGAAGAATTCTTTGGTCAAGGTAATTTCCTAGTCACTAGGCAGTGTTCATATGTAAACACAAGCGTTGTGCATATACTTACGTTTTACCATGACTTGTCCTGGATAGTTATTATTGTCTTGTGCTTCAAGAGTTCGTTGATTTTCGCTTTTTGTTGCCATGTTCGTAAGTTGATGTTGATCTAAACCCGTAGAATTTTAAGTTGATGCAATTCCATTAAATTGCTCTCTTCAGAATCTTGACCCAGATCGCCTGTTGAATAGCTGTGAAGCGTCTTATAAGATGCCAACACGGACATTATTTGCGCTCCGACAAACCCCAGACCTCTGTTGTTGTGAAAGAGGAAGTTATCAAGAAAAATCCTCGGTTAGTGAATAGACTGCCTCATGGTTAGGTCAGACGTCGCGGGTTCGCATCTCCCCCAGGACGATGAAAAATCACTGGCTCTGTATCATGATCAGTTACTGCTGCAGTGTGGGGTCTGCGGTGGGAGGTTGAAACCAACATTCCTCTGGAAGCTTGAATTTCAAGTCAGTGGCCCCTGTGTGCTTGTTCCATGTGAATAGGTTTCATCTACTGAAATAATAATAATAAATCATGGTCAATCGATCTTCAAAGGATGGTTTCTGGATGAACATTCTAGCATCAAATTGTAGGCTAGGTGAAATGTAAAGCTGTTTCTTTTATGGGAAAGGAGGTATAGGTGACCATGTCACTTATCATTATTCTTTAATATTCAAGATTTCGAGAGGCTGCTTTCCCATCGTTGGATGTCACTATGATGAGACTTTCTAATTTAAGAGCTAAATGTGATATGTATTTACGAGACGTGCATTCATTTGATATTCGAGGGCTGGCATTATATTTTTATCTTATTCTGCTGTATGTACTGTATAATGTTTAACAAATTATTAAGTCCTTTACTGAGCACAGTAAACATTTCAATTTCTATTTGCATCTCTGTAAAACTCGCCGCATTTAAGCACTGGAAATTATGATTAGATAATTATTATTAAAATGTTGAATGAGGGAAAATACGTGAATAACTTGCGTGGTCATGCACAAACTCATTCACCTATGAAAATTCAATATCCAATATAGTTTCTTTCCCGGGTTTTTATCTTTTTACATCATAGGCACCAGGGGTAAATTGTTGTGCTGTCTGCACTCACGCGTGCAAAAATAAGCTCCAGCTTTTTAGGAGAGGGGAAATATGGTTGCAACGACCTGGAGGTGGACGTTGTTGGGGCAGGGGGTGGGGGGGGGAGCGCATTTGGGAGGAGGTGGTAGAACACGCCTAGGACCATTCCCTTCCCCGAGGCAGCAGGGACCCCTCCTGCCACTGTTATATTTACGAAAGAGGGAAAATAGGTTGCCTGAATCTAAGCTCAAGAATTTATAGATTAAATTTCGGGTTGGTGTGAATTTCGTGTTCAGGTTCGGCTGCTATGGCAACGACAAATTTTACATCATGTTTAGCTAATGATGGGGAGGAAGGAAAAGAGAAAATTACGTCTTACAGTTACTGAGTCTGCTAGTACCTGATCGTAATGAGACAATATTGGCACTATTTAATCATTGCAGATCAAGATCAAATACAAATAGACACACGGCAAGCACTATGGATATATATGTATACACACACACACACACACACATATATATATATATATATATATTATATATATATATATATATATATATATATATATATATATATATATATATATATATATATATATATATATATATATATATATATATATATATATATATATATATATATGTATATATACAGTATATATATATTATATAATATATTTGTATATATAAAATCGGCGGAGGAGAATACATATCCCAGAAGTCTGTAATATGTTTTATCAAAAACAAATGGCGCGACGTTTCAAGACTAGCGTCTCATTCTCAAGCTAAAAAGTAACCGACATAAAATTAGGCCTAATACTAGTGTTAATTGATTAAAAAAATAGTTACAAACGTTACAAAAATCTACCTTAGGTTAAAAGAAAGGAAACATACCATCAGAAAGGAAGAAGGGAACAGAATGACAATGTGGGAGCACAACCAGACCAGCAGACCTCACGAGAGGTACAAAGGTGCCGAAGAAGACTGGGCGTTTCATGGGGAACTGTCCGTTTTATAAATAATGACTCGAGAATTGTCAACATTTTGGTGGTTCGGGTCCCTGCCCAGAATTTTGAAATCTTGGTACTGGATATTATGTTTGCATGGTCTCGGATATTAGAGAACTCAGGATTGTTTAACTTGACACCAGTTCGATACCTGACGCCCCTATGACAATCGATTCGCACCTTTAACAACCTCAGTATCGATCCCACGTAAGTCCCCTGACAACATCTAGGGCAATCGAATTTATGTACGACACCTGAGGTCATCAAGGGACTTAGGCTGTCTTTGAATTTGAAAAGACTTCTGATTGTGACTGGATTAATGGGAATGATATTCAGTTTAATGGCAAGGGCATAATTAGAAATATGACCTCTGCGAATATGGATCCTAATGTAGGGTCTTCCGAAAGTACTTAAACAAGGTACACCTGTCAGACCTATTTTAGCTTCATATAACACACCTAATTACAAAATGGCTAAATTTTTAGTACCTTTACTTTCTCCACTGATATCAAACGAACATAGCTTAAGAAACTCTTCGCATAGAAAAGAAAAGATCCTTTGCGAAGATTCCGACCTAATCATGGTCAGTTTTAATAGGGTCCCTTTTCACTAACGTGCCTGTGGAGGAAACTGTCCAGATTATTTTTGATAAGTTATTTCCTTTTGCTAACTGTGTTTTTGGTAGTTTTAATAAGGGTGATTTTAAAAGGTTTTTACGGTTGTCAGTGCAGGACACTGCCTTCATTTTTAATGACTCGTCCTACGTATCGATGATATGGCCATGGGTTCCCCATTAGGACCCATACTCGCAGATATTTTCATGTGCTCCCTGGAGGAGCGCTTGTCGGATATCTGACCTCTAAGTTACCATCCTTTATTTTACAGAAGGTAGGAAAGAATTATACCTTATAAAACCCCTTTTTCGAACAAAAACGAGATGCCGAAAGGTTTTTGGACTATATCAGTCAGGCTCACCCAAACGGTAGATTCACTATAGAATAGGAGGAAGATAACCATTTTAATTTCTCGACAACAGCGTGGTTTTAGCACATCCGTTTCCAGAAAAATACTAATTTTTAAAGTCATTGTTTTTTTAACTTTAAATTAAATTTAGTTTCTACTCTTTTGCATCGAGCATTTTGAATAACTTCCTGTTGGAACTCGTTTCACCTCGAAATAGAGGTTTTATATATTTTAGTGATAATTGCTTTCCAACGTCTCCTTTGCTTCAATAAAAATGTTGTAAACAAGTAACAAATGCGCCTCCAGGGAGCGTTGCAGTCTAGTTTTCTGTACAGTCGCTAATGAGTATAACCAAGGCCACCGAAAACAGATCTATCTTCCGGTGGTCTCGTTATAATGCTGTATGAGCCACGGCCCATGAAACTTTAACCACGGCCCGGTGGTGGCCTGTCCTATGTCGTTGCCAGGAGCACGATTATGGCTAACTTTAATAACCTTAAATAAAATCTGGAAAGTTTCTCCACAGGCTCGAGGGCTGCAATTTGGCATGTTTGATGATTGGATGGGGGATGATCAACATACCAATTTGCAGCCCTCTAGCCTCAGTAGATTTTAAGATCTGAGGGCGGACAGAAAAAGTGCGGACAGAATAAAGCGCGGACAGAATAAAGCGCGGACGGACAGACAAAGCTGGCACAATAGTTTTCTTTTATATATAACTAAAAATGAGTACTCAAAAAAAATTACTAGGTCTTATTTCTAATTATGCCCTTGCCATTAAACTGAATATCATTCCCATTAATCCAGTCACAATCAGAAGTCTTTTCAAATTCAAAGACAGCCTAAGTCCCTTGATGACCTCAGGTGTCGTACATAAATTCGATTGCCCTAGATATTGTCAGGGGACTTACGTGGGATCGATACTGAGGTTGTTAAAGGTGCGAATCGATTGCTATAGGGGCGTCAGTTATCGAACTGGTGTCAAGTTAAACAATCCTGAGTTCTCTAATATCCGAGACCATGCAAACATAATATCCAGTACAAAGATTTCAAAATTCTGGGCAGGGACCCGAACCACCAAAATGTTGACAATTCTCGAGTCATTATTTATAAAACGGGCAGTTCCTCATTAAACGCCCAGTCTTCTTCGGCACCTTTGTACCTCTCGTGAGGTCTGCTGGTCTGGTTGTGCTCCCACATAGTCATTCTGTTCCCTTCTCCCTTTCTGATGGTATGTTTCCTTTCTTTTAACCTCAGGTAGATTTTTGTAACTTTTGTAACTATTTTTTTGAATAATTAAAACTAGTTTTAATTTTATGTTGGTTACTTTTTAGCTTGAGAATGAGACGCTAGTCTTGAAACGTCGCGCCATACGTTTTTGATAAAACATATTACAGACTTCTGGGATGTGTATTCTCCTCCTCCGATTTGGATATTCGTTCAAGTCTTTAGAAACTGCCAATTATCTGCGTTATATATATATATATATATATATATATATATATATATATATATATATATATATATATATATATATATATATATACATATATATATACAGTATATATATGCACATACACGTATGTATGTATGTATGTATGCTAATGTTTGCGTGATTTTGTACATGCCTATGTGTGTGGGTATCGAGCTTTAGTTATTGGGAGACTCCTTGCCAGAATGAGAACATGTACAAATCCAGGAGAGGGAGGAAGATTTGGGAAGATATACATGTGTGTACCGGCATTTATATGTATGTATGTATGCTTGTGTGCGGGTCTTCACGTGTGGTTGTTAGAAAACTCGCCTCACTAGCGTGATAGCCTCTTGCTAACCCGTCTAGCCCGGGAATGAGATATGGAGCAGTTAATCGAATATAGTGTATCGGTTTGGGCCTCGTTCCAAATTACAAGCCGAACCGTAGAAGGCTAACACTTTGTGGAGCCTTTCCCTGATGGACGCGTGTTGTCGTTAGTGCTTTCATTTGTATGTTTCTTTGCAGTGTTCATTTCTCTCCTTTGATGTCTATCTCCCCACCCAGCCCCCACCTTTCTTCACTTTTCCACCCTTTGCTCTTCTGTGAATTAGTCTTTGATCTTATTTTTTTTTGTCCATCTCTTGGATGCAGTGTGTTGCCTAGTTTTGACTTGTTCTCTGGCTGTCTGCTTCAGTCGTTCTGTCTGGCCGTCTGTCTGTCTGTCTGTCTGCGCATCAGGTGTAGCATCATTGTTTTGTCAACGGGTGTTGGCGTATGGACTGTTTAAGTATACGACGTATATTGGGAATGGAGGTTGCTGCTCCTCAGGCCGCTATACTACTATTCTTGTGGATATTAATTTTGATATTGATTATGAAAAATGTTTCGATAATGAATGATGCTTTTATTACCTCCGTCACTGAGGTTGGAAGATGCGTATGCTTTTGCCCAAGTCTGTCTCTTTAAGTATTTGTAGAACCGCTGAATGTAATTTGAGAAAACTTAGGTTACATGCATACATACATCTAATCTATCTTTCTATCTATCACTATATATATATAGATATAGATTCTCTCTCATATATATATATATATATATATATATATATATATATATATATATATATATATATATATATATTATATATATATATATATATAATTATATATATATATATATATTATATATATAATTACTATATATATATTATATATATTATATATATAAAATATATGATTATAATCACTTTTGTACGTGATTCATTTGTCACACCTTGCCACAGGTGAAGAATAAGATACGGGTTGTAGGACCTATACCCTGTCTCTTATTTTTCACCTGTGGTAAGGTGTGATTTATATATATATATATATATATATATATATATATATATATATATACTATATATATTGTATAGATATATATGTATATATATAGTTCATTTAATTAACATTTTCTCCAGGTTTCGTCTTAGTTTTGAGATATTATGCCATCACACACACACACACACATCGGTGATTTAAATTCATGTCTGGCTGTAGCGTAAGTATACGCTCTACTGAGTGCGCTTCTAATTATTGTTTGCTTGTGAGTGGTCTCTGATTACTGTTTTTTTTTATCATGTTTTCACTCGCCATTCTGTGTGTGTGGGTGCGCGCGTGTGCGCGCAAGTGCTTTTAGGCACAATCAGCAGGATATGTCGGATTCGATTGAGTCTAATTGGAGGCCATCTGGTGAAAAGATTCAGTGTATGACGCTGATGAGGATCACCGGGGGTTTTCACGGAAGCCGTCTCCTTACCTCGGCTGTTATGTTCGTTTAACCTTCAAAAAAATGACTCGGCCTCTATAGGTCAGGTACGCAAGTTTTCAAACAGTTGCAAATTTCGACAAAGTCTGGCGGATGTTATGTCTTATTTCAAACAATAAGATGGATGAGAAAAACCACAGATTGGAGAACATAATATGTATTCAAAAGCACATGCAGCTTCGGAGCGTCATGCTCCCTCCGAATTCTATGTGCTATTGAATATATTTGTTCTCCAGTCTGTGTTTTTTTTTGAGTTTCCAAGGTTGATACTGATTTGTTATCTTACTAAGATTGATGTTTGTCAATACCTGAAACTAACTTGTTTTGGTAAATAAGTATATTTGCTAATATAAGAGGCATTGGCGAAGAAAGGCTGTCTACTCTGTTCTCGTCAGTATGAAGGTTGTTGTTGTTTGTTGTTATTGCTGACCTTTTTTCATTCCTCCCGTTTCAGTCGTTATCATTATTTAAAATATTTTTTATAATAGTTAAAGGCACAGAATAAACCCGCGAACTTCCAGCTCCTAAAGAATTCCTCTTGTTCAGCAGCGGGAAAATCCTGGCGTGGGTGTAAACGGTGTGGCTCTGTTCTTCTTCTTCTTCCTTTTCTGTTCAATAACTCGAGTGGGTCTAGCTGCAGGAACCTTTTAGTCTGGAGCGCACTAAAAGGCCCTCTTTTCTGTTTTCTTTCCCTTTTTCTATTCTGCTCTGGATCAGGAAGCAAATTTATGCTTCACTGGTCAGAGGTCACACAGAGAGAGAGAGAGAGAGAGAGAGAGAGAGAGAGAGAGAGAGAGAGAGAGAGAGAGAGAGAGAGAGAGAGAGAGTGTGTATCCGTTACTGAAAACGAAAACGTGAGCTTTATTTGTGTTCATTTCACAGACTTCATACTGTCTTTTTATCTCTTTCTCTGTTCAGTATCTGTTCGTATTTTTATTTTCTCGTAAGTGTTTTTCTCTTTATACTTGAATTTATTTTGCATTTCCATTTACCGTGTTATGGGTTTCGGGTAATTTTTACTTGATTTTCTTTCGTAGCAGTTGCATTTTTTTCTCCAGTGTTGGAAATGCATTACCTCCTTGTTCTTGTTCTGAACCAGAACAGAGAAGAAAAACATTTAAGGTGTAAAATATTCTCAAATAAAAATTGTTGCACATTTTACTCGTTTCCCAAACTTGTATAGACTGAAGGCCTTGCTAAAACCCCTCAACTCTCCTCCTATAAATGTTGAGTTTAAGATTATGTTAAGCATTGATGATAATGGTGGTGCTGATGATGATGATGATGATGATGATGATGATGACGCGCATGTGTGTGACAATGAATTTCTGCTTTTAGTATGTAAATAGTGTATTTTGGATCTAGGTATGATGTTGATAATAAGTTAATTTTTTTTGTTTCAAAGTAAATGGGTCGATTTTCTTTGTGCAAAGAACACTAAATATTTGAGCATAGACCGTAAAAATAAAAAGTGGATTGATTGATTGATTTTCAGTGTGTATTGACGTCACAACAGCAAGTGTCTTTGGCGGCCGACAGACAGCCGATGTCGTGACCAGCGTCCAAAAAGAGAGAGAGAGAGAGAGAGAGAGAGAGAGGAGAGAGAGAGAGAGAGAGAGAGAGAGAGAGAGAGAGAGAGAGAGTTTGTTCATCTGTGTCAAGAAGTTTTCTGAAGACGAATTATAAATATTTTTAGAAAGGCGACTACAGAAATTCAAAGAAGGCTTTTTATAGCGGGAATTGCTGGAAAGAAATACGCGTTAAAAGGCAAAATATTTTCTTCAAGACTCTCAAGGAGCGCCACTAAATCCTCTCGACTAGTCAAAAGTATCCGTAGTTCACAGGAAAACTAACCTACTTGGCCACAACGATCAAAGAGCCACCCTGTAATAGTTTAAGAAATTCCATGGTATGTAAAGAAAGGCTGGTGAATATTTTCCCTCGTGGGTCGTCGGCTTTCTGGTGTGTGGGAAGTTATTTAAGTGCCTTTACTCTTCGTGTGAGGATATCTTTTTCAGCGTAGTAATAGACCGCCTAAAAATCTTCACGATGGCTTTTATTTGCTTACGGGCTTGTTGGCGCGCGCTACTCGCGCTGTAACCCAGGGCTGCTGTCTCCTCTGCCCTCCCGATCTTCAACCTACCCCGCCCCACCCGGGGCGGACAAACAGGTTTGCAGGAGGACGGTGGATATGTTATGTCTCCCCTGCCTATCCCGTTCCCCACCTGGGGTTGAAAAACAGGGCATGTCTCCCTTCCTGTCACCCGGGGGAGGACAAACAAAATCCACTCGGATTTTATTATAGAAGATTGCTATAAAAAGCAGTACAGTTTGCTGGAGGAGCTCATCTGTGGCCTGGAAGATATGTTAAAAACTAATGCAGTCATTGAAAGGTGAAGTGCATTTTGAAGGGCAGTGTGGTATTTAACGTTAAGTCGCATGGCCGTCATTTGTTGTTTATACCAAGGTCTATAGAGATACCTCTCTGAAGACCGTGGTCTATACAAGACGCCTGAAATGCCGTAGATACCTTGTCGCTGTACATGTGTGGAAAGCATCAATAGCCAGTTTGATTTCATGTGTGACATTTTAGGCGGTCAAACTACGCAGTGGGGCACGTTCGGCCACTTAGCGCTTAAGACAGTGAAAAAGAAGGGTTGCAGTCGTTGGACAGAGAAACTGAAGAGAATAAGTGGGAATAGAGGTAATGTGCAAAAGTAAAAAGTGGGCGAAGCTAGGGTCCAAAAGAACGCTGTGGACACCTTTTAGTAATGCTTGCAGTGCACCACTGTCCTCTTGCGGGGATCGAAGAGCCATGGGGAGGGACTGTTTAGAGAAAGAGAAAAGAAAGTCCCCGAAGATAATGATAATCCACCCAGCCTTCATTCTGGACTGTTGTTGCTTTCATTGGATATTGCTTTGGCCTCGCGAATTAGCATTTCATTGCGAGCTCAGCTTTGCTTGGGTTTTGAATTCAGTTTATCCCGTAATAAGATCAACAACGCATTCATGATAACGCGTTCAGAATGAAAATTCAGTTTCGTGTCTTTTCTGGATTTTTTCTTATTACAATGGACGATGTTTCATTTCTCCCGTCTATCTTTTATGTGTCTGTATCGCTAGATAAAAAGTTTTTTTTTTCACAATTGTCAGAATGAAATTTAGACGCAGAATCGTTCGTGCAATAAAGGAAGTAGAAATTTGAAATGATTTGCTGTTTGAACAACAGAACTCGTCCGTCATAATCGTCGATTGTCTTCTTTGGCAGGATCTAAAATTAGAGCTTATTCTTTCCCGTGACTTTTTCCTGTTCCTGAGATTGAGTGAGTTTGCAAAAGAATATACGAGAGACGCATCATTGCCTATTATCTCAGTTACTCAGGCGGGGTGTTCTGTCTTATATTTACAGTCTTTTATTGGTTGTTTCCGTATCGAAAGGGAAGAGGTAAAATTGAATCGTTTTAGTATTTTTGTGTTCTTGTATTTGCGAAGACGGTGCAACTGGGACAGGAATGAGAATATTAGGTTAAATAGAGAGTAAATCATCTTTACTTCGCAAAGAAATGTCATTTGCGAAAGTGCATGTGATCATTATAACTTCATACACAAACGCTATATATATATATATATATATATATATATATATATATATATATATATATATATATATATATATATATATAATGCACGCATCTTTTCTGTTGTAAGGGTCTGCAACAGTTGCTTAACTACCAGGTACCTCATTCTTTAAAATCAAGAGACGCATAATGGTATTTAATGGAAGGGGCCTTCAGTATTCTGGCTTTCTTGAGAATCGAACATGGGATCTGTTGCTTCCTGTCCCTCTCACTCTCCCTCTCTCTCAGTCCCTCCCTTTCCTGTTAAGATAGTTGCTTCCGTTACATTGCCCAACATTTTTGACATTTTATATTTCTCCCCTTCTCACCCCCCCATACCTATTGGGGCTGAACTTGGACTTAAAAAGCACCAGGATGTCACTATTCACGTCAGCGACCTCGAAAACTAGGGATGAGACACTAATATCTGTCATTTTTGACATTTTATTTTTCACACCTTCTCACCCCCTTCCTATTGGGGCTGAACTTGGACTTAAAGGGCATCAGGAGTGTCACTATTCATCTCAAGGACCTTGAAAATTGTGGATTAGACACCAATATCTGTTGTTTTTGGTTACTTTTACATGTCACTCCCTTCCCACCCCCATCCCCTTTGGTGCCAGTGATGTCTTACCCCCACAGTATTCTTTTCCAGATAGTAAGCTATATGTATACCGAAATGAGGTGTGATGAACCCATAGAGTTTATTTAGTTACTAAGTTTACCGGTAGAACCAGCCCTGTTTCAGGGAATCCCTTCCCACTCCCACCCCCTTTGGTGCCCTTTGGTGCTAGTGATGTCTTACCCCCACGGTATTCTTTTCCAGATAGTAAGTCATATGTATACCACGTTTGGTTGAAATTGCTCGATGCGTTAAAGAGTTATGCTGGAATGTACACATACATACATACATGCATACATAATATATATATATATATATATATATATATATATATATATATATATATATATATATATATATATATATATATATTTTTTATATATATATATATATATATATATAATATATTTTTTTTCACAAAGTGTTCCAAATACCTGGTTATTACATTTACCAATCATAGAATTCAGAACTTACCTCACTACAGCCAGATACCTGAACTCTCATGGCAAAACAATACCACTGAATACTCTTAAGGTAACCATGATCCCTTAAAAGAGTTATCAGTGATGTGAGGTGTCAATATTTAAATATAATAAAGTATTTTAAAAGGCATCACTCTGTTAAGCACTGAATAACTGTAATTATCTCTCCTTGATTTGCGTCACTTCAACAAAAACTGAAGGAACAAAACTTATATCACCATGCTTTATTTACAAAGTTTAATCCTACCACTGATGGTCACTAAATGAAACACTACTGTAAAACCTTTAAATACAAAAATTTATTTTTAATTCAAAATTCAGTTATTTTAAAATCAAATCATATTATTTGGAAACACAATCTGAATTAATTCTTGAACTGTCATGAACTAGAAGTTAAACTATCAAAGCAAAAATGTTATGATGTGAAAGAAGGCTAAATTCAAAAACAAAATGTGAAAATATATAAGTAAAAAAATCACCAAAGTAAAAATTGTCAAGATTTAAAAAGAACTAATCAAATAATTTAAATGACATTAAGAACATACAATTACACAAAACACGAGAATGAAAAAAATGTAATATATCAAAATCACCAAATTGGAATCAAAAATCACTTTCTCTTGATTGGTGTATCAATCACTTATTCACCGGTATTCACAAAAAATAGATTGATCTAAGCAACACTCACAAAAATGAAAAAAATTAATTCACCTTGAATAACATCCTAAATCCAAAATAAGCCTGAATAATACACTCTAACTCAAGTATAAACCACGGGTTTCACTTTGCAAAATTACTATACCTTATGTAGTTGTGGTGCCACAAGACACTGTAAGAATTTACAATCAGTTAATAGTGACCGGTATGTTAACAATTTGTTACTTTAGAATTTTACCAATGGGATCTTAGGGGGAGAGAGAGAGATTATTTGTGTCTCACACAACAAAGGTCTGGTCTATTAATGACAATTTTTACTCCCTCCAGTCAAAAGCAAAACTCTATTGAATATTTTGGACTTCCAGTCGTATTTGATGTGTTCACTGGATGACGTAATTATAGATGCAAAATGTTTCTTTACAAGAAATCAGTGGTGTACATCACTTTAAGACAGAATGGTACGTGTCCAGAAACCCACGTGGTTCTCTCTCTCTCTCTCTGCAGGAGAATGTTACATATCCAGAAACCCATGTGGACCTCTCTCTCTCTCTCTCTCTCTCTCTCTCTCTCTCTCTCTCTCTCTCTCTCTCTCTGCAGGATGATGTAACATGTCGCAATACTGGGCAATACTGACCTAGTGACAACAAGAGAACGTGTGCATGACTAAGCCCTTCTTGTTTGGGACCAAGCGCCTGGCTTACGCGATTAAATGCCCGTCTAGATCAATATGTGACTTAAACAAAAGAATCCCTGACCACCCAGCCACATGATACATCACATGACCACTAGATTGACGCAGTCTTCCTTATATATTACGTTATCTTAAAGAAGCTAAATTACACCATTAATTCTTGTGAAATCTGACAAGACATTTTACACAAATGATACTTCTACATATTATGTATAGTAATTCTTGTATATAGAAAATGATACTATCAATATACTTTACACATTTTACAGGAGAAACTTCATGAGATTCCTCCCCCCATAAGATTGTTTATCCTGGGTTTGAATCCAGTGATTCACAACGAGATGAATAATCTGCGACTACATTGTTCTTCCCTGAAATGTGTTTCACTTTTACAATGTATGGTTGCAGGCCTTTTTAGTCTTTGATTATGATTTTCCTTCTTGTTTATAAAGGTGATGGGGTTATGATCAGATAACACTAAAATTTCTTCATTCCTAGGCCTGTTCACATACACTTCAAACTTTTTCAATGCTGTTATAAATGCTAATGTTTCTTTTTCTATGGTTGAATACACTCTCTAATGCTTTTTCAGTTTAGCAGACGTGAAACAAACAGGATGTAAAATATCACTGTCATCTTCTTGAAGTGGAACTGCTCCAATTCCACAATTGGATGCATCAGCTTGTATCACAAATTTCTTATTGAAGTCTGGAGCTTGCAGCACTGGTCTTGAAGTTAAAATGGCTTTTACCATATCAAATGATTCTTGACATTCTGGAGTCCAAACAAACTTTGTTTTGAGACTAGTTAAATCAGTCAGGGGAGCTACTATGGCTGAAAAGTTCGGACAGAATTGGCGATAGAATCCAGCCATGCGCAAAAATCTCTGTAATTGATACCTTCTACGTTAGCAGTTACAGGAGCAAGAAGCCCTTTTCCAACTTCAAATCCCAGATACTGAACAGCTGCCTTTCCAAACTCACTTTTCTAGGTTGATTGTTAGTCCTGCTTCCTGAATTTTCTTGAAAATTTCTCTTAAAATCCTCAGATGCTCTTCCAATGTTGTAGAATAAATTACTATGTCATCAAGGTATACACCCACTCCTTCTATGGATGCTAACAGTTGACCCATTATTCGCTGGAATGTTGAAGGTGCATTCTACAGACCAAATGAAAAAACAGTGTATTGATGCAGTCCAAAAGGAGTAATGAAAGCTGACAGTAATTTAGTATTCGCATCCAAGGGAATTTGATAATACCCTTTTAACAAATCTATCTTGGAAACAAACTTGGCTTGCCCAGTATTATTAAGTAACTGATCAATAAGAGGCAAGGGCTAATTGTCAGCCACGCTAATGGAGTTCAGTTTCCTATAATCAGTGCACATTCTAAATGAGCCATCTGGTTTTTTCACCAACACACATGGAGAACTGTCATGACTTGAACTGGGTTCTGGTAATCCATGCTGTAACAAATACTGTTTCTTTCTTCAAAACATCTCGATCAAAAGGTGATAGACAATATGCTCTCTGTTTAAAAGGTTTTTCATATTCTCTGATCTTTATCTCATGCTCTGTCAGATCGGTACGCCTTGCACAACTGCAAAAATTTCTGGAAAATTTTTAATTCACTTAATTCACCACTTTGCTCAACACTCAGAAGTTTTAGTTTATCCTTCAAGTTTTGCAATATGGAAAAATTGTTCATCTTGCTTTCATCTCCCAATTTGTAGCCATCATCGTCCTCTATGGATGATGTCTGTGTTACTGAAACTGTGGTTTAGTTTCAGAGAAGTAAGTTTTCAGAAGATTTAAATTCATCGTCGTCTGTCGTTTCCTTCTTCCAGGTGTTTCAATCACACAAGTTTGATCACTTCTCTGTTATCTTGTAAGGACCTTGAAATTTATTGGTAAGAGAAAGTCTTTTCACTGATAAGAACACTAGAACTTGCTGACCTACACTGAAACTAACCAGTTTATTTTTAACATATCTGCTTTTCATTTTTTATTGACTTATTTTCAGATTTCTAAAGAGAATTTTCTAATTTCTCTTAGCCTTTTCCTCGAGTTCTTCACATTTTTACTTGGACTTCCTCTCGTCATTCTCCCCAATTTTCTGTAAGAATCTTCAGTGGACCTCTCACTTCTCGACCAAAAATCATCTCATTAGGTGATCATTCCATGCTTTCTTGATAAGCATTCCTGACTTCAAACAACATTAAGGGTACACCAGTATCCCATTCTCTTGCTTACTCTAGACAATACTTTGTTAACATGCTTTTCAATGTCTGGTGGAACATTTCCAAGGCTCCTTGACTCTCTGGATTATAAGCAGTTGATAACTGTTGTTTCACCCCTAACAGGTTCATCACATCATGGAACAATTTAGAAGTGAAGTTCGTTCCTCTGTCACTTTGCACAATTTCTGATATTCCAAACTTGGAAAAAACTCAACTAACTTCTCAGTTATTTCCTTGGCACTTGTACTTCTAACTGGGATTGCTTCAGGATACCTTGTCACAGGACACATTAATGTTAACAGATATTCATTTCCTTCGTTTTCGGAAGCGACCCTACCACATCTATAATTACCTTGCTAAAGGGTTGTCCTCTAACTTCTATAGGTTGTGGGGGGGCTTTCTGAATGGTTTCATTCGGGTTTCCAGCTACCTGGCAGGTATGACGCTCTCGACAAAACCTGCTAACATCATTTTGAAGTCCAGGACAGAAAAAATACTTCATAATCTCAGTTTTCCCAATTCTCATATGGCCAGACTCGTGTGCTACTGCTATTACTTGCTTCCTCGATGGATATGGAATCAAAATTTGACAATATTCGCCCCATTCAGCATTTCCTGGTATATCTGCAGGTCTATGCTTCCTCATCAGCAAACCTTCCTTTAAATGATAGCAACTAGGAGTTTGTTGCATCTCTTCTTGATCAACAGCTCTGAAGAACAAATCAGATAAAGAAGTCTCCTTCTTCTGTAGTTCCATTAGCTTCTCTCCATTCATTTGACCAACTTCAAGTACTGAACCCTCAATATCTGCTAACTCAGATACCATAGTTTCACTACTATCTTCTGGAACACTTTGACTAATCTGAGTCTTTTTAAGAACAAGAGGTTCTTTTCCTTCTTGGGAAATCTCTTCGTTGTTAGCAATAGGAATAGCTCTTCTAAGTTCAAAGATCCTTCACTTGATCCTTCTTGTGTGTGTAAATCTTCAGTTTCTTCATTTGCTGGCGTAGTTCTCTGCATACTCCTGGAGGGGTAAGTCTTGTCTAAATCTACCGTAGGACTAGTCCTCAATGGTTTATCCGTCACTATAGGACAGGGAACAAATGGTACACCACCAACTTCATTACCCAACAGAACATGTACACCTTTAACAGCCAGTGAGTCCTTTACAGCAAAATCAACATTCCCTGTCAACAATTCACAGGACAGGTGCAAGCTGCGTATAGGAGTTACCTCTTCTCCTATACCCTTCAAAATAACTGAATTTCTTGTGAGATTCTCTTCCAACTGTGGTGAGCAGCACGAACTACCACACTGTGGTTACTCCCCCATATCACGTAATACCTTAACTGGTACCTGCACACTCACTTCTTGAGTTGCCAGTATACCTAAGTAGATATATGGCTTAAAAGCTTCCAAGCTGCTCAGCCACTCACTGCTTGAGATTACATTTCCACTGGTTGATAAACACTCAGCTTGTTTAGTCTCAGTCTTCCTTACAGTCTCATCTTCCCCACACAGCTCTTCGTAGTTTGTTTCATCTGGTCACCGTTGACCTCTTGACCAGCTGGTTTGGCCTGTTGTTGTGCCTGATAACATTCTCGACTATAATGTCCTGCTCTTCCACATCTAAAGCAGGCAACATTAGTCTTTTGTATCTGTCTTGGGAAACTGGATGATGATTTATTTATTACCTTGCGTTGTACTGGTATTACCACTAGGATTTCCACTAAACTTGTTCCTGTAATTCGGATGAGACCTAATACCTGTGCATTGTGGGTTCCTTTCATTATTATACTTGGCATTATAATTACGCTAACTACTGATTATGTTATAATCTTCGCTCAGTGTAGCAGCTTTGTCAAGTTTCTTAACCTCTCTCTCTCTCTCTCTCAAATAGGCTCGTGTGTGTTCAGAAATTCCTCTAAGAAATTGTTCTAGTACTATAAGCTCTTCAAGTTCATCCATAGATTTAACTTTAGCAGCCTCCAACCATCGTTTGAAACACTTTCACATTGTAGGCATAATCCAAGAATGTCATCTTCTCTTTTCTCAAAGATCTGAATCTTTCATTATAATATTCGGGGTCATCTGGTATACTTGCAACACATTGTGTTTGATTACCTTGTAATCTTTACACTGATCAGCTGGTAAGGCTAAATAGGCACTTCTTCCTTTTCCTATAAGGACACTTTGTAACAAAACCGACCATTTATCTTCTGGCCATCCCATACCAGAAGCCACTTTTTCAAAGTGATCAAAAACTCGTCTGGAACTTCTTCTGTAAATTTTGAAATTAACTTCTTAGCACATCAAATACAGGGTCTTGATTACCTTGGGTAATCAGTGCGTGTCCTTGTGTTTCTTTTTATACTTCTCAGCCTAGTGTTATTTCCACTCAGTTTTTATTGGCCCCTGTCCAACGGAATTTCGTCGAGCCCGATACATGCTTACCATCTGCTGTAAGAAAAATATCGTACCTCGCTATTAATCGGAAAGTAAGATAAAATGAAGAATTTTAATGCACATCTGACCAACTTGTGTAAAAGTGGAATGTTAAGTACATGTTCCCGTGTGTGTGTGTGTGTGTGTGTGTGTGTGTGTGTGTGTGTGAGAGAGAGAGAGAGAGAGAGAGAGAGAGAGAGAGAGAGAGAGAGAGAAATTCTATGGTGCCAAGTTGCCACATTTCACTAAGCGACTGGTTCATCTTTGCAGATATAACTGTAATTCTTAATGCAGTTGTTTATACTGTAGACCTCGAAAGTAGAAAGTAGTAAGATAAAATTTATATCCTTCAGAGAAGACCTGCGAAGAAAACGCAGAATAATTAAATTGAGGAGTTTCCATGAATAAAGGAGTTGTGTATGTTGAATATTGTACATATCCTATCTTGCTCTGCAAATTAATCCAGAACACGAAGTGTGGTATTTTTGCAGAATCTAATTTGATGTCTTTAAAGACAAAATTAGGTCGCTGACTCCCAATTAGATTCTCTTTGGAGCGCTTTATACAGTACGTAGGGTTACTACATCTTAGAAGTTGTTCATAACATCATGAGCTTACACTTGTTACACCCGTTTTATTGTTTATTTCATATTCGACCTCGAATTTGATACTGGTCACCAATGCGCTTAGTATATAAAGAAAATCGTTAAAATGCCCCCATCTATGACCCCAAAATGGTAGAATACCATCGACATATCTCATCCTGTGTATGTACATTACTAGAGGAAGGATATGTAAGATGATTTCATTGTAGTGTGTATCTGTAGGTCTACTTAAAACACACTCATGCTCGTATACGTACCATCGCCATGAAGAAATCCTGTTCAATACGCACAACTCTGTTAATGTAGTTTTGGTATTTATGAAAGGTCAGAACGGTGAATCGGAGGATGAACGGATAAACAAGGATTTTCTTAGCAAGTGTTCTTCTGTAAGACTGTGTATATAATATAGATATAAATATACCTAAAAATTTATATTATATATATATATACACTTATATTATACTTATATATATGATATATACATACATATATACTATATATATATATATATATATATATATATATATATATATACTTATAATATATATATATATATATATATATATATATATATATATATATATATATGTATATAATATATATATATATATATATATATATATATATATATATATATATATATATATATATATATATATATATATATATATATATATTTATATATATATATATATATATATATATATATATATATATATAAAAATATATATATATATATACTAACTACTTTTTTCCAACAAAAAATAATTTCCACTAACTCCCTCGTTTTTCCTTTGATTGACATTCAGCATCCACACTTGGCTCAACTGGCTCCCCTTAACAGTCTAGTCTTGGTTTCGTAGACTACCAGGTCTTTTCCTGCACATCTATCTATCTATATATCTATATCTATATTATATGCATGTATATTTCTATGTGTATATTATGTATATATATGTATGTGTGTGTGTTTGTATATATATATGTATGTATGCATACATACATACATACATACATACATACATACATACATACATACATACATCCAAGCATCCACTGCATAACCCTAAGCCTACTCGCTAAGCAAATCCCATTTCACACTCAATTTCCCACATATAGCTTTCAAAACTGACTAAGAACCACATTAATCTACTTAGCGTATTGAATAAAATTCTTTTATGACGACGGAAGCCCGACCAGAACTGAGCTTCTGCGACAGTCCAGTTTTATTTTTTTACAGTTTTTTTTAACGTTGGAATAAAATGATGATAAAAAATGTGAATTGTTTCATCAGTGCGTCGTTTTGTGACACGTAGAAGAGTCATCAAATTGGTCCTTCATTCCCGACCGAGAAACAAGAAGAATGGCGAGGAATGAGTTTCGTATCCTTTTATGCCTCAGTTCTCGTTGAATTCATTCCATTACTCTAGTGAAGTTTGGTGAAAAATTCGTCTGTTACAACTCATATCTACAGTTTGTAGCCCTTGTTTTTTTTTATCCGATTTCTTTTTAACTTTGCCAAAGGAAAAGTGGAATTTTTCCCAGTCTTGCTAATGTACTTCCGTGTCCCACTATTTAAGAAGTAAGAGCATGTGGAATTCTTCTTCTTCTTCTTCTTCTTCTTCTTCTTCTTCTTCTTCTTCTTCTTCTTCTTCTTCTTCTTCTTCTTCTTCTTCTTCTTATTATTATTATTATTATTATTATTATTATTATTATTATTAGGAAAGCCGCTTTAAAAGATAATTGTACCACTTATTAACATAAACGTACATATTAACATAAACGTATATTTTTAAAGAGCCGTTTCTTTTATTACTGTTTATGTATGTGAATTGCATAAAAGATAAATTTATAACTTTATAACTAATAACTGAAAGATGCTAGGAAATACAAAACATCTTCACAAGGCACAAGAAATTTGATGTAGAATATATTTTCGTATGTTTTGTTAGTCGCGTGTAATGTAAGTGCGTTCTCTAATATTCTATACTATATATAGCGCACTATCATCCAGTCTTGATTTGGATGATCATTTTTGCATAAACCTGTATGTGTATGCATATTCATAGGGATACTCCTACATATGTGCACTCACGTTACTTTCATTTTTTTGTTGTGAAATGTCTATTTTTTTTTCTTTTTTATAAAATAACTCCGTTGCTGTGAAGGGATATCGAGTCCTCACAGAGCTAATTGGTACTCAATTAGCGTAATAAGGCATCAAGTTCCTCGTTACCTTATTAAGTGAATTATCCAAAACAGATATTGTTTTGCTTCAGGCAGCATTCAAGCGTGTGTGCTGTAGTATCGCCCTTTGATATGTGTAGCATGCGTTGCTAGTTTTCGTAACAAGTTCTGTTTTCTCTTGTTGTTATTGATGCAAAGCTTTTCCATTGAATTAAAACATGTGGGAGAACTTGAGACACATTCAAGAAGAAATTAGTTCTTTAATACTAATGCAGTTACGACACAGTACTAATACTAACACTCATACAGTAGCGACACAAAACCAGGTTAACCAGGGAAACTATAAAGCGTAGCTGACAAATAAACCAGGCCTACCTAATAGACCTAATAAGGGCGTATTGGAGGCTACGGAAAAATTCATTTTGTCAGTTGATTATTTAAGCTCACATCCCCTTTTGTTTGTTTGAAGTGATATAGCCAGTGGTTACAGACTTCCCCTTGCCACTCTGCCATCCCTTCTTCCTGATATGTCAGTAAATAATTTCCAGCTTAGAAAATAACAAAAGGTGCGTAACCGCGCCTCTTGCCTTTTTTGGGAAGAAGAAGAAGAAGAAGAAGAAAAAAGAAAGGAAAAGAAAAGAAATTTTACTCACCTGTCAGTGTCCCGGAGTTTTCCCCTGCATGAAGCATTCTTGGAATACTCTACTGTCACTCGCATAACACTGATTTTATTTCCCTTACTTCGCTCTTCTGCTTTTAAAAACGATTCCCCGTCTCGCTCCATCGGAGCTCGTTTTGACGACTGGTTTCAACATCTGCTTAATTGCACGAGTGACAGCAAAATGATTAGGCCCTTTCATCGCCATCTGGGGATCCTTTCAAAGCGTTGGTCTTTTATTTAGCCGATTTTACTTTCAGTGCACTGGTTTTGTAGTCGCTTGATTTTCCTTTTAAAGGCGAGGGCTTCTAATTCCCCTTCTCCTTTCTCAGAGTTGGACTTTAAGTAATGTGGATCCTTCCAAGTACAGGCCTTTTACAAAATGTGGGCACTTGATTTTCCTCATAAATTACCTGTGCTTTTAGGTGCCTGATTTCCCCTTATAATCGCTGACCCTCTATTCTTCAGTTTCCCTTTCAGTTTATTTTTTCTCTATTTACCAACTTTTCTATTAAAATCACAGGTCTTTAGTTACACGATTTTCATTTAAATTTCATATATTCTGCTCATTAAAGTTACATTCGAATGAGAGATTTCCTCACAAAGCATTGGTCTTCAAACTGCCTGAAGTTTTCTTTTAGACTCATTATTTTTAGTAATTTTTCTCTTTTTAAGGACTGGCTTTTCACTCATGTAAGTTCCTTTAATGTATCAGTTTTGAAACAGCCGTGAACGCACTGTGAACCAGAGCTATTATAGACAACTCAGACCAGAGGTGAAACTACTCTGACCAGTTCTTTAATAACAAAAACTATATCTAAACCGAAATGAACTAGTTCTGAAACAATTCATGCTCTTGAAACAAAGTCCCATTCCTGACAAATGTTTGACCAGCTCTAAAATAGTTTAAGCAATTTTAAAACTGCTCGGACCAATTCTGAAGCAGCTCAAGTTCTGAGGCAAGTTGGACTGTTCTGAGGCCAGTTCTGAGGTAATCGAGACAGTTTTGAGTCATCTCAAACCAGACCAGTTTTGAGGTGACTAAGATCAGTTTTGTGCCTTAAGCTAGTTCTGAGACCACTCGAAGGTGTTATGAGGCAGCTTGAGACAGTCCAAGACTAGTCAGGCAAATTATGAAACAACTATTACTGTTTATGTGATAACTCGGACTTCTGTATCGTAATATTTATTAATTAACAATCAGGGCTTCGAGATTTTGCTTAGAAATTACGTTAATGTTTGTCACATCATTATGAGGTACCAGATTGACCGACTGTCATACGACTGCTACTGAAAAGATCTTGAATGATTTCGACTTTTTTCATAATTTTGTTTCTGTTTCATTTTTCACTGTCAGGTTTCTAAAACAAGGGATCAGTCTTGTCTGAATGAATGCAAGAAGCAAATGGTTTTTCTTTTTTTCTTTTATGTATTCTTTGAGTGAGAAATATGAATGTTTTGACAAGCCTGTCCAAGGAACGCCGCTCTTCTAAGAAAATTCATTAGCATTTTTTACAATTAAAAGTACAATAGCGCCTAAGGTTTCTCTCTCTCTCTCTCTCTCTCTCTCTCTCTCTCTCTCTCTCTCTCTCTCTCTCTCTCTCTTTGTGTTTCGGGGAATGATAGACATCCAATATTTACCTCTTTCTCTTTGTCGCTTTTGTTGGTAAGAAAAACTAAAGAACGAAAAGAAGATCGCGTGTAACTGATTGCTTGGATCAGTGAGAGAGATTCCAGAAGCGTGCTCTTTTTGTGCTGCTTCGACTTGTGAGTCAAGGTCAATTCATCCTCATCCAGTTTCTTGTCATGTCACCAGGGTGCTATGACTGCAGTCCCGGGTAGCATGCAATTTACTTATTGATGGCTGACTTGCTTTTTTCACGTACGTCAATAATCTTTTGTACGTTGGTTTCTGTCTGCTTGACTGCGCACTAACAGAAGACTGAGTAGCAGATGTATGTTTATGAATATTTTCGGATTAAATGGATTTTTTCTCGAAGGAAATTAGATTAGCTCTCAAGACAGTGTAAGCCACGACTCCATCACAAGTGAACTAAATGTTGTTTATTGTGGTTTGCCATAAGGGTTTGTGGATCAGTTGCCAGATGGAATTACATTTCTGAAATGGCTTATTTTAACTTGGGGTTAATGAAAGGAAAGCTTATTAACAAGGCTTATCAACGGACTTAGATTTGGATTGTTGTTTTAGTTTTCTGAAAAGAAAACTATTGTGTCGGCTTTGTCTGTCCGTCCGCAGCTTTTTCTGTCCGACCTCAGCTCTTAAAAACTACTGAGGCTAGAGGGATGCTAATTGGCATGCTGATCATCCACGCTCCAATCATCAAACATACCAAATTGCAGCCCTCTAGCCTCAGTAGTTTTTTTTTTATTTTATTTTATTAAAGATTAAATTTAGCCTTAATCGTGCTTCCGGCAACGTAACAACACATGCCACCATGGCCGGCTGAGAGTGTCATGGACCGCGACTCATACAGCATTATACTGAGGCAACCTAAAGATAATCAGTTTTCGGTGGCATTGATTATGCGCCGTACAGAAAACTCGATTGCCCCGAAGAAACGTTTGCTCATTTTTTGCTTGTTTTTTTTTTTTTTTTTTTTTATCTGGCCATTCTGTTGCTTGCAAAACTCTCCTTAGATTTTGTTGTTGCTTTGATGTAAAGCCCTTCGTGGACTTATTATGGTCAGCGGAATTTCAGTTTTTTTCTAATTACTTCCGACGTCGGAGGCAATATGTAAAGAACTGAATTTCTATGACTACCTGAAATCTTGAAAAGAAAAATTCTATAAAGATGGCTTGATAATAAAGTTGCAGGCATCTGCAATGCTATGTGCTGTTTTTGGGGACGTATAAGAATTTTATCTCAGAAAGGGTCTGAAAAAGTTTGCAAATATATATAAATAAATAAATATATATATATATATATACAGTATATATATATACAGTATATATATATACTATATATATATATATATATATATATATATATATATATATATATATATATATATATATATATATATACTGTATATATCCATATATATATATATATATATATATATATATATATATATATATATATATATATATATATATATATATATATATATATATATATATATATATATATATATATATATATATATATATATATATATATATATATATATATATATATATATATATATATATATATATGAAATATATTTATAATGCGTCACTTGTATACCGTTCATACACACATACATTCATGTTCCTTCACACTCCAGTACTCAAAATTACACGAGACACAGTGAGGAATCGATTTTGTCAGGTTTATAAATTTATTAATGTGCAAATGAATATTTATTTTTTTAAGTGCGGTGGGGTAATTGAATTCCTCCTCTGTTGCAAATTCATGCTACCCGACGCACTCAGTAACACTGTGTGTACAAAAGCGCGCCTCGCAAATTGGCGAAGGACGACACATTTTCAGCGGGGAATGATGAGATGAGGGTCGCTGGGAGAATGTATCCTCCACTCGATGAAGGATAAGGATTAGTACGTCTTAGCGGCGATCTCATGCCGTTCGTTTTGCCTTTGTCTTGCTGTGTTCTGTCTCGTGGCTGCCTTGATTATTGTGAGAAATATTCTCGGTTATCGTAATCGGGTCAGATACATCTTTATATGTGTGAAGTATTACTGCTTGATATATATTGTCAGTAGATATTTACTGAGACTGTTTTCCAACGCTGAAATGGGCATCTTCAGTTCTGATCTCTGCTTCTTTTTTCTTGAATCTTTGCCGTCGCTTCTTTTCGTTAAATTCCGTTTGGAACCTTACTTGGGAAGTGAATGGATTGTTAAGCTTGTTGAAAAAGGCTGTGCACTTTCATAAATAATAATAATAATAATAATAATAATAATAATAATAATAATAATAATATAAAGTTACTGCATCAGTAAAGTAATAATATCGAGCACAGATACCACACAAAGACCTTGTAGTAAAGTTGTTTATTTCAATAGGAAACATCCAGGGAAGCCAAGCTCATTCTCATTCAGCGTGTACGATTCACAAAGGGAATTTAGATGCTTCGTTAAGCATCTGGTTTCTGTAAACTCCAGGAAAATAAGACTGGAATTCAGGAATTTTTGCATGGATTTCCCCGCGGCTGTTGCCTTGCGTACCTTTCTCAGTGCAAGGTATCGGAAACGCATTAACTCACACACGTACATCTACGTTTACGCGTGCAAGCACACTTATGCTCACGAGGCGAAGGAAGTGTGTGTGTACCGAGGGCTTTCGTGCGAAGGCCATATTGATTGTGCGTTTGAGTTACTGCCGGATTTATATGCTTTTGTTTCGTTGTTACAACCCTGGAGAAAGACTCGCCAGCACCTCAGTAATTATTCCCCGTAGGGGGGGTAGAGCCGTCAGTGCACCACACGCGGTGCACTGTAGGCATTACTTAAGGTTCTTTTCAGCGTCCCTTCGGCCCCTAGCTGCAACTCCTTTCATTCCTTTTCCTGTTCCTCCGTTCATATTCTCTTTCTCCCATCTTACTTTCCACCCTCTCTTAACAATTTTTTCATAGTGCAACTGCGAGGTTTTCTTCCTGTTAAACCTTTCAAACTTTTTTTTCTGTCAGTTTCCGTTTCAGCGCTGAATGACCTCATAGATCCCAGAGCTTGGCCTTTGGCCTAAATTCTATATTCTGTTCTGCTCTTAGTAATTTTGGGTTGCGTAACTTTCTACTTCCGTGACCTAACACACGACCGTTCCATCATTATGAACTGAAAATCGGTATACAAAGCAGTTTTAGATTTTATGGTGAGTTTTCATCTCTGGTCAAAGGGGCTATATACAATTTCGTTCTTGGAACAGTAAATATTTATCAAAGTTTAGTGTGAAAAAACTTTTAGTGATTAAGAAATTAGTGAAATTTTGTTGAATTTTTATTACGTTTAAAACAATCTTGTGTCCTTGTGAAGTAACAGTGAAACAACATAGCCATGAGGTTTGTATTTTGTTGGAAGATTTTTCACTTTTAGGGCTTGAAGCTGTCGATTATGGTTAAAATGATGATGTGATACTGCCAAATCAGGAGCCCCAAGTCTTGTTACAGCGTGATATAAGTATAGAGTCGACACACTCTGGAAATCCAGTGTCTGCTGGGACTTGTCATCCTCCAACCACGCAGGCTAAGCAATTTATCTTCTCATTGCTGTTTTTGTGCTAGCTTAATATCAACCAAGAATTTAATTTCCTACTTTTAGGTATTCATAAACCCTAGCTGAATAAAGTTATGCAACTATCATTGCTCAGCTCTACTGCAGTGGAATGGAAGAGAATTGGTTTGCTGTCTTTGATAGGAGCTTGGCATTCTGGGAGCAATTGGAGGAAGGTTGGTTGGTTTAGATAAACCGGATTAGTACAGCACAGACATGATCCAAAAGTTTGGCAAGACGCTTGAAGGAAATAAAAAAAAATTGTTTAAAGGCGAAAGTGGCAGATATCTTGTCATTTCGCAGCCGATTACAGCCCTTTTTTTTCGGAATTGTTGACCTATTCTGCATAACCCTTGGTCTCTCTTAAATTGCAATAACAAGAAGCGAAAGTTACTACGAATATTACATTCCGCTGCTTAAGGGTTAGTGACCCTGGTAATTGTGACGCAGGATAACATATTCCGTCAGTCAATCCATAGAGCTTTAACTGTCCAAGGCCCTGGAATCTGTTCATCTCAGTCATGGATTTATTTTGCCATGATGGCAAATTGAAAGCCACGTGCAGTAATTTTCCGTATGACAAATTGAAACGGCAGGTCCATGGATTTTTTTTAACATTGTGAAGAAAGATTTAAAGACCATGGACCCTGCCAATCACGGGTATTTTATTAGACAGGATATCCTTACCACTTGCATGGTAAATCACCTTTGAGCTTAATAAATTGAGAATCACTGTACTAAGGATCGGATGTTGTGGAAGACTCGCCAACCCGCGTACTGTTTTGTGTATGGAGAATTTACGGTGCCAGTTTGCATTACATGCTTTGTGATTTGGTATCCAAATGGTAAAACAATGGATGCCCGAATAGAATTATTCCAAAATAGGTGAACTTGAATAAAAATTTATTCAGTTAGACAAGAGGAAGACAAAGAGAAAAACACGACTATTACTGTCCCCCTTTTTCATTAGAGTTGTATGTGTGCCTTCTGGTAACCTCTTTTCGGTAAACAGACATCCCTAACTAAAACCTTTGGCGTGACTGCTGTTGCTATTTAACAATCGATTGTAGGAAAGTCGAAGAAGTATAACTTCCTAATGTAATAACGAGGAGGACTCGCCCACACAAGATGAAACTTTTATTTTTTATAAGCGACCTTGGCTCGACTTTCTGTAAGATTAGGCCTAAACGGAAAAGTCGATAAATCTTCCTTGGGCCCAGGACCTACTTTTCTTCCAGAATTTCAGTATACGTTGTGAAAAGGTTATTGTATGTATTTCTGATAGCCAGAGTGACGACTTGAACTTCTCGATTTCTTCACAGTTTTTGATTAGGCTTGTCTCTACGAAGTCTTGAACAGGAAATGAAGATCAAATGAAGAAGCCCCAACTACCAACGCCCACATTAACTTTGGGTGAAGTTGAGGTAAACTCAGCTACGGTCACTGTGACTGTTACAGTATACATATATATATATATATATATATATATATATATATATATATATATATATATATTTTATATATTTATATATATATATATATATATATATATATGTATTATATATACATATATATACACACTAACATGTATATGTGTATGTATATATATATATATATATATATATATATATATATATATATATATATATATATATATAGATATAAGCTGTTAAAAAGTGACTAGTAAATTGTTAGTAGTTACTGTTAGAGCACCTAGCAATCGTCCATCCTATAGCCAAACATTCTCTCTCTCTCTCTCTCTCTCTCTCTCTCTCTCTCTCTCTCTCTCTCTCTCTCTCTATGAAAGTGACGAAGTTAACAATCGTTTCTATGAGCCCGCCTTTGGCATGTTCTGCTGATGCAGGGCTGCGCTCACTTGATACAAATAAAATTTCGTTGTCAACTTTATTATTATTATTATTATTATTATTATTATTATTATTATTATTATTATTATTATTATTTGGTCTATCACAGTCATCCTATTCGACTGGGTGGTTTTTATAGTGTAGGGTTCCGGGTTGCATCCTGTCTCCTTAGGAGTCCATCACTTTTCTCACTGTGTGCTGTTTCTAGTAGCACGCTCTTCTGCATGAGTCCTGGAGCTACTTCGGCATCTAGTTTTTCCAGATTCCTTTTCAGGGATCTTGGGATCGTGCCTTGTGTTCCTATGATTATGGGTATAATTTCCACTGGCTGCTCTCGATGTTGACGCAGTTCTCTGTGCTTAGTAGCCCTCTCCCCCACTTCCTTTCGTGTTATGTATAGTCTGTATTTGCTCTTGGGTGTAGTGCTTTGTGTATTGTCATGTGTTTCCTAGTTTTCTGGTCTATGCTGCGGAGTTCAGCCTTCGTCCACTCCACTACTCCTGGGCTGTATCTGATTACTGGTACTGTACTGCCCATGCGTTTATGGCTTTCGTCATGTTTCCGGCGTTGGGTTTTGACCTGAGCGTCGCCTTAAGTCTGTGCATATATTCTTTCCTGATCGTGTCCTTCAGCTCTTGGTGTTTTAGATCCTCTCCTATTATTCCCAGGTATTTGTATCCTGTCTCATCCATGGGTTTGATGCTATACCCGTCTGGTACCTTTATCCCTTCAGCTTTTGTTACTTTGCCTTTTTGTATGTTGACCAAGGAGCATTTTTGTACTCCAAACTCCATCCTGATGTCTCCAGATATAGTCCTTACAGTCTGGATTAGGGTATCTATTTCCTTGATGTTCTTGCCATGCAGCTTGATGTCGTCCATGAACATCAGATGGTTAATTCTGTTGCCTCCTTTCTTGAGTTGGTACCCAGCTTCCATCATCTGCAGTACTTTTGTCAAGGAATCATGGCCATTATTATTATTATTATTATTATTATTATTATTATTATTATTATTATTATTATTATTATTATTATTATTATTTTTTATTGACTTATTATTATTATTTCTTTATTGACTTATTATTATTACTAGTTAACATCCCCGTATACAGGGGCAGATTTTACAATGCACATTCCTTGGATTATTTGCGACTTGGACCATCGACGGATGGTCTCTTGTTTGTCACTTTTTCATAAGTTGTGTTTTAACAGAGGTCTTTCACATTCACAATTGATCCCTGATCCCCTTTTCCGGTCGAGAGAAACCAGATTCGCTGAACAGCAGCACCAGTATGTAGTAAATGTGCCTCGCTGTCGAACTTCTCAGTTCCAGTGGTCCTTTATTCCTCGCACCATTGGACTTTGGAACAGCCTCCCAGAGGATGTCGTGCTGTTGGAACTTCAGAAGTTCAAGCGAAGATGCAACGCATTACTACCCTAATACAGTTCAGCTTGTATTTTAATATTTTAATTACATTTGTATTTATTAATTTGTTAATTTATCTTCTTCTGATAACTGATCTCTTTGCGCATTTCCCATTTTCACCATCTGTTACTTCTTTCGAATGAACACCATAATCTTTGTGAGCATGAATTTCAAGTCAGTGGCCCCTGTGGGCTTGTTCCTTAGGTTTAGGGTTCATCTTCTGAATAATAATAATAATAATAATAATAATAATAATAATAATAATAATAATAATAATAATAATCATCTTGCATATGCAGGTAAATACTTTTTCAGCTGTTTTGTTCTTCATGTTCACGATCCTGGGGATTCTTCCTTGATCTTCCTACAGTAAATTATAAAATGAAAAACGCTAATGTTATCTTTACGAAAAGTAATAAAACTTTTGTTATTAATTCAGTCATGAAAGTTTTAATGGTCAATATCAATAAAATACTCTCAGTGCCAACAAGCATTTGTTAACATTGTACCGTCACGATATATAGATGCATTAAAACGAGTGTATGCAAACATCGTTAAGTGTTACAAATACAACACCATACTAGATTCAGAAAAATCCGTTGATACAATTATTTTAAACGGGCTTGATGGGGCGCGCTACGCTTTGCTGGAACCCGGTGCTGCCCGCCATGTCTCCCCTACCCTCCCGGCACCCTACCTGCCCCGCCCCCATCCGGAGCGGACAAACAGGTTTGCAAGAGGAGGGTGGATGTGTCATGTCTACCCTACCTTCTCGATCTCCTACCTACCCCGTCCCCACCTGGGGCGGACAGACAGGTTTGCATGAGGAGGGTGGATGTATTATGTCTCCCCTACCCTCCTAATCCCCTACCTTCCTAATCCCTTACCTACCCCACACCCGATCCCCCTACCTAACCCCCTCCCCCAACCCCCTACCCCACCCGAGGCGAACAAACCAGAAAGATCCACTTGGATTTTATTATTATAGATAAAATTATCCCCGTATTTCATCACCACTTGTCATTTCAAAACATTGATGAAGTCTGGATTGCGTATGACATAAGACACACACACAAACGTACAATTATGATCTCACTCTCTTTGTTCTCTTTCATATTTATCGAATTATAGGTCAATTATCTCACGTTTTTGTTTCCTTTCTCTTTCTCCCTTTACCGAATAATTGGACAAATAACGAAATGAACGAATTAGTAAAATAAACGTTAGGATTACTTTGTAGAAATAAAGGGAGTCGTTGGGAAAAAACCCATCCCCTATAATACCCTTTCCCTCCTCCCCCTCGGAGCTCTATGCAATTATGGGTCAGGTGAAAATAATGGTTGGAAAGAAGGAAAGTAAAATTTAATACAGATTCGCGCTGTCGACAGATTTGCTGTGATTTTAAAACTAGAGTCAGGAGGAGCCTCTACGTTGCAGTGATGTAACATCGTTGCATTCCTTCGATATGATACCCGTAGGGGGGTAGTGCCGTCAGTGCACCTCATGCGGTGCACTGTAGGCATTACTTAAGGTTCTTTGCAGCCTGCTCTCGGCTCCTAGCTGCCACTCCTTTCATTCCTTTTTCTGTACCTACTTTCATATTCTCTTTCTTTCATCTTACTTTCCACCCTCTCCTAACATTTGATTCATAGCCCAGCTGCGAGGTTTTCCTCCTGTTGCACCTTTCAAACCTTTTACTGTCGATTTCCGTTTCAGCGCTGAATGACCTCATAGGTCCCAGTGCTTGGCCTTTGGCCTAACTTCTATATTCAATTCAGTTCGATTATGGTGTTGTGTAAGGAAGTTGGTACTCAACCAATAAAAAAACCATCGGAATCATATTGCATTTTTCACATTTCTCATATGATGATCATGACTGTTTCCGGGAAACGCACTGAGCCCAGATTAGTTTAAAAAGTATATTATATTTCTCTCCTTGTGGCAATTTATATAATCCGGTCCTTGTAATAATTTTTATTAAAAGCCGCAGTTAATAATTTAATCCTTTCCTTGTAACAGTTTATCTTGTCATCCTCTCCTTGTAACAATTTATATTATAATCCTCTCCTTGTAACAGTTCCAGCGTGGTCTTATTTTGATATTTCGGTCTTCAACTTGAAGAGGAGACCAGCAGGCAGAGAAACATAGAAATACGGCGCTATCTTTACATGTAAAGTACATCAGTATTACTATTCGAACTCAGTATTGCCGTGTTATTGTTGATATTATCATTGCAGTTGTAGTTACTTCTGTTATTTCTCTAAGCTCTTTCTCTAAGCTCAGGTGGCGTAGTAGGTAAAACTGATCAGGGTTCTCCTTCAAAGAGGAGGGAAGGTAACCTTGAGATTTCCCGCGGAGTAGCTCTGGTCAGAGAGGACGACCAGCGTCCTGATACCTGTACAAGCGGGAGGGTTTATTGATTCTTCCGCCGGGGGAAAAGTCGGGTTACGTAAGGTTTCGTCTCCCCGTTTAATATTCTTCTCGTCTTTCCGGGAATTAAGATAACAGCCTCTAGCATCGAGTGTCAGGGTAACGATTTGGTCGTGGCAGTTTCTGCACGTGTGTTTTCCTACATATCTTGGCGTACGTGGGATTTATAGTCTCGCACAAACCCAGCTTTCTCGAAATTCAGTTTTTTTTTTCTTGGAACAATTTCTACTGCAAGTTTGACGACGTGAATGTTATGAAAAAATTTTCGTCAGTTTCGAAATGAAGGCTTTTCGTTGCTCTGTGTAAGATTTTGAAATTCTTGACTGCAGAAGAACTTCCTGCTCATCTTCAGTGAATTTCACCCATGTGGAAGTTCTTGTCTTCTTTGAAACTTTAATCTCGAATTTTTTAAAGATGCTCTGTCGACTATTCACTCTGACGAGACAGCTTGGTCAGTTCTTCCCTGAAACTTTTAACTCTCTTGAATCTAATAGTTACACAATTTTTTCTTTTTGTATAAAAGGCACTGAACGGTATATATAAGAAAGTGTTTATTTTATGTAGACTATATTATGTGGGAAGTTAATAATGCACAAAAGCTTCTACTGATTGACAGCATCCGTACGAGCACTGGTCTGTGTGCTAGAACACCAAACATTTTTACTGTGAAAAAAGTAGAACTGAATATGGCAAGGTCAACTGCGTCTTAATTATCCTACAATAATATTACAAAAAAGCCTTGTTCCAAAAGAGGTACAAGAAATTTCAAGATTTAGACTTTATGGAGACTCGGCGTTCCCCAAACTATTCGGATGGCAACACCAGTGCGAGTGCACAAGTCACAAAATAAAAGTGAAAAGTCTGTTCAAGACTTTTTATCACGGACAGTGGACATCTCAATGGCTTATACACACGAACATGCCCTTGTTAGTATAGAAGCCGAGGAGGTTTTATTTTTGGACTGACATCATTTAAGTACACTTTGTCATTATGTCAGAATTAATAGACGCCATTTTCATTGGTAAGTGATGGTGGTTCAGAAATAATTCTGCTGTATAGCCAATTATTTAAAGCAAGCGAACATAATTGGATGATTTTGTTTGTACAAGCTGACGATGCTACGCACATTAATGACCAAATACTTATGCTGAGCTGAAGATTCCGTTAACCAAAGCTGGAAAACGCTTTATATATGCTAGTGGATTATCACCATCTATGCGCGAGGGCATGGCGTGGTGTATACACACAACATTTATTGTTTCTGCATAAAAACTCTATTTGCAAAAGGATGATGCTGCTTGTATCCGAGTGAATTTCAGCGTATGATCAACAGGTGAACGCGATGGATATTCAAAAAGATATCGCCAAGTTTGTGCTGTTTACTCTGGATATGTGTACAGGGATGAACGACTTCTACAGGTTCATTTAGATCGCAGTTTGCGCTAGAAGACTGTAGCGCCAGAAGCCGTCTGAAGAAACTTGATAAAGGTGCTCTAACAGACCTGTGACAGTGTGTTTACTCAAACGAATGGTTCAAGTTTTGTACTTAGTGAATGATTATGTACAATCACAAGTTTGTTTTTGTCACATACGAGACACTTCAAATGTAGCTGTTTTCTGCACTTAACGTGGAATGTCGACAGTTCTTGTAAACAATTAATAGCAACATTTTGGGAGAAAATAACGAAGTTAATTCCACAGACAAAGAATGGACGCAAAGGCCACTAATGGTATTTCTTATGGTTCTTTTGATTGATGATTTTATATTTATTGAGAAACAATAAATCGTTCTGCAGGATATTGTAAGATTTTCATATTTTCCACATTTCACTGTAGAGCTTTGGCAGCTTCATCATATATATATATTATTTTTTGCTTTTCTGCAGAATAAAAAACGAGTTTTTGCCGAATGTTTCACACACACATACATGTTTATGATGCACACACATACATATATATATATATATATATATATATATATATATATATATATATATATATATATATATATATATATATATATATATATATATATAAATATATATATATATATATATATTATATATATCTCACATTAAAAATAAGAGACGTAGGTCTGACCGGTTTCGACTTTATTTCCAAGCCATTGACGAAGGACTGATATAGAGTATATGAAGTCACAAATATATATACAGTCTGTATCAGTCTGGTTAAACTAAGGTATACTTAACTTAGTCCTTCCACCTGTCAATGGCTTGAAAATGAAAGTCGAAAAAAGGTCAGAACCATACACCTATCTCTTATTTTCCACCTGTATAATGTGTATATAAATGAATCACGTACAAAAGTGTTAATAATCATATATAGATATATATATATATATATATAATATATATATATATATATATATGCATACATACATACATCATGAATATGAATATATATATATATATATATATATATATATATATTATATTTGTATAGTATGTTTGTTTAGTTGTGTGTGCTCACATTTATGTGCGGTTGTAAAAGAGAGAGAGAGAGAGAGAGAGAGAGAGAGAGAGAGAGAGAGAGAGAGAGAGAGAGAGAGTATTGCTAGACCTTGACATGCTACGGCATTGCACTAAAGAGGATTTTGAGAAAGCAAAGTGATGTGAATCAACCATACGTTTTCCTTCCAAGACCTAATCTCATTTCGCTTGGGAACGGTTGCCTGTGTTTATCAAACAGGGCAAACGTCTTTGGATAGATTACGGTCACCGTTTTCATCCGTTGATGAGGAAGAGAGTCTTTTCTTTACTGACAGTTCTATTCAGGATTTTTTCCCTAGCGAAAATGGTGAACAAAGTAAAGGCGAAGGTGTTATGCTTAACCAGTTACTAATGATATTGCTGTTCCGTGTATACACAAACTCGCGCGCACTCACACATATATACAGCATATATGCATATATATTATAATCATCATCATCGCCTCCAATGCCGTGTGACGAAATTGGCCTTTAGTGTAATGCCGCCACTCTTGTACTTTAGTTTCTGCAGATCCCCACCTATCTACAGTCTCACGTCTTAAAGTTGTTAACCAATATGTATATATACATATATAGTATATGTATATGTATATATATATATATATATATATATATATATATATATATATATATATATATATATATATATATATATATATATATATATATATATATATATATATATATATATACAAACACACACACACACACACACACACACACACACACATATATATATATATATATATATATATATATATATATATATATATATATATATATATATATATATAATATAAATTAAAAAGTCATTACCTCATTCATACTTTTGATTGCTGAGTCGTTGATGAAAACTAAAACTGTGTGCCTGAGTAAGCAAGGGTAATCTTTGTAGATGAAAGCTACGACGATGTACGGGGTCTTTTTAGCGTTATTGACTGAAAAAATGACACCTTCCATAAGCAGTAAGGACATCAAGAAGTAAGTCAGAGGTTGTAAAAGAAGAGAAGGGGATCAGAAACTTAATTGTGTTACTTAAGTGGTATTGCTGAGCATATTAGCGAAAGCAAAAGATACGATGAATTAAGGAAGGTGAAATGGAAGAGTTAAGGATAAGTAAGAAAAAATTCTTGAAAGTTTATCAGGCGAGGTGGCTGTAAAATAGGTTGTAAGGATGTTGCAAAAGATGCGTAAATAAGAAAGATACTGGGTATGGGCTTAAAAAAAAAGCTTAAGGTTATTTTTAAAGGAAGTCTAGCGACGGGGAGCATTAAGGGTAAAAAATATTACGAACTGAATGTCTTAGGAGCGAAATAAAAACCGAATGACTTCATGTTTGATCGCTTGCTGTAAATTTAAAAGAAATATGAGCAGCCAGAACGTATATATTGCGCAGAAAGAGAAAATGTTGGATGTGCCGCCTGCACGTTGTCAGACATGAAGCTGAAGAGCTTTCTGTGGCAACTCATGAAGCATTAGTGATGTGTAAGCTTTTTATGAAGGTTTTATGAAGGCCTGATACCTGGATCAGGATGTTAAGGATATCGACTTTCTGTTTCAAGGGGAACGACTATTTGCTGCATAGACGACATATTTATGCCTGGGGTGTATCTGTTTTTATTTGAACAGGTTTTGCAAATTTTGAATCTATATATGCAAGGGGGATTCTGTGTCTCGTGGTTCTTTTATTGTTAGCCAAGAAATAAAAAAAAAATAACAGCATAAAAATCTTCAGTAATTGAGGAATAACGAATTTTATTTATCAATCTGCAACAGAACCGGCGCCAAATGAGGTCAGAATTCACTCGGAAGAAATTCGAGGCGAGAATAAAAGGCAGGGAAAGGGGAAATTGGAGTAAGAACGTTGCGAAAGGAAAGAAAGCGGAAGAAGGCCTCTCCATTGATATTTCCTTTTTAATAAGAGAATATTCTCGGCGATTTCATCAGGCAGGAAGGGAATTCAGAAGAGGAGGGACGGCCGGAAGGCTCGCAAATGGACAGGAGGGGACGAGGTTCGCTTGTGATGGAAGGGGAAAGTGGGAGCCCGTGGGGACGAGGCTCAATTTACTGGGAGGGAGGTTTGGGGCTCTGGGCCGAGTACGATGAACCTTAATGCCATTCCACATCACGCGGGAAACGGGAGACGCAGAAGGTGATCGACCGGTAGATGGACAGATAGACAGAGAGCCTAAATGGTAGTCATCTGTATTACTGTCGTGTACGCTGCCTTTGGGATTCGAAATGAATTTCAAATTCCCCGCAAAGCGCTCTGTTTTCAGAGCTGTTATCCCCTCGCCCCCCCCTCTCTGTCACAAGATACTCAATGATTTTTGCGAGCGCTGTCTGAGAAAGGATTTCGCTGATATTTTTAATTCCGTGCTTATCATTGAATTTCCGTATTTTTGCGGAAGTCGATAATTTGTTTATATCTCAATTTTTCCACAAGAGCTGCTTAATCCGATCCGGGTGGTGAACTTTAATTGCATAATTAAAAAAATATGTGATAGTCGTCCTAAACCAAACTTTTACCGAGAAGAGAAGATCAAGAGTAGACTTCCGCGCTCACAAATAGTGCACATAACACTCGCTTATATGTAAGAAGTGTGTGTCTGTGTATGCTTATGTATATATATGCATGAGTTTTAATGACACGAAAACAAAATAATAAAAATCATACATTGTGGCTGGCACTACTTCAGCTGGGATTGTTGTTATAGATCTTTGAAATTTATAGAACACACAGATCACAACAAGAAGACCATATTAATACATCACAAACACACACACACACACACACACAACAAATTTTGCATATATATATATATATATATCCACCAATCACTATAGGGCAAGTAGTCGTAAAGAAAGTTTCAGCTATTTTTGTTTTTGCAGATATATATATATATATATATATATATATATATATATATATATATATATATATATATATATATATATATATATATATATATATATATATGCATGTATGTATGTATGTATGTATATGTGTATATATATACATATACATATATTACATATATATGCGCAGAATATTCGGCAGTGCTGAGGCTGAAAATAAGTTGTAAAAGTGGTATCCTTTCTATGAGTAAGAGATGGCATGATCAGACACTGGGATTCCTCATATGTAAAGTTGTCTGAGAAATGAGTTTTTCCACCATGTGCGCAGCAGTCCGTTGTCTAATGCACTGACCCACAGATACGCCTTTAGTGTGAATCGTAAGGGTTATCATGTAATTGTGCAAATGTCATATACTGTAGGTACTTGAGCGAAGTAAACAAGCTTCAGGATTAACTGAAACTGGGAACACTTTTAATTTCGTTTGAAATATGCTGTGATCCTAATATATTATCTTTTCATTAATGTGATCATATGAAATCCTTTTTAAACAAACCTAGTGCAAAGCAGAGTTTCCGGAGTAAACCATCCGTGTAATCGCCAAATTTTTCAAATCGTTGGCTGGGTTATTTCTGTGAAAACAATTTCAGCGTCTGTTGCAGTTCTCATTTTAAACAAGCAAAAAATGCGCCGAAGTTTCTTCGGCGCAATCGAATCTTCTGTACAGCCGCTACAGCGTATAATCAAGGCCACTGAAAATGGATCTATCTTTCGGTGGTTTCGGTATAATGCTTTATGAGCCGCGGCCCATGAAACTTTAAGCACGGCCCAGGTGGTTTCCTATCCTATATAGTTGCCATAAGCACGATTATAGCTAACTTTAACCTTAAATAAAATAAAAACTACTGACGCTAGAGAACTGCAATTTGTTGTTTGATGACTGGAGGGTGGATGATCGTTACCAATTTACAACCCCCTAGCCTCAGTAGTTTTTAAGATCTGAGGGCGGACAGAAAAAGTGCGAACGGACAGACAAAGCCGGCACAATAGTTTTTGTGTACATAAAAATAAAAATGGTTTCGAAAACGACCTGGGCAAAAAAGATGGGACAAATGTGGCTTTTGGAGGGGAATATCTCTTGATGATGATCGTGAAGATAGCTCATAGTTTAGCTAATGGGAGAGGGTGATGAATGGGAGGGGAGGAAGAGAGAAAGATTGAGGATAAGCACGATGCCAGATGGAAAATAATAAAGGGATAGTAAAGGAGGGGCTGTCGAGTCGTCAGTAGAAAGATCAGTCTGCAGGCCATTTCCACTAATTTGGATGATTTCGAGTACTTTGAGTGTCGCTTAAATGTCACGTACTATCCGTCACTTTCCTTCGCTGTGGTAGTTTTTGTGGCTTTGTTTTTGCTGTGTTATTCTTTACTTATAAATGATTTTAAATGATTTATCTTATTCTTCGCTCTCATCTTGACTGTTGTGTTACCATTAATAGTCGGTTTGTTCTCATTGGTGATTCTAGTTATCTTGCGTTTCTCTTCTCTCACGCATACTTAATCATCATTTACACTTTTTGTCTCCTTATGCCTTGCATTCTTTCTCTCACCGGCTCATTTTCTATCAATTTTACCCAGTATTATTTTATGCTGCCACCTTTCTCTACCTTTCACTCTCTGATGTCTTGAATGCGCACCATGTCTGTTCATCTGTTTTAATGTAAAGTTAAGAAGTCTGTGGTTACTGTGGTCTCGATTTCACTGATCCACAGTCAGGACGATGGCAGGGAAATCATAAATGAAATTGACTTTTTTTTCCCTTGTGAAAAGCTGTATGTACAGACCAATTTGCAACTGGCCAAGTGAAGCCGTTTTGGAGGATAATACGGATATGCTAACAGAGACAAGCGCAGACACCCACACACGTTTGTGTGTGCCAGTGTTTCAGTGTGTATGTGTGTGCTAGCGGGCAAAATGTTGCAGTGATCATTATCTCTTTTTCTCTTAAGAGTCACTCCTTGTTCGGGGAAAAGGCTTAATTATCTACAGTGTATATATATATAATATAATATATATATATTATAGATTTATATTATATATATAATATATATATATTACATATATATGTATGTGTGTGTGTCTTTGTGTACATCTGATTCTAAATTGATTTTTTTCTTGAATCATTGCAGTATTTGTCACTATAATAATTTAAATCCAATAGCAATTTAGCAAAGGGTTATACCCCCGATAAATATCATATAGACTAACCCTATAATTACGGTGATCGGTTCCTGTATGTATTCGATGTACTTGCTGGTTAATATCAATTCTAATCCACAAATCATAACCTTCCTAATTTGGAGGGAATTTTTATGGCTGTGTGGAACACGTGTGCTCATCACACTTGAAACTGATTTGGAATGAAATACTGATAATGTTTGTGTACAGTTTATCAGCATTTTCACTAACACGACTCTTCCTTCGCAATGGCAGAGCGTAAAAGACAGTGTTCTTAATCCTGTAGCTACTGGCTTCCCTTCGCTACATACAATTGTCCTCTGCATTTGTTATTTAGTAATTTAATCTTCTTTCATTCACATTCATTTATTTTACACCTAAATTCCCATAAAAGCATTTACACCTTACCTACATAGACAATGCACATGATTCACCTGCTGTATATATAGAATATAAAATATGAAAAAAAAGATGATAGAATAAAAAAGAGAAGCAGGCGGTGTCGAAAAGGCGAAGCCGGAAGAAGAAGAAAAAGCAGAAGAAGAAGAGGTTAGAAACTTTATGAAATTTTCCAAGATATGTCGTGAAAGAACGTGATGGAACTCTCTCTCTCTCTCTCTCTCTCTCTCTCTCTCTCTCTCTCTCTCTCTCTCTCTCTCTCTCTCTCTCTCTCGCGCCGAGCAATTTCTCTTTACCTTTGATTTAAAGGTTTGCTTCAATTTTCCAGGCCACGCGTGATGTCTTTTGTCCATGCTTGGAATTTTTCCCTTTCTCGACAAAATTGAAGACTGAGCATGTGGGGACACATACATACACACGTACATAGATACGTACATAAAATAGTATTCACAGTCATATATATATATAGATACATACGTACACACTTACGTATAGACACACAAAAACACACCCACACACACACACACACACACACACACACACACACACACACACACACACACATATATATATATATATATATATATATATATATATATATATATATATATATATATATTTACACAAATCTTTGATATGCATTTATGTATAATTCATGAAATATATTTTCCTTCTCCCTGTTCATTAAAGCAAAATATTTCTTCTCGTGAAGCCTTTACAAAATGCACAAACTTTTGTATGATTCTATCCGTTCGGTAGAATGGTGGTAGCCATACATGTGGATGGACAAAGGACCAGCATTTTTTCTTTTCCTCATGCAATATTGGTGTTGTTTGAAGCCCACGGAAACAATATCCGGAGAGAGAAATATGTTTCCTTTTGTGCCTGTTTCGTCAAGGATTTTCGTGCATATGTATGCATATTTCATGCACGTGTGTTTGTACATTTTATGTCGTAAGTTTGAATATACGTTAGTATATTGGGTTGTTCTATCTTGGTGTAAACTCTTTTTGGGTTATGGTTAATTGGTTGTATATTTTTGATTTGGTTATATAGTTTTATATATTGTAATAGTGGTATGGGTACTTGTTTGGATTCTTTCCTGTAGTTTTATGGCTTTATATTTGAAAAAATTAAGTTTATATATGAAATGGCTACATAGCTGTAAGCTTTAACAAGGTCATACAGTTGTATGTTCGAGTATGATTATCTGGTAGTCTGTGTGATTATAGCTATATGCTTGTCCGTTGGAATATGTTTTATAGTCATATATTTAGTTACCTCATTGTTTTTGTTTATTAGTTTGTTATATGGCTGTACAGTTAAGATAGTTCAATGGTTGTGTATTTGTTGATATTGGAATGGTTGTATATTTGGGTAGCTTTATATTTTAATGTTAGTTATTTGTTTACTTTTCTCTAATGAAATTCGTAAATTTATTTTAGGAATATAATAGCTTTCAGTTTCGTATAAACTACAATTATATAGGATGAAGTTCTTCTACGATGTGTGACACTAACTTTTTAGAAGTATTTTCAATATATTTGAAGGTGCTTATAAGCATAATATTTCGGCCTTATTTTTTCCCAGTGCCTTTGTAATGCGACATCATTCATGAAATTTAGAGTTCAATATCATTTCGTACAGGAGGATTTCATCCAGTTTTTACATACGCAGTGTGTTTTTTTTATTGCTTCGAAAGTTCCTTAGCTGAAGTCGCCCCATTTCTAACAGATAAGAGTTATATGATTGTACTGTAGGGAACGCTGCTGCAGCTTCATCAGCGTCTGAAATTCCGTTTCACCTTTGTGCTTTCTAGCCCGTGTCGTCAAGGTAACGGCAGCAAAGCTAGGTGATATCTAATTAACAAGTACAAATCGGTTTAGCCATTCTTAGTTTGTGAGGTTTGCGGAACTTCACGGAGGCATTTATTCTCTTTTTTTTTTTTTTAATCGTTTCAGCAGGTGTTTAGTTTGGCGTACAGATTGCAGTAGATGTGAAAATTTCCGCTAGTACAGTAGTACAACACATTTGAACTGTAATACTTTGTAAGGGAATCACGGGTTCAACAAATTCTGTAAGTTGTCAGTAGCGCTTTAGGCACGTTCCGTTGTATCCCATTATGCTTCTGTTGATCTAAGGAGTGAACTATGTGGTTGGTTGTCAGTTGAGTGTGGTGGGTCACTGCTGAGGTGGAGAATGTCACAGGGGAACCGGCTGATCCCATAGGACTTGCTTGCAGCCAGGAGAATAGTATCCTGCCTTTGAAGCTGCCTCCTCTTCAGGGAAAATTATGGTATATATATTATATACATTCTCTCTCTCTCTCTCTCTCTCTCTCTCTCTCTCTCTCTCTCTCTCTCTCTCTCTCTCTATATATATATATATATATATATATATATATATATATATATATATATATATATAACCAGTTTTCCATCCATAAAGAATATACAGTCTTGCAAATGAACTGTATACTGTCTATCTATCAATCTATCTATCTAGGCTATATATATAACGTTATATAGATAGTATACAGTTCATTTGCAAGATTGAATATTCTTGCAATTGGGAAACTGGTTTTACATGTATTACATAATACACACACACACACTCTCTCTCTCTCTCTCTCTCTCTCTCTCTCTCTCTCTCTCTCTCTCTCTCTCTCTTCTGAGATTATGAGATTGTCCAGACGGAATCCTTAATCCTTTCAAAGGACTGAAGGCGCCCACACATTCGGGAGGACACGATCGGCAAAATCTCTTAAAAGTTCTGAATGACTTCATATAGTTTGATCTTAGTTTTATTTTCCTTGAGCACCGCATTCCATAACTCTCCCTTCAGTTTTCGATATCCATTCGCCGACGTTTAAGAAAGAATCTGGAAAAGTAAGGCAAGATAAGGAAAGATGGAATTAAAACGCGCTATAAACAACAATGAATCTCTTTCCTTACGTCGATCCCTTTTTAGTTTTCTGTAAAAGACTATTGGGATGTCCTTGTCTGTCCGTCCGCACTTTTTCTGTCCGCCCTCAGATCTTAAAAACTACTGAGGCTAGAGGGCTGCAAATTGGTATGTTAATCATATACCCTCCAGGCATCAAACGTACCAAATTGCAACCCTCTAGCCTCAGTAGTTTTTATTGTATTTAAGGTTAAAGGTAGCTATAATCATGCGTCTGGCACCGCTATAGATACCAACAACACAGGCCACCACCGGGCTATGCCTGAAAGTTTCATGGGCTACGGTTGAGAGTTTCATGGGCCGTGGCTGAGAGTTTCATGCAGCATTATACGCTGTACCGAAAGCTCGATTGCGCCGAAGAAACTTCTGCGCGTTTCTTACATGTTTATTTTTTGTTATCGAAGTTTCTTCATGCTTCTACTCCAGAAGTGTTATTGGTGGTGATTGTGTAATCTGGACTTTGGCCTCAAGAAAATATTGTAATATAAGGAGTAAGGAGTTATGAATCTGATATAAACACTAATGCAGTTTGTTTCTTTTGCTCTCTCTCTCTCATATTTTCACTGTGGTTGTCGCATATTTTTTTTTTTATTTTTTTATTCTCCAGCAGCAAAATCATTCTTGTTTTTCTTTTCTCGTCTTTGGTATCCTATTAATTATTCTGTGATCCCTCATAACCTCGCTATGAGTGGGTTGTTCTAGTGGTTCTGCCCTGTGCAACACAGTAGGATTCATACTACAAGGGCAGTCAGAGATTGCCGGCCTACGCTGATGTGATTAGTCTAATTGCTCAAGCAATTTACATCTAGTACGTTTTTCAGTTCATGCTAGGACGCAACTGTTATCCAAAAATTGTACGTCTTTTACGTCTGCTATAATAATTGCCAAATATTCGAATTATTAGTGTTTTCTTCTACAAGCAGCAGGAAACTGTCATTTATTTTTGAGTACCCATTATTGACAGTTACAATCAGCCAAGTGTTAATAAACTTATCTTTAGTCTTTACTTAATTCTGTTACAGCAACAGTAGTAGAGATAATAGTATTCTTGGCTGAGGCAAGAAATCAACACAGCGATTTATATTCATGTAGACTGGCAGTAACATGGAATAACTGGTGATGCTTTAAAATGTCTCCAATCATTGAAAAGGCATAATCTGAAATGATGTCAGAAATGTTCTCGAATATTTTTTTTACGGAATATTTGGTGATACAGGAAAAAAACCAGATATTCCCTTGATTTCTTCTTGAAAAGTTTGCTAAAAAGTCATTTTAGGTTTATCAAAGTATTTCCAAAACTCTGCGAAAAGTTTGTAAAGTTATTGGTAAAGTTATTTCTCATTCGAAGAAACGTTTTCTCTCTCTCTCTCTCTCTCTCTCTCTCTCTCTCTCTCTCTCTCTCTCTCTCTCTCTCTCTTCTCATTCGAAGAAACGTTTCTCTCTCTCTCTCTCTCTCTCTCTCTCTCTCTCTCTCTCTCTCTCTCTCTCTCTCTCTCTCTCTCTCTCTCAATCCCGTGTCTACAGTTGTGATGCATGGAAAAGGTTGGAATATTATGAAGGTTTGTCATTGTCGGCAGTGGAAATAATTCTTCATATTCTAAGGTAACCGAGTTTTTCTTCTTCGATATATGAGGCCCCGAGAATGGAGAGGCGTCCGGGTTTCTTTTTTTATCCAATATTACCATTCTTGTTACAAATAGATTTTATCTAGAAACTTAATAAAATGGATAATCCTGTTATAACCATATTAAGCTGACTTTTTCACTTAAAATTTTGAATTATAATAACACATGTTGTGCTGAATCTAAAATAATTTATTCTTTAACAGATTGTTTTTATTTGTCAAGATAATAATTAACTTTCTTCTCTTGACATGTTTAAATGTTATCCTTATCCATTTCCTGTCCAGCAGCTGTCTTACTGAGTTGGTGTCTTGTTCAACATTCGCACATTGATATGTACATGGCAGTGCACCAGATTGGAAAGTTAGGAAACTCGACCAAGAAATGAAATGAAGAGGGACAGAAGGAATCCTCTTTCTGTATGATACGATTCCTATGATGTGGAATAATAGTTTTGCAGGCCTGCATTTTTTGTGCTATTCGTTATTTTGCTGCGTACAGAAAATATACTTTCTGGCTCTCAGGAACATATATTGACTGGCTTAAGTCATTGTTAGCAGAAATATAAATAATAACGCAGTATTTGCAAACTCTATCCCTGTTTCTCCTTTGCACGTTGAGAGAGACTATAGGAACAGTAGCAGTGTTCCGATAATCTTGAAGTGTTGCGTCGTAGACCCGTGGGTTTACTGCAACTGGGTCTTGAGGTATTTCACGTCTAAAAAATCAGCTTCTAATTTGGTGAATATTTCAAATGCCAACCGTGAGCTTTTTGAGAACGTTAATCGTCTAAAATGAAGCAGATTCTTGGGAAGGTTTTAAAAGGCTTCACACCTAAAAACATTACACATTTCGCTTTTGTGGAAAAGTACTTGCGTTTTGTTTGACAGACACGTAGCCTGATGCTAATATTGAATCGAATATTGCCGGCAGAATTTATTCATTTACTTGATTAAATTCCACCAACGAAGATAGGAAGTCATCATTTTCTGCAGTTTCAGTATTTCATAACGATTACCCAAGACTGCGATGAAGTTTTGGGAAGTGAATGAAAAATGTGCTATTTTTCAAAATCTGGCACACACATTTGTTATAGTCTGGTCTATAAAGGCAAAGAAAACGGTATTTATAAAATTCGTAGAAAATGGGATGTTTGCAGTTTTTAGTGGGTGCCCCACTAATATGAGGCACGATCTGGAGATGTCATGAAAATAACGGAAAGTTAACTTCGGAGAAGCGGAGAAATCAGCAAACACAGTACATTCGTAGCCAAAGCGGCAATAAATTACTGATGGGAAAAATTATTGGAAGGAGTAGCTCTACCATCGGTAGTATCGGTACTGCAGTAATAAACAAATGAAACAGGCACAAAGGCTGAAAAGAGGAAACGTGATAGCGAGAGAAATGTTAGGAACGCCTAGAAATGCCTCGGTGTGTTCAGTACATTAAGGGGAGAGAGAGGTATTCCTGAAATGAATACGAGAATTATGCGTGGAAAAATACAGTTTATGAAGAGTGTAGAGTAAATGGAAAATAGTTTGCTCAAAAGTTTTTGAGAATAAGTGAAAGAGGATGGGAACAATGAATGAATGACATGTAGGAATTATATGGAGAGATGGCTATAGATGAAATAATATTCAGGACGATGAGGAAAGGGAAAGTAAGGAAAAATAGAGTAACGGATGATGAAAACTGGAAGGAAGAGGTCAACAGCACGAGTAGTGTAGAAGTCTATAGGTAAAGGAAAACAGAAATGAGAAGATAGAATTTATGATAATGGGTCATCATCAGTTACTCTTGACCGAGCTAGAGCAAATGAACTACCCCAAAACAATAAGGAAAGGTCTGGAAGAGGACGTATGGCATGAGCGTTATCTGGGGCAGAGGAAGCTCTTACCACCTCATACTGAAGTACAAGGAGCTAAGTAAAGAAAGGCAGAGAACTAAAGAGCTACAACAGCCATATCAGGAAAGTGAGAAAAACTAGGAAGCTTCCAGTGTACAAAAGAAAGAATAGAAGAGAAGAAAGACACGTTACACGGAATTTGGAAGACAAGAAACAAGAAACTACAAGAGCTCAGAAACACGGGCGCAAGAGCACAGGAAATGACCTGAACTGATACAGGAGGTATCAAAACTGCCGAATCAGAATATATGGCCAATCATTTGACGGTCGCATAGGCTAACGTTTTGATAATGTGACGTCATGTTGGAGAAACGATTTATTCCTTATAAATTTATGATAGATTCCAAAGATTTAATGAAATACTGTTGTAGTGGCGCAAAGAATTGGTGTTGGTTTCATGTATCAAAAAAGGTTTCTTATACTGTGTGTGGGTATTAAAAGCTTTTCCTGTAGTTAAATCATAATGCTGTTTATAGAAGCATATTAACGGATTTAATCTTAGGTCATATTGGTAAATGTTGATTTACCCACAGAATTTTTACCTTAATGTAGTATAACCAGCCGAAGATCTTACTTATACATATTTTCATACGGATTTTCGTGCCATAGTAATAAATGGTGGATATTTGATAGAAAATTGACTATCTTTACAGCTGGTGGCCGATTTTGACTATTAGGGACCTTAAGTTTGGTCAATTATGGTTGACTTTCTCGTTTGTTAATTGAAGAAATACTGTGTGTAACGTGTGTGTGTGTGTGTGTGTGTGTGAGAGAGAGAGAGAGAGAGAGAGAGAGAGAGAGAGAGAGAGAGAGAGAGAGAGAGAGAGAGAGAGAGAGAGATTGAAAAATTGAAACTTAATGACTCATCACTTTTATTGATGAACCTAACTACATTAATAATGACTTATAATCGTAATAAATCAGGTTAGTCAGAATTCGGCCGTTTGAACCGTATGGGGACAAATGTCATTAAAATGATGAAATCAAAAGATTCTTTTTCCATGGGCAAATTTGGGTATACGCGGTAGTGATGTAACATTGCTAAATATGGAGAAGGCGTTTTGAATATTAGCAGGTTATTATTATTATTATTATTATTATTATTATTATTAAGATGATGAACCCTATTCATATGGAAGTAGCTCACAGGGGCCATTGACCTTGAAATTCAAGCTTCTAAAGAAGACGACGTTCATTAGGAAGTAAGAGAAAGGGGGTTTCTCAGCGGTTGATTTACGTAGATATAGCATGAGGAAGGGATTGGAATTGTCCATTTTATATTGGACCTTTCAGGCTGAGTGAGTTACCGTCCTCTTAGGCTTTCAGATAACACCCGTTAGGGCACTGCATCGCACATATTGTGGACCGCATTCCTTGGACTTGGGGCTTCTCTAACACTTTTCTCATACCTCGTGGGTTTGGAGTTTAATCCCTGCTGCCGTTTTTCTAGCTAGTACTGCAAGGAGGTGTCTTTTAGCTTATTTGCACCGACGGCTTTTAAAGGACAACACATCTTGTGGAGGCATTATTATTATTATTATTATTATTATTATTATTATTATTATTATTATTATTATTGTTATTATTATTATTATTATTATTATTCGCAATATGGAAGAATTTTTCGGACCAAGATGAAACAAGTAAAAAATGCGCCGAAGCTTCTTCGGCGCAATCGAGTTTTCTGTACTGCCACTACAGAGTATAACCAAGGCCACCGAAAATAGATCTATCTTTCGGTGGTCTCGGTATAATGCTGTATGAGTCGCGGCCCATGAAACTATAACCATGGCCCGGTGGTGGCCTATCCTATATCGTTGCCAGAAGCACGATTATGGCTAACTTTAACCTTAAATAAAATAAAAACTGCTGATGCTAGAGGACTGCAATTTGGTATATTTGATAACTGGAGGGTGGATGATCAACACACCAATTTGCAGCCCTCTAACCTTAGTAGTTTTTAATATCTGAGGGCGAACATAAAAAGTGCAGACAGAATAAAATGCGGATGGGCAGACAAAGCCGGCTCAATAGTTTTCTTTTACAGAAAGCTAAAAGTCATTCGTTTGTTATTCAAGTTTCCACAATTGATGGTCCAGTTTCTGTGATAACTCTTTGTTCAGTGGTTCTATTTTGAATAATTGCAATTATGCAGATGAAAATAACAAAGTGAGATAAAAGAAAGCAGCCGATTAAGAAAAAGAAGGCAAAATTTTACCGTACAGTTTTACAGCCTCTCATGGTGTATAAAGGTGCACATGTGCGGTTTAAATACTATCGACATTTTATGGAGAAAATATAGTTATTCTCGAAAATGAATTGATTTCCCTTGATTTCTTAATATTGTTTTTGTCTCTTATGAAGCTTGAGGGGTCAAGGTGGGGAACTTAAAACACTTATCTTCATACCATTTTATGAGTTAGCAACCGGAATCCTAATTCTTTGGAAGCATTTTACCGCTCAGATCTCACGGTTCTCAGTCATTCGTGATTTTCAGTTATTTTCTGAAAGATTTTTGTTTCTCTTTGTGTACATCCTGGTGGAAAAAATCTGTCCTATCTTATGAGAAGAGTTTATTGTAAAAAAGAAATTTCATATGGATGAAAGCCGCTGGCAATCCTCCTTTGATGCCTTATTGCACGATCTTGCGGACAGGGTATTACATTCCATGCTTAATAACCTTTGTCGGGAGATGGTTGGTATCCATTTCACTTCAGGGAGAAGATGCGGTTGCTGATTTTTATGTAGAGACTGGAAATATCTGAAACTGAGCACTCTAGTCGGTTTCTAGGACTGAGAATATTTTTTTTTTTATAGAAATGTCTTAAGTTGACTGTGAAAAGGAGGAAAATATAAGGAATAATCCTGCAGAAACGTTTTATGCAAGTAGAGTGCTTCCTTTGGGCTCATTAGCTAGCTGGAAGGAAACATTGATATAGATGTCTTCTTTCCGAATATTTAATTGAATGCGAGAATCCTGAGGATCTCCGGACGGGAGACATTCTTGGACAGTGAAAGAATTATTGTGCAATTCTTCTTGTGGATATCTACAGTAGTACAAATCTTGGGCTTTGAATCAACGTTAACTCGGGGAAAGGGAAGATCTGTTGCCGTGCCTTGCGGCGTCTATCTTGTCTGGAGTCCCTCGGCCCATTGAATTCACAATAGATTCGTATCCTTTGGAAATATATGTACAACTTAATGTCTTTTTCAGATTAAGTGTGCCTCCAAAATATCCCAGCTATAAGTCTTGTGTTGGGTAAAGTCTTGGGGTTATATATGTCTCTTAGATATCCGTAGTTACTGAATATATGTTTCATTTATTTCACATATAATTATCTGAAAATGATTTATAATAACTTTGCTAGAGATCTCGTTGAGTTCCGTTGATTTAATCTTGTGCAGCTTGAAATGGGTAGAGAGAATCTGATTCGTGAGTAAAGATGTTCACAATTCATCTTGCGAGACTTAAATGCGCATAAAATAATATGTTCTCCCACATGCAATAGTTCTTCATTGGACGGGTGGGTACCGTTCTCGACTAGCACTCTGCTGGGCCCGCGTTCGATTCTCCGACCGGCCAGTGAAGAAGTAGAGGAATTTATTTCTGGTGAAAGAAATTCATTTCTCGTTACAATGTGGTTCGGATTCCACAATAAGCTGTAGGTCTCGTTGCTAGGTAACCAACTGGTTCTTAGCCACGTAAAATAAATCTAATCCTTCGGGCCAGCCCTAGGAGAGCTGTTAATCAGCTCAGTGGTCTGGTTAAACTGAGGTATACTTAACTTTTCTCCCACATGCAAGGAATGCGGATGTTCAAATAATTTTTTTCTTGGTTCCCAGAGCTTTGTCATTTCTCACGGTATCCTCAGGACGACAAACCCGATGACATGAATATTCCTTTACGAGCAAAGCGATTAGATATTTTTCTTATTCTGCCTTTCCCGTGTCACTTCGTAAAAGGTCGTTTCAGGCCTCTCTGTCTCATCCCTCTGCGAGTACGTGGGTGCGCGCTCGCCACAGAAACGAGCGACCCATAAAGATCTCTTTTGAATTACATAAGGAATGCATTCCTTTAGCTTAGGTTATTTTCTTGTGGATGCTCCCTCTTGCTCCTGGCTCATTATTTTTTCGAATACTGCAATTGCTGTGCCCGCACCTACGCATTAAACCATTAGCTCAAAGGACAATGAAGGTAATAGGAAACCTAGAGAAAAAGACTGGACTAGATGTTCAGAGAAGTGTAAAGAATATCTCGCTCATTCTTTCGTGTTTTTTTTTTTATCTTGCTGGGAAAAATTCATGCTGCTTTTTATAAATGATATTCCGGCTCTTACTCCTCTTAACACTCGAAGGAAAATCGATAAAAAACACTCGTTAGAGACCCTTAAAACCACTCGTAGGGGTGTAGTGCCGTCAGTGCACCTCACTTAGTTCATTGTAGGCATTACTTATGGTTCTTTGCAGCGTCCCCTCGACCCTTTCATTCCTTTTACTGTACCTCCGTTCATATTCTCTTTCTTCCATCTTATTTTACACCCTCTCCTAATAATTGTTTCGTAGTACAACGGCGAGGTTTTCCTTCTTTTACACCGTCAAAACCTTTTTACTCTCAGTTTCCCTTTCAGCGCTGATTGATCTCATAGGTCCCAGTGCTAGGTCTGTGGCCTAAATTTTATATTCCATTCCATTCCTTAAAAGCAAATCACGTAATTATTAAGCAAAAGATATAAGCGATCAGGAGTCATCAGCGGTTTCTGAACGTTCCCTTGGCGGTCAATAGACATTCTAAGAACGAAAAATGAAAATACCTTGTTTCACTTCTATACCAAAACTTTTTCAATCTCTTTCGTCACAGACTTTCTTTGCTTCTCTTAATGGGTCCTCCAGACCTGTATTTCTCGTTTTTGTCTTCAATATCATGTGGGAAATATCGTCGAAGTTCAAGTTACGCGCTGTTTTAATGACCCTTTTCTTCAAACGTCCTTGGCACAGAGTCACCAGGTCGCGCAGTCATTCCGTACCTCTATCTCAGTGGTCGCTCTTGCGATCATCTCACTTTATTCGCATACTTTTTAGCCATAAAGACACCCTATGCCACAAGGGGCCTCTCTCTCTCTCTCTCTCTCTCTCTCTCTCTCTCTCTCTCTCTCTCTCTCTCTCTCTCTTAGGTACTAAATAGGTAACTTTATCGTTGCGTTTAAGAAAATACACCCTCTTCAGTTCAAGCGACCTTATAACACTCATTAGATCCCCTCTTCCGTCGTCTACCCTTTAGAGGTCGGTGATCCTGGGAATTGTAAGGTTCGGCAACTTTCTCTCCCTTCACTTGTAAACTTTGGAACTCAGTTTTGTGTTCCTGTTTTCTCTGGCTCTTTCCACCTTCCATCCCAAAGGAGGCGGGCCAATGTTTCCTTCGGGGGTCATCCTCACTCCCCTTTTGTCTTCCCGTTCCTTATTTTTAGGGGCCGGGGCAATCACGATCACAGGTCGCTTCTTCCTCTGACGTCAGGTGATTTGCTCCTCATAGGCTTCTGAAGTTAACTGTGTGTGGCTGTAGCGACTTTTTTTATGACTTTTTTTCCGTGACCTTCATACGTGGCATTAGATTCATCAGTGACAATATAACATAAAAGTTTGACATGGATACTCGGTCAGTGACGCCGTTGTTGGCGTTTCAGGTTAAGGGTCCATATTAGATAATGTGTCACATTTAGATAAATGTCGATTATTGGCGTTAAGTCACTCACTCTTTGAGCTAATGACCTCATTCCTGTGGTGAAGTTTACAATAGGAAACGTTTTCCTTTCCAGTAACTTATGTTTCAGCGTTCTGCTACCTTCATGCTCTCTATGACACATTATGATGACACTATTTAGTACCCAGTCGATTCTTTATAGTCTTTGCTCGCTCTTATTTGTTCGATCTGGGTTCCTTTTCCAATGCCTGTATTAAGGATTTCTGTTTGGGTGATGGATCAAACCATCCTTGGGTGGCGTTTCATTTCAAAAGCTCTCCTGGGGCGTCGGGCCAGGCGTTCTGTAATGGATTTTACTAGTCGTCTTTTCAATAACGTTTTTTCCCGTTTCTTATCTCAGAGCGTCGGCAGGAAGAAATACGGCTGTGCCATTCGATGTATTTTTGTCCCACACAGAATATTTCTCAGAATGACTTAACCAGGTGTCCGGATCAGCAGTATTTTCACTCTTCGCAGCTTTTCCGACCCCCGACTTATTTATTTATTTATTTTTTTTTTTTACCTCTGAGCGCTTTTTGTCGGATTTCTTAGCAAGGCGTGCTCTCTCATCCTGATAAACTATTAAGGAAGCGACGATTATAAAACGGAACACTTTATTTTCCCTCTTCTCTTTTCATAAATGATATTCCGGCTCTTTTCACCGTTTTTTTCCTTTCATCAAGGTTTTTTTCCCTTTGTTGTAGAAGTTTTCTCCCCTGAAGCATTATGCTGTTTTAGTTTTCTGTAAAGAAAACACTATTGCGATGGCTATTTGTCTGTCCGTCCGCACTTTTTCTGTCCGCCCTCTGATCTTAAAAACTGCTGAGGCTAGAGGGCTGCAAATTGGTATGTTGATCATCCACCCTACAGTCATCAAACATCCCAAATTGCAGCCCCCTAGCCTAAGTAGTTTTTTTATTTTATTTAAGGTTAAAGTGAGCCATATTCGTGCGTCTGGCACCGCTATAGATGCCAACAACACAGGCCACCATCGGGACGTGGCTAAAAGTTTCATGGGCCCCGGCTGAGAGTTTCATGGGCCGTGGCTGAGAATTTAATACAGCATTATACGCTATACAGAAAACTCGATTGCGCCGTGCATTTTTTACTTGTTTTTTCTTTCATCAAGGTATTTTTTCCTTGGTTGTATAAGTTTTCTCCCCCGAACCAGTATACTGTTTTTTTTCTTTCGGGACTGACGTCATTTCGAGTCATGCAGTAAATTTTGTCTTTGGGTTTTTATTCCAGTTTGGAATCCTCGGGAAAAAGTGATTTTACTGCTATGGGCTTTCGGCCGTTTTCTCTTATACTTCTCTCCACGTTACTTCCGTGGAATCATTAGAAATTTGTTGAAACTCGCTTTATCCGGGAATTCTGACATTAAATTTAGAGTAAAAATGGATCAGTTCTTCATAATATGCCCAATAAGAGAAGTGTAGAGGTTAAGGTTTGAAAATTGATGTACATTGCTAATTGCAGCATCGAATATCTATGTGGCAGTGACCATTTTCGTGCAGTTTCCTTGGAACCACTCATTATCATGTATATATACAGTATATTTGCATATATATATATATATATATATATATATATATATATATATATATATATATATATATATTTGCATATATAGCTATATTTATATATAAATTTTATATAGTATACATACATACACATAAGGGTATGTGCGGTCATGAGTACACAGTTACCGCATTGTTATGAAGAGATGGTTTGTTACATCCCAAAGTCCTGCTCTTCAATTCGACCAAAATTTACATAAACGAAGCAAGGTCGGTGCATATCGCTCTTGAAGGCGAAGTAGGTCGAGAGGAAACAGCTGACTTTCGTAATAACCCGTCCTACATTGAACCGAAGCGCTGTGAAGATAATCTTTTGCATTGTATGTGACTCCCTGTGAGTCAAGGCTCAACCTCACTAGAACGTTTGGACTTATAGCTGCATGCATATCAAAATGCCGAGCCTTCGTAACTTAACACTCTTTGAATGTTTATATATATATATATATATATATATATATATATATATATATATATATATATATATATATATATATATATATATATGTATATATATATATATATGTATATATCTATATATATATATATTTATTTATATATATATGTATATATATAAACGCATCCATACCCATACATCAGGCTCAGTTTTACAAAGGAGTATTTCGATGTGTTTGTCATGCGTACTAAATTTGTGCAAAATGGCCAGTAACTTTTGAAAAGTGTTCCTTATGCTTTTTTGATAGGTACTACTTTGGTCATCCCTCTCGAGGTTTTTTTTTTTTTGTCTCTATGGCTTACCAGTTCCTCATTCACGTGGCATGTTTCAAGCCTTACACCTTGCGTATCTTTGCTTGAATCCCCCGTAGGGAGTAGTGCTGTCAGTGCACCTTACGTTGCTCACTGTAGGCATTACTTAAGTTTCTTTGCAGTGTCCCTTCTGCCCCTAGCTGCAACTCCTTTCATTCCTTTTACTGTACCTCCGTTCATATTCTCTTTCTTACATCTGACTTTCCTCCCTCTCAAGCAATTGTTTCATAGTGCAACTGCAAGGTTTTCCTCCCGTTACACCTTTCTAACCTTCTTATTGTCAGTTTCCGATTTAGCGCAAAATGGCCTCATAGGTCCCAGCGCTTTGCTTTTCATCTAAATTCTATAATCAGTTCAGTTCATTCTGCTTTTTTGGTCATCCCTCTGGAGGGTTTTTTGTGTATATGGCGAACCACGTCCTCAGTCACTTGGCATGTTTTAAGCGTCACTCCTTGCTGATCTTCGACTGAAGCCATGAGTTGTTATCGGAGCGGCAACACGAGCACCTCAATCGTTCTATTTGAAATGAGCAGATTCAGTCCTCTTCCGTGTTTTCCGTCGCAGTTCAAAGGACGAAATTGTCGACAACTTCACAGAGAGAAATCCATTAGCGCGATTTGTAAATTGTGAGAACATGTATCTCTCATCTTCGACTCATTTATCTGCAAATGCTAGCTAGGCCACTCAGCTGTCTTTATCTATTCATATTCCAAACTTGACATTGAATGGATTTGACTTGAATGGAGTTGTGCTGGGTTGCGTCATTATGGTTTATAGCTCTGGTGGTTTTCTGGAGTCTTCATCATGAAATGAAAACCGGTCGGTCGTGCGTTTGCGTAATGTGTATTGACACACTGCACTCAGCAATTTGATCTTGGTCTTTGCAAGCGAATTATAATAGTATGTTTATGAAAGGTTAGGTGTTACTTTATCTTGAGGAAACAAAATACACTGAAGTCAAAAATGATTTCAGAATACTTACTTTTATAAACTTCCTTCCCAGAAATTCAGATGAAGACAAAAAATATGATCTCTGTTCATCATCCGTTTAGTTTTATTTTTTAGCGAGATCCCTCGCAAAAGATGAACACTGGAATTTGATCCTTTATATATCTCCCTTTTGTCTTTTGGAATCGAATCCTAAAAAGAAAGAAATAAAAGTTGAAGTTTTTCCGTAATCTTGTGTTTTTAGAAGACCTCAGCCATAACCAGCGAAAGACCCTCGCCTTTTTACAGCATAAGAAAAAGAAGAGGTGCTGTATCCGTTGCTTTGTTTGTGTATTTATTATTCTATTGAATTATCATCGCCAATAATGGTTATATTTGTTAAGAAAAGGTGGTAGGACATCGCTGTGCGATAAGTCTTTCTAAAGCGGCCGTTACACTCGAGGTCCGTAATTGCTTCCGGGATATAACTCGTGCTCTAATGGCAGTGCCGGTCGTTGCCTATCTAAGTTACTCCGCTCTTCTCCCTCTGCCTCCGGAGGCACTTTCCTTCGCCGCTCAGGATCAGGGATTGTCTGTCGTCGGTTGGCCTTCGCTCGCTGGCTCCTTGAATTTTAACGAATTACGGCATTTTTCGTCTTTTTTTATGTTGGACGGGGAGGTTGGGGGGAACGTTGTGCTCATTGACTTGAACGTCCATTCGTTTTTTACTTTGTCGTGCTGGAATGAACAGAAAAATAATAGAGTTCTAGAATGTTGCTGAGGGAGCTTATATTTCGGGCATCAGAGGGCAGAAAGCGTAGGTTTTCAGTTTTAATTTTCTGTGAAAGAAAACTATTGAGATGGCTTTTTGTCTCTCAGTCCGCCCTCAGATCTTAAAAACTACTGAGGCTAGAGGGTTGCAAATTGGTATGTTGATCATCCACCCTCCAATCATCAAACATACCAAATTGCAGCCCTCTAGCCTTAGTAGTTTTTTTTATTTTACTTAAGGTTAAAGTTAGCCTTGATCGTGCGTCTGGTACCGCTATAGGTTCCAGAAACATAGGCCACCACCGGGCTGTGGCTGAAAGTTTCATGGGCCGCGGCTGAGAGTTTCATGGGCAGTGGCTGAGAGTTTCATACAGCATTATACGCTTTACAGAAAACTCGATTGCGGTGAAGAAAATTCGGCGCATTCTTTACTTGTTTGTTATAGTGGTTTATGGTTATGCCCGTATTACATCATTACGGGGTCATGCTCATCCGAGAAGCCTGTAGGATGAATGTTTCGGGGATGCCAGAGTGCAGATATCTTGTCCGCGAAAAGTTTCGTTAAAGACCGGAGAAACTGGTGCCTGTATGTAATTCACTGTGGGAGACATAGGTGCCAGAGATAATCTTGAATCGGTAACTGAACTCCCCAGCAGTCAGCGTTTAAGCCCTCGTCAATAACGGGAATAGCTTTGGAAAGATTAAGAATCAGACGAAACTATCAAACTTGAATGTTTATGTCCTCCAAGGCATGGTTAGTGCAACACTGGCCATGCTGATTTAGAATGGGTTTATATTAACGTCAGGACATCAACAGTTTAAGAAAACAGAAAGAGATAACGTTGATAAAACTGTTAAGTATCTACTGTAGCTTTTGACGTTTTTCTGTCCTATTGTATTGTTTTTCAGTTAACTGAGGGTTCTTGTGCAATATGTAATAGATATAGATACTCTTGGTGGAGTTGTAAGGGAGACTGGGAAGTTTGCCAGTTGATATTTTTTCCCGATTTGGAATCATTCATATGCTAAGCTATGAATGACACCTGTTCTGTAGCAACTCACATTCAGAATTATGACTGACACCTGCGCTAAAGCGACTATGCTAAACCAGCGGTGATTTGTTTCCGTGAAGCTCCTTCCTTGCGAATTATGTTTACCCTGATAAGTTCAATGATATGCTTACTTTACATTAGAGAACTGCGTGTAACATCTCAAATGTAGTTATGCATTTTTTTGCCTTTCTTTAAGCCATTGTAATTTGACTTCAGTGTAGGATGCTAAACTCAAGCCTTTTTATCATTTCCACCCCCATACATTGCAATTTCAGTTCTAGGTGATGTTATGCTTTGGCATTATTTAACTCACAAACTTGTCCTCCCTTCAAGAGATCTCATTTTCTCCACTTTGCCTGCACTCCACGTAAAGCAATGGCTGAGAAAAGTTGGACGAACTAGGAGTTGCCAGCGACCTGGCTGTAGCTAGCCAATTTTGCTGCAAACGTTAGCTTCTCTCATTTATTGCCTTGCTATATTTTTTTCTGGACCTGTTTGTCCTTTAGCTTATCTATATCCTCATTCTTTTTATTTTGTGCTCGTCATTACAAGTCTTGAAGCCAGATGAGAGATAAAGGATGTCTAAAAGTAGAACACTGTTACGATTGTCAAGATGGGTCTACTCCCAGCTCAAGGGAAAGAACATAAAAACACACACACACACACACACACACACACACACACATTCTCTCTCTCTCTGTTTATATATATAAATATATTCATATATATATATATATGTATATATATATGTATATATATATATACATATATATATATATATATATATATATATATATATATATATATATTGAATATATATATATATATATATATATATATATATATATATATATATATATATATATGTATGTATATGTATAATAATGTATGTGTATATACATATATTTATACATATTTGTAGACTTATATATAAAGAATCTACTGATCACTTTAGCAATAACCCGATTGTTTGAAATGCTCTCCTCTCATACGGTTTCCAACTTTTTATGTCTTTTTGTGTCCACAGTGCGAATGCACCTGAAGTTTCATTCCAGGCTTGGTAACACAGAAAGTAGGGGGACGAGGACCAAGATTAAATCGCTTTTAGTGTGGCTAGCTAAACCTGTTGCCATGGTGACGCTTCTTGGAATGAACACAGTAGGTCGGGCTTGCATCCTCTTACTCTTCCTCGGCGCCTGTTCCCCTCCCTTGTAAAAAGAACGGAGAGAGAGAGAGAGAGAGAGAGAGAGAGAGAGAGAGAGAGAGAGAGAGAGAGAGAGAGAGAGATTCTTAGACGTGGTGCCCTATCTCTTCCTCTAATTTAATTTCATTTTCAAACAGAAGAGAACTAATGTAATAAACCAATTCGGGTACAGTCGCTTAACTCGTAATTTCTCGACTTGCGAAGAGCAGATCATCAATTGGAAATTTCAGATTTCACTCGTATTTGCTTGCGCTGCCTTTAATACCGCTGCCGAGGAGACTTTATATTCGGGGGTTTGATTTGTAATTCTGCTAAGGATTTCTGTCTCTGTTCCTGGAACAGTTGAAAATATATTCGGTTTGATTTACTCTGGGTCTTGTGCAAGGATTTTTATAATTTCGCTTTTAGTTTTCTGTGAAAGAAAACTGTTGAGATGGCTATTTGTCTGTCCGTCTGCACTTTTTCTGTCCGCCCTCAGCTCTTAATAACGGCTGAGGCTGGAGGGCTGCAAATTGGTATGTTGATCATCCACCCTCCAATCATCAAACACCAAATTGCAGCCCTCCATAGGTGCCAGCAACACAGGTCGCAACCGGGCCTTAGCTGAGAGTTTCATGGGCGTTGGCTGAGATTTTCATATAGCATTTTACGCTGTACAGAAAACTCGATTGCGCCGAAGAAACTTCGGCGCATTTTTTACGTGTTTAGTATTGTTACTCTTGTGTTATAAAAGTAGGTGAGGAAGTTATTGTGAGTTATCTGTCTGCTGTTAAAGAAGAAAAACGCAAATGACACAAGAGCATGTGGAAAGACATCCTAAATGATGGAGAAAATTTGGGAACTGTGCTAATCTCATTAGCGTAGGTTTGCAGTCTTTGATTTTCTTTTTGGTTTGGTTTCAGTTCGTTTGGTTTTAAATTTATCATTGGTTTCTTTAAAAAAAAAAACTGTACTCTCAGTGTTTCTGTCTCTGTCTGTAATAATTCCTTATGCACTATATCTATTTCTTAGGTAGCTGAGGAAATAATGTACTTCAATAATACCTGTATGTTGTTGAGTCAACACTGGATTCCTCGTAAGAAATTACTTGTTTTGGGGAAAGGAATGCTCAAAAGCTTGGAGAAATAATGATTGTAAGATTTGTTACCGTAAACTGAAATTTAGGTGTCAAAGATAATGGTAAAAGAGCCCTTTAATAAAGAATGTTATATTGTACATTCTTTGAATAAGTGAAATATATAAGATGTATAAAAATCGTGAAACACAGACGGCGACAATAATCATGTAAGTAATTTGGAATAATTGATAAAAACATCTTATGTGTGATATAAAAGGCAAGATCATGGAGTGACAAAATAATGCTGTAGGAGCTTGAATAAGTACTAGAG
>NC_089763.1:52642586-52657586 GCF_040412425.1 Macrobrachium rosenbergii
CCCAGCTTGCAATCACGGGGCCGGTGCTGTCCTCAACTGGTGCTCTGGTTAAGCGAAATAGTTTTGTTGGTGCTGCTGAAGGCATCAAATAACTTCGTGGACCAGTACTCCAGATATTTGGTTTTGCTTAAAATACCAAAATCTCACCTGCCTTGGCCATTTATTAAAAGAAGCTTGCGGGGCAAAGTTAACCCGTGGCGACCTTATATTTTGAGATTTAGTCAATTCGCAGCGTGAGTCGTGGGCGATCTCAGGCACGCTTATCCATCGGGTAATTTAATGAAATCTCAATTTCTTGCCTGGTCGTGGCTGAATTCAGCCATTGGCCGCAGGCGATGGAGTGGCATTTTGCTCGTTCAGGAACCGACTGGATTGTCGGAGTTGGGTTTTGGAACGCCTGAAATGGAGGATGGGTAGGGGTGGGGGCATGAGGAACGAAGAACTGCTTTTCGTGGAAGTGACCCACTAAGTTTGCAGAAGGAACGATATGAGAGAGCTCGATTATCCCGGCACGAGGGAGATGTCGTTGTGCCGCACTATATTGGAGTCGGTGGGTTCCGTGGCCTGATTTGTGGCCGGCAGTTTCTTGCAAAGAACTCCATGCAAGCAACGCTCAGGGACTTATTTATTGCTTCCAGCAGGGCTTTACCGAAACCCCATAACCTTCCATTGTTATTTACGCCTTTGCTGGCTTCCACGAAGTCGAGACTCGGGAATCTGATGAAGATTACTCGCCTTTATATCGCACGAACTGTGACATACTAATTCACGTAGACAAAAACTAACCCTCATATGTGCGCACACAAACACACACACACACATATATGTGTGTGTGTGCGCGCGCGCGCGTATGTGTCTGTGTGAGTGTGTGTATTTTGCGTGTACATGAGTGGGATTTTTACATATATGTATATAGACATGTATACACACACATATATATAAAAGAGAGAGAGAGAGAGAGAGAGAGAGAGAGAGAGAGAGAGAGAGAGAGAGAGAGAGAGAGAGCGCAGAATACTCTTTTTATACTCTAAAAAAAAAAGTACAGCCGGCAATAAGACCCCATGTTCATTTAGGTAAAAAGATTGATGGGCTCTATATATGTTGCTTTCCCCAAGATTAATGTTCCAGCGTAATTGCTATTTATTTTGTTCATTTTATCTTTCATTACATAACTTTCCTTTTATATCGCTTTCTGTCTTTCGCCGTTATTATGCTTTACTTCCCTTATTGTGTTTGTATCCTTCCTGTTTATGTTACTTTTGCAGCATGATGCTTGGTTGTCTTTTCTACTTATCCGTCTAGATATGGACGAAGTGAAGGTTCCTAGGATAGATCGTATTCAGAGACCGTCCTTCAGATTTTTTATCAATTATAGAAAGAGATGACGGTATTTCTACGAGAAAAGCCGGCATGAAAAAGTCATTATAGATATTTTACTACATTTATGTATGTAAACAGCGTCCATATATAGGTATTTTCTTGTATTTTTGCCTGTGCCCATACGCATATCCTGTAATGTCGCGTTAGAATAATGAAGGACTGAGTATAGGCTATAATTTGTTTCCATAGAGCCCCATTAATACTCAGATATGACAGTGAATCAATCAAGGAATTTGTTATTCTGACATTTGCGTCCAATTCCATATTCATCAGCTTAAGTTACTAGATCATTCATTTTCATTTTTGTAGGTGGCTCATTTGCATGAGGAGGTCTCGGAGAAGCGAAGGGACTGGGAAATGTCAGACCTCCCTCCGGATGACATTTTGGAGGTTCTCTGTGGGTTTTTTTTTTTTTTTTTGTAAGTTGATTAATGAATGACATTCCATAAACTCCTTTAAGAAACTCTAGGCATGGAATCTTTATAGTTTCACATCCAGTGCTGTGCAGCAACCCACATGAAATTTTAGGGGTGGAATTTTCAGTAAAAGGTTCTAGGCATAGAATCTTGAAAGAATCTCGTCAAATGATATGCAGCAATCCTCGTGAGATTTTAGGGATGGAATTTTCAGTAAGAGGTTCTAGATATAGAATCTTGAAAGAATCTCATCAAATGCTGTGCAACAATCCCTATGAGATTTTAGGGATGGAATTTTCAGTAAGAGATTCTAGGCATAGAATCTTGAAAGAATCTCATCAAATGCTATGCAGCAATACTTGAGATTTTAGGGAGGAGTTTCCAGAACATCAAAAAGATAAAGTGTGATACTATAATCTCTCTTTGAGATTCTTGAAATGTACTTTGGGATCCATTTATCAAATGTTGATGCGGGAGTCCACACCTGATGAGATGAAGGGGGATGTGTTCCGTGTCGAATAGAAAAAGCAAAACAGTGACAATGTCAAAGCGTCTGGGAAAAGGGAATTGAATAAACCAAGCGTTTGAGACAAGGAGGTTGGAGAAATAAAGTATGTGGAGATTCAAAGGAATTGGAGAAAGTGTCCCTGATAGAAAGTAACAAAAAAAAAAAAAGTAACTGAGACACAAGTGTAAGGAGGTAGCGTCTGTGATACAAGGGAATTTCTGAGAGTGTCTGTGAATTTCAGACAGAAATTGCCTGGCCCACTTTCCAGTTCAGAGAGTTGGAGAAAAGGTTTGAAATACAAAGGAAATGTAAAAAGACAGTATTAGGCATAAAAGGGAAACGAGAGAAGAAAGTGCCTGTGATACTGAGTGCTGGAGAATGAAAGTATATGAGATACAAGGACGCTGGATAAAGAGCGTCTGGAGTAAAAGCAGATGCAAGAAAACAAGTGACATGGGCATAAAGGAATTGGTGAGATTGTTTGGAATGTAAAGGAAGTGGAGCAAGAGAGCGTCTTGTATAAAAACGAGTAAGAGAAAGAAAGTATCTATGCTACACGGGAACTAGAGATATAAAAGTGTCTGGGATATAAAAGAGCTGGAGATTTAAAAGTGTCTGGGATATAAAGGAGCTAGAGATATAAAAGTGTCTGGGAAATAAAGGAACTGGAGATATAAAAGTATCTGGGATATAAAGGAGCTAGAGATATAAAAGTGTCTGAGATATAAAGGAACTGGAGATATAAAAGTATCTGGGATATAAAGGAACTAGAGATATAAAAGTGTCTGGGATATAAAGGAAATGGAGATATAAAAGTATCTGGGATATAAAGGAACTAGAGATATAAAGGGACTGGAGATATAAAAGTATCTGGGATATAAAGGAGCTAGAGATATAAAAGTGTCTGGGATGTAAAGGAACTGGAGATATAAAAGTCTGGGATATAAAGGAGCTGGAGATATAAAAGTGTCTGAGATATAAAGGAACTGGAGATATAAAAGTATCTGGGATATAAAGGAGCTAGAGATATAAAAGTGTCTGAGATATAAAGGAACTGGAGATATAAAAATGTCTGGGATATAAAGGAGCTAGAGATATAAAAGTGTCTGAGATATAAAGGAAATAGAGATATAAAAGTGTCTGGGGTATAAAGGAGCTAGAGATATAAAAGTGTCTGGGATATATAGGAACTGGAGATATAAAAGTGTCTGGGATATAAAGGAGCCAGAGATATGAAAGTGTCTGAGATATAAAGGAACTGGAGATATAAAAGTGTCTGGGATATAAAGGAACTAGAGATATAAAAATGTCTGTGATATAAAGGAACTGGAGATATAAAAGTGTCTGGGATATAAAGGAGCTAGAGATATAAAAGTGTCTGAGATAGAAAGGAACTGGAGCTATAAAAGTGTCTGGGATATAAAGGAGCTAGAGATATAAAAGTGTCTGGGATATAAAGGAGCTAGAGATATGAAAGTGTCTGGGATATAAAGGAGCTAGAGATATAAAAGTGTCTGGGATATAAAGGAGCTAGAGATATATAAGTGTCTGAGATATAAAGGAGCTAGAGATATAAAAGTGTCTGGGATATAAAGGAGCTGGAGATATAAAAGTGTCTGGGATATAAAGGAGTTAGAGATATAAAAGTGTCTGGGATATAAAGGAGCTAGAGATATATAAGTGTCTGAGATATAAAGGAACTGGAGATATAAAAGGATCTGGGATATAAAGGAGTTAGAGATATAAAAGTGTCTGAGATATAAAGGAGCTAGAGATATAAAAGTGTCTGGGATATAAAGGAGCTAGAGATATAAAAGTGTCTGGGATATAAAGGAGCCAGAGATATAAAAGTGTCTGGGATGTAAAGGAGCTAGAGATATATAAGTGTCTGAGATATAAAGGAACTGGAGATATAAAAGGATCTGGGATATAAAGGAGTTAGAGATATAAAAGTGTCTGAGATATAAAGGAGCTAGAAATATAAAAGTATCTGAGATATAAAGGAGCTAGAGATATAAAAGTCTCTGGGATATAAAAGAACTGGAGATATAAAAGTGTCTGGGATATAAAGGAGCTAGAGATATAAAGTGTCTGGGATATAAAGGAGCTAGAGATATAAAAGTGTCTGGGAAATAAAGGAACTGGAGGTATAAAAGTATCTGGGATATAAAGGAGCTAGAGATATAAAAGTGTCTGAGATATAAAGGACATGGAGATATTAAAGTATGTATGATATAAAGGAGCTAGAGATATAAAAGCGTCTGGGATATAAAGGAACTGGAGATATAAAAGTATCTGGGATATAAAGGAGCTAGAGATATAAAAGTGTCCGGGATATAAAAGTATCTGGAGATATAAAAGTATCTGGGATATAAAGGAGCTAGAGATATAAAAGTGTCTGGGATATAAAGGAGCTAGAGATATAAAAGTATCTGGGATATAAAGGAACTGGAGATATAAAAGTATATGGGATATAAAGGAGCTGGGGAAAAAAGTTTCTTGGATGTTAGAGAAATGGAGAAAGGAAGTGTCATGGATATAAGGAATCAGGAAAAGAAAATATCTGGGAAGTAAGGGAACAAGAGAAAGAAAATGTCTCGTATGCATGGCAATTGGATGCACATAAAATGGAAAAAGAACTAGGAATGGAATGGAAGTAAATTGGAAGAAGAAAGCATCCTTGATACAAAGGAATTGGAGATAATTTGAGATATAAGGGCAATGGAGAAAAACGCGAATTGTATACGAGGGGCTTGGAAGAAGGTTTCTTTTTCCGAGGTATTAGGGATTAGGGAAAGTGCATAGAATGGAAGAACTGGAGGAAAAAAACCTCTAGGATTCAAGAGAACTGGAGCCAGAAAGCATCTGGGAGACAAGTTAAACCGAAGAAAGTGTCTAGGATAAACGGAAATTGGGGAAAGACATAATCCTGAATACAAATGAATTGGGAAAGAACGCTTCGGGGATACAAGGGAATAATATGAGAAAGAAAATGTATGGGTAGAAAGAATTTTAAGAAAGAACGTCTCTAGGATAGAAAGGAACTTGTGAAAATAAGTTATGATCCAAAAGAAATTTCAGAAAGAAAGTGTGTGGGATGGAAAGGAATTGCCGAAAGTCTCCGGTTGAACAGACTAAGATATGGAATAGAACGGAATTGAGAAAGGAAGTGTCTCAAATTAAAAGAAATAGGAGAGAGAGTCTGAAGTAGAAAGCAATAATAGAAAGGAACTAAAGAAAGAAAATGTCTGGGATACAATTGTGCTTCGGCTAGTGTGTCTGGAGTATAAATTGTATGGAGAAAGAAAGTGTCTAAGATAGTAAGGAATTGGAGACAGATGGTATCGAAGATAGAAAGGAATTTAAGAAAGGAAGCGTCTGGGATTCGAGGGAATTCGAGAAAGACTCCAGGTAATGGGAATGGTTCAGGAAGCTTCTGGTACGCAAGTGAATTGACGTCATGATGTAAAAAAATGCTCTGCTTGATGGCCTCTGGCGTGTCTTATTTTTATGTTCATCACTCGGGGACAATTGCATGTTCATTTCTTTGGACTTCCTGTTAGGGAACGAGTCATAACAAAATTATGTAAGCCATCGGATAATAGATATTTTTTATTCGTTTTTAGACTTGCTATATGATGTGTATACTGCTCACTATTCTTTATATTTCGTTTTAGGAACAGATATCAGGTTGAATCGATATATAAATTTTATTCTAGTCAATTTCTAAAACTGACCGTTTTTATTATTATTATTATTATTATTATTATTATTATTATTATTATTATTATTATTATATCTGCAGCAGCTAATGTGATTATTGCCTCATTACAGTTATGTTGTCGATATAATTTTGTTCATGGCTCATTTTGTTGTTAATTGAAAGGTTAAGCAGATTGTTTACGTTTCCATTACCAGTTCTGACTGAGAGTTTGGGGTGAAAATAAAAGAGCCACCAGATATGCGGTCAGCTCTCCCCCGCCTGCTTTTGTTGTCACAAGTGTCAGACACGAGGGGCATTTTTCTGTAGGACGGAAAACAATTTTGTTTTAGACCTTGCAGCACCTCCGTTTGATCCAGAGGCACTTTTGTTTGAACCAGGTCACTCTTCCTTTGATCTCCTCCTCACTTTGAGAGAGAAGAAGAATCTGGAAGTTGGTAGAAGAACAGGGTAAGTTCAGAAGAGGCCACGACAGCTGACAAACAATGCGGGCAACTTCCCTCAGCTCCTCCCCCATGTTGAGCTTTCGTTGGGAAATGTCTTGTTTTTTTTCAGACACGTGGCTTAAGTGGATAGCTTCGTTTATCCTGCTGCAGCGATGATCACTCACAGGGGTAGGTATTTCCAAAGTGTTCACACATAACTAAAACTTCCATGAATGCGGAGGCAGCATAACCCAGATGGAAAACAAACAGCTTCTCCTTTGTTTTCTCTTTTCTTTCTCTCTCTCTCAGAATCACAAGGCTCTCTCTAAATTGTTGCTACCTGTCTCTCTCAAACTCTCTGTATATATATATATGTATATATATATATAAATATATATATATATAATATATATATATATATATATATATATATATATATATATATATATATATATATATATATATATATATATATATATATATATATATATATATGTAGAGAGAGAGAGAGAGAGAGAGAGAGAGAGAGAGAGAGAGAGAGAGAGAGAGAGAGAGCAGTTTGTTTTCATTCTTGGCATATGAATAGCCACAATAACTACTCTGAATTACTTGTAAGTAGCGTTCTGTAGCAACATCGGTGCCTGCATTGTTAGTCCCTCTAGATTTACTTTTACCGCATCACTACTGGTACAGGATGAGGCCTTGATTTATTTGTTATCAGTCAAAATCTCACATAAACAACAAGCTACAACAACATCGTTTCCACGTCTTGGAGAATCATGAAAAGAGGCAAATGACTTCGTCTCTTACTACTGCATATCCTTTTTTTTTCGCGAAAAACGACTCGATCGTTTAATTAAGCGTTTGAAAATCGCTGTTTCCTCGTACCCGAAAAAAACTCTGATATTCATAATCTTTATTTCATTTGAGACCAGATTGCGTTTAAGTAGAAAACGGACTGAAAGAAACAGCTATTGGCAGTGGCTGTAATGAGAAGAAGAAGAAGAAGAAGAAGAAGAAGAAGAAGAAGAAGAAGAAGAAGAAGAAGAAATGCAGATATCTTGGCGCCTCCCCCTTTCATCTCTCACGATTGAATATTCTGGATATTCTGTTATGAAGCTACAGAATGAAATTCTTTCCCACCAGCAAAAACAAACATTGCCAGATGGTCCTCTCTTTTGGAAAAAATGTCAGATCTGTTTCGTTGACTTTTTATTTTATCAAAATGGAATGGATGGAGAAGATTTATGCAGAGTCTTTGTTTCTTTCTCCATGGGAGAACGTGTTTCTGACACAGCACGGGCGAAATGGTGAAAGATGCGCTTAAAATTCTTTAACCACACGCAATATAATTTCCAGGTTGTACTTTGGTCTGTTTTATACCTTTTTGTCTGTGGATACCCGTACGTGAAAATAACTAACAGAAGTCAGGAATAATATTATTAAGAAAAATAAAAGCCACCAGCAAATGAATATAGTTTATTGAAATACATAGCACCATATATATATATATATATATATATATATATATATATATATATATATATATATATATATATATATATATATATATATATATATATATAGGTATTATGTATATATATATATATATAATATATATATATATATATATATATATATATATATATATATATATATATATATATATATATATGTATATATATATATATATATATATATATATATATATATATATATATATATATATATATATATATATATATATATATATATATATATATATATATATATATATATATATATATATATTATAATATTTCCGAGGTAGAACGAACTGGATATTAAACGACACTTGTAGCTTAATGTTTGCGTGTGTAAAATTACGGTGATGTGATAAAAATTCGTTCATAAAAATAGCTACGTGTTTCAAACATACCAATAGGCTATCATGGCGGAGGTGGGTTGATACCGATGCTAAAGTACAAATACCTGCGTTCGACGGTGATTTGTACAGCAGATAGCCGAATTGTCTAGGGCGTCACTGAACGTCATTGGTGTTTCGAGGCCTTGAGATAACGAAACATTTATCAATTATAATTCACCTTCGGTATACACCATATATATATATATATGCGTGTGTATAATTTATATATATATATATATATATATATATATATATATATATAATATATATATATATATATATATTTACATAGCCTATTATACACACAAACACACACATATAATATATATATATATATATATATATATATATATATATATATATATATATATGTGTGTGTGTGTGTGTGTGTGTGTGTGTGTGTGTGTGTGTGTGTGTGTGTATGATTGAGTGATGCATGCATAAATACTTTTATGTATGTATTGGATGGAATTATAGGAAAAAAAAAGTAAATTAAGACGCATGCTTGCAAAGAAGCATTGCAACCTCTTAAACATACGAGCACATCATTCAAAACCCTGTCAAGAATATTATTTATCACTCTAACAATAAATGGAGCGAAAGGCATATAATTCATATAATTCTGTCGCTGTGGCATCAAATAGAATAAAAATGGCGATGTTCTTTGAAGTGAGTGGTCGAAAGCTTGGAGTTTATTGAAAGGCTTCTATTGTAATAAAGCTTATCAAAGATTGCCAAGGCTGGGAATCTTTGAAGGGTGGGCTCCAATGGAATTGTGTTCGTTTGAGAAAATGAAAATTCCACTGTTTTATTTAGAAGATGAGGGTTCTGGGATGCTGGTGTCATCCAGACGGGAGAATAATAGTCCAAGAGGAGAACAAAATTAATGATCAGAAACATGTGACATTATCATTATCGCTGCAGAAGTAGGAAGCCTCACAGACAATATCTCGTTTTGTTGCAGCATTAGGTGGTGTAGGTCCTCTCTCTCTCTCTCTCTCTCTCTCTCTCTCTCTCTCTCTCTCTCTCTCTCTCTCTCTCTCTCTCTCTCTCTCTCTCTCTCTCTCACCAACCACTCTTGCACTCAGAAAAATGAGAGTGTAGGGTAAGATTAAGAATGGTTGGTGATTCTTTGCATTAAAATCCACTATTTAGAGTGCATTGTTAGTAGGTAATTAGATGCATGTCGCGTGATCTGTTAATCAGTAGTATGGTTTATTAAAGTAACCACTCCACACCTCTTTGAAGAATAAGAGTTAATCAGTAGTATGGTTTATTAAAGTAACCACTCCACACCTCTTTGAAGAATAAGAGTTAATCAGTAGTATGGTTTATTAAAGTTACCACTCCACACCTCTTTGAAGAATAAGAGTTAATCAGTAGTATGGTTTAATTAAAGTTTAAAAGTTACCTCCACACCTCTTTGAAGAATAAGAGTTACTTCCCTGAATTTTCTCTGTTGGAAGGTCAAAGAACTGTAAAACGAGTTGCATTACTTTATTAATCTTATTTTCAGAACTGGGAATCGTGTCTCTAATGTGGAATGATACTGAAATTTCAGGGTGCTACTCTTTGGAATACCAGGCATTGTTGGACAAGGATCACTAAACAACGTCTAAAAGAACTGTGCAGTCGTTCATCGCAAAACTGGGAAAGTGCCCAGTGCATAACTGAATAACAAAAAAAAAAAAAAGAAAAATATCATTAAAACATTTTAAATATGTCGGAACTGATACCCACTATTTACATTTTTGCGGGCAATGTTAGCAATAAAAAAAAAATCCCAAAATTGTTTCGTTGTTGTTAGCGAGTGTTAAGTAAAACGAGTTATTTATGATTATTAAGATGAAGAACTCTTCCGAAACCTAAGAGAGTACCGGAAGAATGTAGACTGACTTGAAATTATTACAGTGGGCAATCCTATCACCGTCTTGAGCAGCCCTAACCCCCACTTACTTTTCGGGGGTCTGGAATACGAGCTTTATCAAAATGAAAAGCGCATTAAAATCTTTTGAACTGCAATAAGAAAGATTAATGCCATCCTCATTTCTCTAGGTGCGTTTGTTTTTGGGGATTTTTCAGTGTCCCTTAAGGAGAAGAGTTAATTTTGCGAGAAATGCCATGGTGACAGTTACCAGGGAATAAATAACATGAAACGGCCACTATCTTTACAAGCTCGGCAAAATATCTTGAGTACGTCTTTAGGTTTAGCTAAGTTTTCTATCAGAGCTTAATGCTGGAGGGATTTTGTATGTATTTCATAAAACGATGGAGTGTTCATTTGGTCTATGAAAGATGAGGTTGCACCATTTCTGTCATTTCGCAATAGATTCTCTCAGATGTGTAATTTCTGTTTTCTTCAGTGCACCCTCTCAATAAAATCATATTAGTTCACGTAGGGGCGATTCTGCATCCGTATGTTTGTACTTATTTTATCATAGCATGCCTCTACGCAAGAATTTGCGACAAAGGTTGGTTACTTACTCGATTTCTTAATGTTTTAGATATCCTTTTTGCAATGCATGAACTGCTATATTTGTTATTCTTGTCGTGAGAAATTTTGACTTGCTACTGTAAGCGTGGCGATGACGTTGTTCGTTAGCCTTTCAGTATTTTAGCAGTAACCAGCGTTGAAGGAAAAGTCGCAGTTGTTACTTTATGTCTTCAAATTGGTCTAGAATGTCAAGATACTCAAGGAGATGTCAGCATGCTCATGATGATGATGATGATCATCAGCAATCGTCAGATCCCCTTCCACTTTATCACTGGGTATGCCAGAGGAAAAAAGACAGACTACCAAGTAAAATTTCAGATCCTCGATATTTTTGTTTCATGTATAAATGATCATACTCTGACTTACCAGAAATTAAAACACGGATACATGCAAGCGCGCTCGTACGAACACACAAAGAACTTCTTATTATTATAACGACAGATTCACTTTGTTGGACTGCATTACAAGTTAAACCAAATGGACAAAAACGCCTGGAATTAGCTACCTGATGATACAGCCTTCAGAATAGTTATGGGTTAACTTACTGAGAGACCCTTTCCTTATATTGCTGATTGGAATACCGTCAAATAAAGTAAATGCTGATTTATTTTAATTCCTCCTGGCTTTTGTTGTCAGTCTCTTTCCTGTTTTGTGTTTCTGTGCTTATACCTGGTTTTATTTGAATAATAGTTATATACACCAGTTTGTTCGTGCATGTTGACCGGTGTGAAAAGGGTTCAACTGCCTTGCCCCCAGAATTAATGCCAAGGCAGAAAGCAGAGAATAGCTTATAAGAACAAAGGGAGAAAAACGAAGACATACTAGTGTCAGGAACTAATATCCTCCTGTCACGGCATTAATTAGGATAAAGCCTTAAAAATGGCATTTCAAGCTTCAAAGGTTAAGACCCATGCGAATAGTATGTATATGTATATGTATATATATATATATATATATATATATATATATATATATATATATATATATATATATATATATATATATATATATATATATATATATATATATATATATATATATATATATATATATATATAGATAGATAGATAGATAGATAGATAGATAGATAGATAGATAGATAGATAGATAGATAGATCTTGGACCCAAGCAGCTAATAACAGTTTCTCCACTCGTAACGCTGCCCTTTCGTATGGCAGAACTAACAGACTCACAAACTCACTCTCTCTCTCTCTCTCTCTCTCTCTCTCTCTCTTGTCATAGCACCCTTCTCCCAAGTACTCGTTCAGGTAATCTAGTGGAGGGTTTTCAGTTTGAGCTATTTTTAGTTTTTATTTGTTTTTTTGTTTTGTTTAAGGGGGAATCTTCATCATGATTTTATGTGTATGTTTTTCAGAAATATTTGAATCTGATGTAATGTATGAATATTATACGCACATGTATCAACATGTGATATATAGCACGAAAATAAACAATACGATCATTGATGCAAAAGTACACACTATCAGTTATTATGTGTGTGTACTTAATATTATGCCGTTTCTTTTAAAAGGAGCTGGCTCGAGGGGATAAATTCACGACAAACAGTGCCCATTCGGACTGTAACTGTTGAATAGTGAAAAAAAATATTCTAGTCGAAATTTCGAAATCTTGATCTTATCACCTATGCAATATTTTTGCAGTGTATTCACCACGGAAAGCCTTGAAATCTGAAAAGGGAAATGAATAAAAAAGCCTCTTCTTTTATGGTTTCAAACTCGCATCTGGGAGGAGAATGACGTTTTGAGTTACACCCATGTTCTATCCCCTCCAAGCGAGACAGCGTTCGAATCCCACTAAGATTAATTTTATTTTTAATATTCAAGCCTTGATCATAGGCTTTGATTAGAAAGTATATCCATAAGATATGAAGAAATTGCAAATTGAAAAGGTCCAAATACACGCGAAACACTATATGTATATGTATGTATATATACATATACATATATACATGTATTTGGACCTTTTCAGTGTTTTCATATCTTGTCAATATATATATATATATATATATATATATATATATATATATATATATATATATATATATATATATATATATATATATATATATATATGTATATATATATATATATATATATATATATATATATATATATATATATATATATATATATATATATATATATATATATATATATATATATATATATATATATATATATATATATGAATATGCGCATGCACATGCACATATATTCAATTCTAAAATAATTTTTTGTTTATGTCTGTGTGCGTGAACGAATGAAGATGACCTCATTGATCTCACCTAAGCAGCCTTGCAGTCTCAAGACCTTAATCCCCACGCAACGCGTGGGAGGACTGATGTGTGGGAGGCCCCTCTTCTATTTTTAGCCGTTTCTTATTTTCTGGCCGGACTCGTTAGGATTTCGGAACTACTTGTTTTTGTACGTGAGCTCGACTCGTATCGTCTACCGGAATTTCCGAATTTCATATCTTCTTTTTTATTCGGTGAGGCCTCTTTTCCTAATGAAGAACGAAACGAGAAGAGAGAGAGAGAGAGAGAGAGAGAGAGAGAGAGAGAGAGAGAGAGAGAGAGAGAAAAATGGAAAATAAGAAGTGAAATTCAAGTAGTTCATAAAACGCTCAGCTCACCCAGCGGCGAAACTTTTCGAATTATGGATTGAGAAAATATTTAGTTTAATTCAAAGACAAAGGAGTCCACCATTTTTCGACATTCTTCCGCAAGTTTCCATTCGGTTTGTTTTAATATGAAATGAAAAGAGGTTTCTCTGAAGTGGTATTATTATCCTTTATTGAAATTACGGAGAAAGACGTTTCTTACTCTATTTTCTTTCTGTATTTTTTCCTTATTGCGATATACATATGTATATATATAATATATATGCACATATATATATATATATATATATATATATATATATATATATATATATATATATATATATATTATATATATATATATAAATATACATATATATATAATATATATGTATGTATATTATATATTATATATGTATATTTATATAGATAGATAGATATAGATACATATACACACATATCTATTTACTATTTGTAATGAAGTATGAGTTTCGTGCAATGAGTACAGAACAAAGACTTTCTAATGGTACGTTCTCTGATGTACTGCGCCTTAGGGCTAAAACTATCATCTGATGTGACCGAGCCCCTGTAACATAAGGATCCATTTCTCTTTAGATCCACGACGTGTTTATCTTGAGGCTCTTATCGCATCTCCTCGGTAAAAGGAAACGCCCAGAGCTCCTGAGGGTTTGGGGGCGCCTGCCTGGCGGGGGAGGAGACTGTGAGTAGGTCCAGGCAGACAAACAAAGACGGGACAAAATAAGTGTTTCGGTTACGCGTGGGAACCTGATATAGAGGAGAATATGAGAGAAGCACCCTATCCCACTTTTTCAGAGTAGCCAAAGAAACGTATCTAAAGCGCAGGCTCAAGAAGTGCTAATTTATTATGTAACACCTACACATACAGACACCACACATACAGACACATTATATATATACATATACAGTATATATATATATTTATATATATATATATATATATATATTTATATAAATATATATATATATATATATATATATATATATATATATATATATTTATATAAATATATATATATATATATATATATATATATATATATATATATATATATATATTGTATATGAGATCAACTCGGATGAACTCCAGAGTAGTAATAAAACTCTTTATTGCATAACATCCAGAAGTTCACTGTTCGCTTCATCTAAACCTAAAAATGCAGAATCAAGTATTCACAAGAACTAAATGTAAAATAACATTAAAATTTTAATTTTGTATTGACGTAATAGATGAAAGCACAACTAAGAAAGTGAAATAGAATGAACAATAAACTAAAAAACGAGACAAATTTGGAGCGACAGCACTAAAAATTAACGGAGAGAGAGAGAGAGAGAGAGAGAGAGAGAGAGAGAGAGAGAGAGAGAGAGAGAGAGAGAGAGAGGTTTGAAGATATTCTGCCAAACGTTGGTTTCTGTCTGTGTTGAAATATTGCGTACGTTACTGTCCAGCCATAGGTTATCTGTCGAAGTAACCTGAATGGAAGAGTTCTCC
>NC_089763.1:52660086-52662586 GCF_040412425.1 Macrobrachium rosenbergii
TTATTATATTATTATTATTATTGTTATATACCTAGATCTAAGATCCTGGGCCAGTTGTACGCTAATGGAATACCTACTTCGGTCTCATTGTTGAATACATTATACAGTATACTGTATATATATGTATATATATATATATATTGTATATATATATATATATATATATATATATATATATATATATATATATATATAAAATGTATATATGTAGAAGATCTTGAAAGCGTGTTCCCGTGACCCATTGTTTATAAACCTCGCTTCATCAGTGAGTGACCTCAGGATCAATCCAGGCGGGGAAGAGAAGGGGGGCGGGTGTGACTGGGGAAGGATTAATGCCGGTTCCAGGAAAATTCCGATGGGCCTTTGGTGACTGAATAGTGATTAGGTACTTGGAAGATAGGGAACGCCGTTTGTTTACAGTCAGGGAGGGATAAGAGGGACATGGTGCCAGCAACCACATCTCAAACGACTTGTTGAGAAACGGATGATTCACACAAAATGGAGTTAAAACCCCCTGTTAAAGGAAAAGATATTTACAGATAACACACATACGCGCACACACGCACACACACACACACACACACACACTCACACACACACACACACACACACACACATATATATATATATATATATATATATATATATATATATATATATATATATATATATATATATATATATATATATATATATATATATATATATATATATATATATTAATGACAATAATATACAATATTTGATGGCAATTATTTTGGTATTTTAATATAGCAATTTTGTATAATTTTTATTATCTTTGGTTTATGCAAATCAGTGAACAGTAATCATCTACAACAGAAAAGAAGGCTCAAAAAGTTTTAGAGGAGAATAGGAGAAATTCTTAAAGAAAAGGATATTATCAGAAGGACGTTGAAACAAGGAAGAACGAATAAAAGGAAAAGTTGAAAAAATAAAGATGGTCATAATAATAGGCGATAGATTGAGGAAAAATATACATAGCTCCAGATTAGTTTGTGTGAAACTAATATTCAAATTTTACCTTGTATAGAATGTCCTAGTTGTGTCCCCGAGAACGTATTGTTTCTGAAGGACACAGTATCCTTTTCACACACCAACCTCAAATCTGAAGCGGAGGTAAATGAAGTAGTTTTCCCTTTCCTGGAAGGAATCGAACTCACGTACTATAAAAAAAAGTGTTGTTAAAGCTAACCTCCCATGCTACGATACAGCGATGTAGGGAAAATAATTATTCACCGAGATATTTTTTACGTGCAGCTTTGAAAAGGGCTTTTTATTACAAGACGGTTTTAATAACATTCTGAAGAGACGTATTTCATTTATGGTTTCATCAAATTAAAACGGCCAGTTTTTTAAAAATTCATTCAGCCAATATTAGGCCGGGACAGACAAACACGCAAACACGTCTCTGTCGGCTGTGGCGTGTGTTTTGTGTTGCTGAGAAACAAGCTGGTTGCTGATAAGCAAGCATGTGTGGGTAGTTGAAATTCTGACGCTTCTGTGGTAAAGCACCGGCAGTCGAGTCCTTAAATCTAGTCTGGAATTTACGGGCTGCATGAGCAAGAGCCTGAGCTGGCGTCATACAACACGACCAGGTAGTCGAAAGTGATGTTCCTGGTATCTTTTTCCTTTACGATTGTCCACATCGTTTCCCTATACATGCTGTGTAATTTGTATTTTAGGGTCAGTTGCAAGCCAAGATACAGGCAGCCCCCGTAGGCATTACTGGAGGTTCTTTGTAGCATTCCTTCGGCCCCTAGCTGTAACCCCTTTCACTCCTTTTACTGTACCTCCGTTCATATTCTCTTTCTTTCATCTTACTCTCCGCCTTCTCCTAACAATTGTTTCATAGTGCAACTGCGAGGTTTTCCGCCTGTTACACCTTTCAGATTTTTCACTCTCAAATTTCCATTCCAGCCTGAATAACGTCATAGGGCCCAGCGCTTGGCCTTTGGCCTAAATTTTATATTCTATATAATTCCAATATTCCGATGCAGGCAGTGTTAAATGAAGTTGTACAGATGCTCTTTTATATCTTAAATTTAAAGTTGAGGCACTAGCTGTGGCTATTATGGTATAAAACTTGTCCATGACGATGTTTTGATTCGGAATAACACAGACTATTCCTGCCGAAATTGATGCGATCCCACTTACTTTTCAGATAAAATTCTCGTCGCAAAATCAAAGTTTTTACTTGCAGGTGCCACTTTTGTTGCTGATTACTGACTACCTTGCCATTCAGTTGTATGTGACAACTTGAAAACCAAATCAATCATGGATATCAGATTTCATAGCAGGTTTTACCATCACATTGGGCCTGAAACTTAATAATGTACGTAATCTGCGTGCTTCCTTAGCTACAGATTAGTCAAGAATGTCATTTTAATGTATTGACTTAAAAATGGATTTACCCAAACCTAGTAAATGAAGTTTGACACTGGTGTACTAAGAACTTGCAACCTTGCTACAAAATCTGAAT
>NC_089763.1:52665086-52690086 GCF_040412425.1 Macrobrachium rosenbergii
ATATATATATATATATATATATATATATATATATATATATATATATATATATATATATATATATATATATATATATATATATATATATATAGAGTATATGCGCACGAATAGTAAATCAATGGCTTTTACTCAGAAATTCAGTAAATATAATTAAGGGGACTTCTGAATTGCATTCCAAAATTCTCTGATGCTGCTGGAGACGTAAATGTGATTACCTAGCTTCAATAACCTTGCTACTGTGCTAACGAGACTCGTTAATTTTTCCTAAACATCGGAAATCAGCACATTGAGAAGGCTTTCAGCTCTCTGATATGCATGTTTTATAAAAATCTAAATCTATAGAGACTTGCAGTCCACTTTTACACGAAGGGGATCGCCACCCAACTAGCAAAATATGACATCCCATTTAGTTGACTTAAATAGATAAATGCAATGCATAGCTATAGTGGAAAAAGATGCATATCAATATGTTTGTCTATTCCAGGAATTCCTTTTCTAAACGGTAAACGGCATTGTAGCATTGCGTCAACGGCGGAGGGTGCAATGCCAATGTTTTTTCTGTCTTAGTATTAGACTTGACAGAGTGCATCTCGATGCTTATCTGTTAGTGCACTAATGTCTTATTTTTATTGACTGCTTTTCTCACTGTTTAATCTTTGTTGGTTTAAATTCTATGTTTATAAGAAAATAAACCTAGCAAATAGACATTTACTGCTAGTTTGAAATAGCCCGTTTTTCTGTAAAATTGTAGTGGAAATAAAATTTCGTGCAGAATAGCAGTTCTCAGTTTTTTTTCAGTCTATAATGTTGTAAGAAAACTAGAGGTACTCTCAGCTCGTATATTCTCATCTTAATCATATTTACCCAATTAAATTAAACCATTCCAACCTACTGTACATCTAGCTGTAATCAATTCAGAATTTTTTTTTTATTTGAATAGTCTTCATTTCTACATACTATACAAATGTTGTTAGATCATTACAGAAAGCCGTTATAGTTTGTCAGAAAGTCGACGTAAATAAGCGTGTGAGGGCTCTCACACTGAAATTGAAATGAAGATGAAAAGAAACGCTTAATGAGGGTGTATTATGCAATAATAAATATGCTCAGCGTACTCATATTTTCTTTAATTCTTCTGGGGTTATTATGGTGCTTATCCCCTGTTCTAAGTTGTTTGCATAGATGGTTGGAGTATATGTGAAGCACGTGCCCATTCCATTTCCCGTTCGCTAGGTGGTGATTACGAAATCATGATGTTTAACCTATGGCTTGCCATCTTGCTAGAACTATGGCCTTCCATTCTTAAGTACGAGTTTCCTTCCCTAAATGTATACTTGACACAGAGAAATGTTTTATGTGACCGTAAGGTTCATTATGATGTCGTTTTCTAGTCTTATCGGAGTTATGTTAAGAGGGTTGCTAAAACACAAAAAAACACCGGGTGAATTTTCAAAGTAATGCGTTCCTGTTGATCTTTAAGTTGTTTTCTGCTTTTTCATCCCGTGGGGGGGGGAGGTGGGGGGCGCCGGTAGTGCCGCCAGTGCACCTCACGCAGTGCACTGTAGGCATTACGTAAGGTTCTTTGCAGCGTCCCTTTGGCCCCTTGCTGCAACCCCTTTCATTGCTTTTACTGTAACTCCATTCATATTCTTTCTTCCATCCTCCTTTCCACCCTCTTCTATCAGTTGCCTCGTAGTGCAACGCGAGGTTTTCCTCCTGTTACACCTTTTAAACTTCTTAATGTCAATTTTCCTTTCAGCTCTGAATGACCTCATAGGTCCCAGCGCTTGACCTTCGACCTAAATTTTTATTCTATCTATTGATGTGCTTTAAACTGTTATTACACTCCTCCCTAGGCTGGTGCGGCAGTCCTGGATACAAGCCTTGACAAAGATTTATAAGCAGATTTTTATTCCTTCACCACTGTGAAATTTTCAGTACTGTTTATTATCTTTTATCTTGTTCGCAGATGATCTTACCATCAGTGCTCGAACCTCTCTGACTGAATGTCTATCCATATTTTATATACCAAAATATAAGGTATGGTAGGCTTGATATAAAGAGTGAAACAAGACAGTCGAATAATGAAAAGAATATAGAATGACAGAAAGGGTCACTGAACTAAATAACTGATAAAATCCTCGTTAACTAGAGGAGTAAGAACAATGATGTAGCAATAAGGACATATATAGAAAAGATGAGTTCTGACGCTCACAAACATTTGCATAAACCATTTTTCCACCAATAAGACTTTCTCCAGAGAAATGGTAAAAGAAAATCTCACGCACACCCACACACACACACACACACACACACACACACACACACACACACACACACATATATATATATATATATATATATATATATATATATATATATATATATATATATATATATATATATATATATAGTATATATATATACATATATATCATATTTGTAAACATACATACAAATGAGATCCAAACTCTGCCTCCGTGACACCTGTCAGTATCTGATGGCGTATTTAAAAGCATTGTCCCCTGAAAATATTGGATATTTAGCCTCTAACGATTGTGTATGTCCGTCATTTAGTAGTATATGTTTGTGAATTCTCATACTCTGTATCAGTCCTATGGCTAAAAATTATTCAGGACCTAACCCGTTTCTTATTTTTCACCTGTGGTAATGTGTGATAAATGAATCACGTACAAAGTGATAATAAATTATATATATATATATATATATATATATATATATATATATATATATACACATATACATATATATACATACATACATACAAATGAGATAAAAGACCCTAGTAATGTTTAAAATTTATATTTAGAGATCGGTGGATAATTTAGGAAATATGTTTGTTAATCTATATATATATATATATATATATATATATATATATATATATATATATATGTATGTATGTATGTATGTATGTATGTATGTATGTATGTATGTATGTATGTATGTATGTGTGTGCATGCATGCATGCCTGTGTGTGTGTGTGTGTGTGAAGCGAGAGCGTCAGAAAAAAACTGGTTGTGAAGGGGCGGAGAGGAAAGGGCCAAACCCCTAATTAGGTAAATCAAAGAAATCCTATTAGGCAGGAGATAATAGAATATTCCTCTTCTCGTAATTAATTCAGTTTCTGCCGCCCACCTTGATTACAAAGGAAAATAGTCCGTGCCTTCCCTTTTTTGTTTTGCACCTCATTATTTCTGTTATCTTCTACGCCGCGTATCGTATGACAATTAGACCCTGATGCACGTCTTGCATCGGAGGTGCGTGTTACGCGCCGCATTTGTCGCCAGGTATTCTCGGAGAGGTTTTTTTCTCTCCTTTTCTCTCGTTGATTTCCTACATGCTTGGGTTTCCTTGGTTGAACGAAGAGAATTTTTTGTATTTCAATGTGTGAAAAAGATCCTAGATATGGTTAAGGAGTAATGATATACAGTATATACTGTGTATATATATATATATATATATATATATATATATATATATATATATATATATATATATATATATATATATATATATATATATATATATATATATATATATATATATATATATATATATATATATATATATATATATATATATATATATATATATATATATATATATATATATATATATATATATATATATATATATATATATGAGAGAGAGAGAGAGAGAGAGAGAGAGAGAGAGAGAGAGAGAGAGAGAGAGAGAGAGAGAGAGGTATATATGTATGTAAATGGACAGCTTCGTGAATATGCTACACTGAGGGAGAAATGTACAAACTTTGGATTTTTTTGGCCCATAAAAATATAGGAAATTAATTTTATTAGCGTGTGTACAAAACGTGGTTATTTCTGGTTCAAAAGATTCAGATGGGCATTGTCCAAATGGAGTTAATTACGACTAAATAGTGGTATTGCATAGTTGCTGATAAATCTGTTTCTCAAATAGAAACAAGTTAAGTAATTTAAGTTTCATAAAGATTGTCGATTGTTTAAAGCTATGGCTGGTATGAAAGTTTGATCAAACCGTTTAAATCTAAACTTGACGTCCTGAGCACGGTATTTGTACGAACACGAGCTACTGTGTCTAACAAGGTCTGGGAAGTGGTAACGACATTATAATCCAGAGGTTCTAGAGAACAATACTCAAGTCATTTCCATAAAATATGCAGGAAGCAGCAACCTTACAACGGAGTTTAGGTTCAGCCTTGAAGAAGAAATTGGTTTAGTGATAATGTGGAGAGATTTTGGTTGAAACTTCTCAAGAATAGTAGAGCGTGGAAAACAATATTCCGTATTACTCCGTAAGACTTACATATATCTTGAGAGATTCTTAGAGGGTAGGCACAGGGGTTACACGAAGTACACATCGGAACTCTTACAGACAGGTAATACTGGAGCCATGATGTAATCCTTGTAAAGCATGCGGTTTACTTATAAAAGCAAAAAAGAAATAGCTATGGGTACAATAACATATGAGGACATTAGAGGAGTCATTTGATGAAGAGATGAAAGTCTTTACGAAGACACAGAATCGATCATAAATATCCAGACCTGCGCTACAAAAGAATAAACGAGATTAAGCAAGGTTAATCAAGAGGATGGGGAGTTAAAAAAATAGATATTTTTTTATGAGACTTGTGCTTTTGAATGGAAGGAAATGGGTCGCTCTGAAGGAGGCCAATGATAATGTGGAGAATAGAGCAGAGGAGACATATATGTTCATATATATATATATATATATATATATATATATATATATATATATATATATATATATATATATATATATATATATGTATAATATATATATATATAATTATAATTATATATGTATAAATATACACTACACACAGTACATATATATAAATTATATATATACTGTATATATATATATATATATATATATATATATATATATATATATATATATATATATATATATATTATATATATATATATATATATAAGCTATTCCTATGAGAGATAGAATGAGGCTTTGTAGACATACAAATATATATATATATATATATATATATATATATATATATATATATACATACATACATATATATATATTCATATATATATATATATATTCATATATATATATATATATATATATATATATATATATATATATATATAAAATTATTCCACCCCTTCATAGGTAAAGATATATAAAAGAAAAATTTATATATTCTCTCTCTCTCTCTCTCTCTCTCTCTCTCTCTCTCTCTCTCTCTCTCTCTCTCTCTCTCTCTCTGATGGATCACTAGAGATAGGGAAAAGAGATAAAGGGCAGATGTGGTACCATCATTAAAGGTAGAAATACATGTGAAATGTGAAATCAGTTTTCAGAGACCAGGATTGAACCTTTAAACAGGAAGTGTAAGTAACGGGGCTTTGTTTTATAACCTTGTCGAAAGAAATTTGCTTGTTGAAGGCAATGAAAAAAAGTTTCCACATCTCAATGGACTGACCAGGTGTTAGTAAGGTGGGAGAGAATATCGCTAGTTGGTCAGATTTTCAAAAAGTCTTATGTAAGGACTGACCAGTTGCTAAGACAAACACTCTGTGAGGACTGACCACTTGCTAAGACAAACGCTAATAGAATAAGTGGAAAAAGACAATATTCTGAGGTAACAGGCCATTTATCCCTGCAAGAAGCAAGCTGCCATAGAGTGTTCTGCAAAACGGAATAACAGAGTTTAGGGCGAGGAGAAAAAGATTTCAAAATAACGAGATAGTTTTATTTATAAACTCCTCGAGAAACCAAGGTCGAATACCTACAGGCCCGTGAGTACTTTCAGTATTTACTGATCTAAGTGCATTCAGACTCAGAATTGCAATGATGGAGAGGGCGTAGGGGAGTAAAACTGGAGAGGTACCATAGATCAGAAGGGAGAGCGGGAAGCCAGATTTGTACAAGGTTTTTGTGGTGGGAGTGTACAGTACAGTAGGTGGGAAATGAAGTCGTGCTATCAAGTTTGATTTCCATGTACAGTAGTTCTTAGTTCTACAGAGTCTGATTTTGAAATGGTCCCTGTAACTTTGAAGGCAGTAAAAGACAAAGATGGGAGATTCTAAGTAACACGGTGATTGCTCAGTGATTCAGATTATCACAGGGCTAGGGTCTTGGCAACATGACCAATACTCTTCCGAGGAAAAGCAATATAGTGTGCCAGTTATAGCACTCTCAACAACAGAGGGTGGTAGAGGTGCGATAATAGAGTTACATTGCAAAAATGTTTTCTTAACCGGCTTTTAATTAACCTTGTATTTGAGCTTGCTCCATTAATATATCGGTGTATTATCCATCTTATACTGTTTTATTTCTTTTCTGTTTTTAAAACCCTTAATACTGATTGCCTCTATAAAGTGAATTAATGTATTCGTAATTTTAATTTTATTTCCTCTCTCTCTGTCTCTCTCCTCTCACGCACACTTGGTGGAAGGTGACGAAGGAAGACTTATGAATTTTTATAACCTCCAAATGTTTGTCATTAGGGACGAGGGTCCTTGAAACTTTTATGGCTGTTCAGATTTTGTTTTCTCGGGCGAGCTGACCTCGGTTTTTTTTTTGGTTCCGTCAAAGGATAATTTGCGGTGATGTCTTTGAGTCACCGACAAAGTCAGATTGTAGCGGAAGTAATGAATATGTCTATGACGAGTTTTGCGTAAGTCGTAATTTTTTTAAAGCAAAATGTTCTTGATTAGAATTGTATAAAATGTCAGTTCACTCTTTCAGTATCATTATATATATACATATATAATTATATTATATATATATATATATATATATATATATATATATATATATATATGTAAACATATGTAAACATATGTATTATTTTATATATATATATATATATATATATGTATATATATATATATATATATATATATATATATATATATATAATTTATATATCTATCTATCTATCTATACGCACACGCACACACACATATAAATCACCACAAGCCCTCCTTAACATCGAATTCCCTGTACGTTGAGAATAACTTACACCAAAGGGAATTGTTTATCTGCCCCGGCCAGGAGTCTGACTATACATTTTTGGTTTAATACACAGGAAGCAGCGACTTTTAACCGAATGGATAAGTCCCTGTTTCCTCTGTTTACAAAACAAAAGGCACTGGTTTGAGTCCTGGCTGAGACAGATTTACATAAATATTATTTATTCTCTTTGGGTGTAGGTTATTCCCAATGTCAGCCCACCTTTTCTTTGAAGGTCCAGTACCATTTAGTTTTTGAGAAATTTTCTTCCAGGGGGGGAAAGATGAAGGAATGATCTCTGTCAAGTTATTTGGACGTTTATTTCTTTTTGTTGTCTCCTATTCGGTTTTTCTTTATTTCACTTAACGTATTGGGATGCTTTCTCTGTTGCACTCCGTGGCTTGCAGTATTCTTTTTTACCAAGTTTGGTTGCAGCTTGGCTAATAATAATAATAATAATAATAATAATAATAATAATAATAATAATAATAATAATAATAATAATAATAACAACGATACGCATCTTATAAATGAACAAAATATATGGATACAATGGAGGTTAGCTTTTCTGTAGACAGCCCTTTTAACTCTTTAGATGTTTTTTCAAATAAAACCTCAGTTTATAATGATACATTTCTTTAGGGTATTTAGGATGGGAATGGTAGTAATTAAGGATCTAACTACCAATTAGTAGTCTTTGAATGGTGTCGCCTTAACTCAAGGCGTTACTTTACTGTGATGACTTATTACAAAAAACTCCAAAAGTAGCCGGTCACTGACATCAATTCTGTCATCAAAGAAACGACCAGGCCATTTCCGCCATAGCTGTAATCGATGTGACCTAGAGTTAAAAGAAATCAAGTAAAAAGTGCGCCGAAGTTTCTTCGGCGCAATTGAGTTTTCTGTACAACCGCTACAGCGTATAATCAAGGCCAGCAAAAATAGATTTTTCTTTCAGTGGTCTTGGTATAATGCTGTATGAGCCGCGGTCCATGAAACTTTAACCACGGACCGGTGGTGGCCTATCCTATACCGTTGCCCCAAGCGCGATTATGGCTAACTTTAACCATAAATAAAATAAAAACTACTGAGGCTAGAGGGCTGCAATTTGGTATGTTTGATGATTGGAGGGTGGATGATTAACATACCAATTTGCAGCCCTCTAGCCTCAGTAGTTTTTAAGATCTGAGGGCGGACAGAAAAAGTGCGGACAGAAAAAAGTGTGGACAGAAAAAAGCGCGGACGGACAGACAAAGCCGGCACAATAGTTTTCTTTTACAGAAAACTAGAACTGGTCTATCTCTGATTACTCCGCAGTCACACACAAAATGCTTTTCCTACCGTGAAATTTCAGGTTCCCTGGGATGACGTTGATGTTGGAAATGTCATGGATTTGTTTCTTTTTACATTTTTCATATCTATCCATTTTCATCTGTTACTAGATTTTTAGTAAACTGCATTATCAGTTTTATTTTGTGATAATTTTTCATCGGTACTGAACATCGGAGCGGTTTCAGTGCCAGGTCATCAGGCCAAACTTTCATATATCTATCAGTGTCTTGCAGAACAATTTTTTTTCCATTTTCATTTATTAGAGCAGTTGCTTTTTAGTTTTCTGTAAAAGAAAACTATTGAGATGGCCTTGTCTGTCCGTCTGCACTTTTTCTGTCCGCCTTCAGATCTTAAAAACTACGAGGCTATGGGGCTGCAATTTGGTATGTTAATCATCCACCCTCCAATCATCAATCATACCAAATTGCAGCCCTCTAGCCTCAGTAGTTTTTTATTTTATTTAAGGTTAAAGTTAGCCATGATCGTGCGTCTGGCAATGCTATAGGACAGGACACCACCGGACCGTGGCTGAAAATTTCATGGGTCATGGCTCATAAGCATTATACTCTGTACAGAAAACTCTATTGCTCTGAAGAAACTTCAGTGCATTTTTTACTTGTTTATTTTCATTTTCATTTATTAGAACATTCGTTCTTTTCAATTTGATTTCCAACAGGATTTTCCCTTGAGATGCTCACGAACTTTGCACTATTTATTTTCCTAACTGCTGATGCGTTTCATGCATTATGCTCTGCTTCCTTTGCTGCGGATTCTGGTTTAGGGATTGCTACTAGTCACAGGACTTCCTTTGTCTGCGGCTGTGTATCATTTGTGCATGGTTCTACTTATGGGATTTTGATTAGATACTATGTTCTCGTTGTCAGACTATTCTTCCGTCGTTTACAGTTGCTTCTAGGCTTCCTTTAAGCTGCTGTACTTCCTTTGTTTTTGATTGTTTGCTTAGTGTCTGCCACTGCCAACGTGTTTCTTCGTTTCTGTCAGTACTTATGTATTCCACAGTTCTTGCCTTGTCTCTCACTTGTCGCAGTCCTTCCTGTCCAGCACCTCTTTCACTCCATCTAGCCAGGAGTTTCTCGGTCTTTCTTCAGTTGTTCCTTCTCACATTTCCGTATTGCACTCTATTTTCTTCAGCTTATCATCCTCCATTCTTTCCGTGTGACTGAATCATCTCTAAACATTCTGTTCCGTCCATTAACCTACTTTCACCGTTTTCCCATTTTGAAGTATCTGAACATTGCTCCCCTTTCAGTTTATTCTTACTCTACAGATACTACTTACTTTCATCCGCATTCAGCATCCAAACTTTACCTCCGGAGAGAGGAGTTGGCTCAATCCATTGATAAATTCCATTTTAACATTCTTTTCTTAGCTTCAGCAGTTTCTTTTAGTATTTCCAATCTGCACTGTATCATTCCAAACTTTTTCTTATTCATTGAATTTTCGCCTAGATTTTCACCTCATCCATAAAAACGTTCAGCAGCCATCGACACATAACATACCATTGTTGCGGACCAGTTCTTATGCTAAATGATGTTCCCGTGTTCACTTGTATCCTAAAACGTTTAGGCGCTCTCAGTAACTCATCTTCTATATAATACCTTCTCAACATTCTTGGTCCATGCATGTTACACTCATACATACATACGTACAGTACATATATACATACGTACATACATATATACTCACACACACATATATATATATGTACATACAAACAAATGTATGCATAGAGGATGTTTCTATACGTAAATAATATGTGAGAAATAACACTTGCAGGAATGTGATATGCATATGCACACGGAAACATGCATACCTATCGTATACGTGGAGATGCAAAGTTACAACAAAATATCTGAAGTACTGTAGAGCCATTGATGTCATGAATATTGTTCTATCCATTTTTTTTATATTATCGGAAGCCTACATCTCCTGCAACAAGAAGTTACCATTTCGACTTTGTTGTGAGTAAAACGTCACCGAACATCTTCCATTAGTAAAATTGGCTCTCCTGTTTCGAGGATTTCTGCAGGGCAGGACCTCTGCCTCTCCCCTTTTAGAGCTTTTATGGATTTTTCCTTTCTTTCAACGTCGTTTTTTCGCGTAGCACAATGTCGCCTCTTTCATGCTGCCTTTCTGATCAATAGTGTTTTCTCTTTCTTCGGATATTTACGGCTATAGTCTTCTATTGGACTTCTATAATTATTAACTTTTTTTTTTCAACAGTATTTTATCTGCCCAGGTACTGTCACTGGACATTTTATGGCGATGCCTTCTAGCATTCTGGTGTTTGAAATATCTGAAATATAACGATTTTTCCTAACATCTGGTACGTCCCTGTAATCCCTAATATTTCATTCTAGTTTTTAGTGTTCTTGAAATTCTCACTATTTGCTTCCTGTATTTAGGATGTAACTGCGATATACAGTTTCTTCTGACGTTTTACATCTCCTTGACATTCTGTTTTCCCTTCTAGCATTTGGTATCTCCTGAAAAAAATCCACAAATTTCTCTTCCAATAGTTATTATCTCCGTAAAATTTCCAAAATTCCCCCTCTAGCATTTGGCAATTCCCTGAAATCCCCAGTTTTCCGTTATAGTATTTGCTTCGTCCTAACACGACCAAACTTTCCTTACTGGTGTTTTGTGTGCCCCCGAAATTCCCAGTATCTCTCCTGGAATAAACGATTTTCCCTCTTGTATCTGGTGTATCCTTAAAATCCCCAATTTTCCCCATTAGTATTTGCCATACTTAAAAAATTCCCAGTTTACCCTTCTAACTGCTTTGAATGTCTTTGAAATCCTAAATTACCTATCTAATATTGGTGTGTCCCAGAAATCCCCAGTTTCGCATTCTACTATTTGATTTAACCATGAAATCCATGATTTCCCCCTCTTAGTAATTGGTATTTCTCTTAAAACCGAATTTTTGTCCTATTTTTTTTTTCTAGTAAAACCCATTTTTGGCGATACAATGCGCCACCTTTTATAATATTTTCTTCTGTTAGCACGTTATTTTCATTCTCGTTAAAAATATTGTTCTTTACATATTCTAGAGTATCGACCTTCATTATAATATATATAGCTCTTTGTGTTTTGTATTTACGAGTATATAATGATTGAAATTTTGCTTCTACATTTTTGGTGTTAATGAACAAATCTTCAAAAATTAGTGCATACATTTTATATGGAATTAGTTACGAAATATCTGTGTATCGTAATTGGACATGGATAAAGCTATACTTGGTGTATAGGGACCTGGAAAGGTTTATGATGTAAGTGTGAGAGTCAATGTGGACTTCAGTTTCAGAAGGAACTGCTGGCAGATCGCATTTAGTATCTGTACCCTGGTTTAGCCTTCAAGGAACTGCTAGCCATGTCTGAGAATCTAGAGGTAGGAAGTCATCCATTCTGGTCCTCCTCTTCAACTTCAAGTCTGAAATTCTATACCTTCCTCTTGTCCTCATCCTCAGGGAGGCGTTGTCCTTTTAAGGGGTATGTTAACCTGTAGGAGGACGAATCTGTTGACACGCTCATATCTTACGTAAGAGAGTTATTTATTGTCCGGCTTCTGTGTGTGTGTGTGTCTGTGTCTGAGAGAGAGAGAGAGAGAGAGAGAGAGAGAGAGAGAGAGAGAGAGAGAGAGGTGAGGGAAGGAGGGTGGAATTAGGTCTTTCAGACTAGTGTAATAAATAATGGAAAGGGAAGAGGAGAAGATGGATTCTCGTTGTCCATACTGGGAAACTGGAGCATAGAATATGAACCTTCGTTGTGCTGCTACCGAGTTTATGAAAGCTTAATTCTGTTATGGTTATAGGATTATTTTTGCAGGTATTCGCATGATATAAGTAAGGTCAAAACTGCTGTTAAGCTTCTTTGTAAGGCTCTTTACTTATTTTCTGTCTCTCTCACTGAATTTGTAAAAAATCTTTTTTAAAAAATTGACGTTATTGTAACCTCATCAAAATGTGATCTATGCCCAATGGTTATTAGTATTTTCAAGATGAAACTTGAACATATTTTGCCAAATATCAGTTGTGGAATGCATTATTATGTTGGGAAGAAACATTTGAATTTATAGGAATGTATTTTTCTTGCTGGCTAGTGTTGTTATTTTCACTCTTATAATAATACTTAGCACTGTCAGTAAAACGACATGAAAAGCTTTCTGAGGATACAGCTGTGCTTTTCTGTCTTATCTTTTCTATCTCCGATGTGCTCGAGTACTTTCGAGTCATTCGAGAGGCAAATGGTCAGATTGCTCTCTGTGATTTCTTGGAATTGCCTGATTTGTTCTCTGAGTCTGTCCCAGATCATATCAATCAAGATTCCGAGCCATAAACGAATTTCTTGCGGGCGACGCTCGACTTTTGAATTTACTCCCACCAGTTCCCAACATTATCCTTTTATAAAAGAGTAGATTGTTGATAAAAAAAACTATACCATAAAAAATTGTAATTTTTTTTATTAATATATTCTTATTTCAGCGCATGTGCAGTAGGAATGGTTATATATATATATATATATATATATATATATATATATATATATATATATATATATATATATATATATGTGTGTGTGTGTGTGTGTGTGTGTGTGTATATATATATATATATATATATATATATATATATATATATATATATATATATATATATATATATATATATATATATATATATATATATAAAGCCATTCCTACTGCAGATGCGCTGAAATATGAATATATTAATAGAAAAATACAATTTGTTATGGCATAGTTTTTTATCAACAATCTTCTATTTTATAAAATGATAATATTGAAAACTAAGGAGTAAATGTATATATATGTATATATATATATATATATATATATATATATATATATATATATATATATATATATATATATATATATATATATATATATATATATATATATATATATATATATATATATATACACTGTATATATAAAATGATACATTTGAATTTAAGCGTGTCTACTAAGGGACTAGTTCAGTGAAAGACTAAAACACTGAATAATGCATACGTATTTGAGTCTTGGGTTTAACCCCGATGCGGGGTAGAAATTTATTTCGAAGTATTTGAAAACTTTTCTCCAGCACATCGAGAAAAATAATGCTGAAGAACTTCATCATAACCAGTGTAAGTGCAATTCCTATATAATTATTGTATTCAGTCATGACATATTTCCTTGTTACCATTGCTGTTACTTTCTGTTCCAGATCTTGTGGCTTTTTCTAGATTCCATGTTCTGCAAATCAGCCTAGTTAGATGATTTGAGCTGAAATCATCTTTGCAGCGATTCCATAATAATTAGGTGTTTTCTGTCTTACAAGTTTCTTTATTATTGATTCCACTTCAAAAACTGTGAATGTATTGATAAGCACATTCAGGTCTTTGCCAGTTCCTGGTATGTCTTTCAGAATATTCCCCTCCTATTTCTTGTTCATGACCTCACAAAAATGTTCAGCCCAGCGTTATCTATCTTCTTCCAATGTTATTATTTACCCAACCCTCCTTTTGACAAGTATTTTCTTCATTTTCCTTTTACAAACGGATATTTCATCTATAATCTGTGGGCCATCCTAACACTAATGCCTCTCGCTTAATACAAGTGTTTGCCCACATCATCATTCTGTTTGTCCCAATATTCTCTCTTATCTCAACTGGAACTTCGTTGAACTTTCTTTCTAGACTTAAACTTGGTACGTTCTACTTTGCTTTGTTTATTCTTTCATGTATCCCAAGTCTCATCCGATGTCCAAACTTACTGTCGTGTTACCTCGACATAAATTCCTGATGTTAGTCCAGTCTTAGCGTTTGTCTACAGTTTCTCAAATGTGTTTACTAGATGTATAGATATATTTCTACTTTTAATTGCAAATGTCTCTTGATGTTCATCTTCATGAAGCTTTTTCGTAATAAACTTTCATGCTCTGTCAACTAATTGTTGAGTGCTTTCAGTTTCAGTTTGAGTGTGGCAATGACAAGTAGGTGATCACTGCTGACATCTGCTCCTCTATAGCCCCTAACATTCCTCAACATTCTTCTCTCTCTGTGATTTATTTATTTATATGCATTACGTTTGTGTGTGTGTGTATCGATTCCATTTATGCATACGTAAATCCTTTGCAGAATATGCATGCGGGTATGATATTAGGTATTAATTATTATGTTATTTGGTAAAGTATCAGTACAAACATCTATCTTCCAAGCTTATTTCCTCTTATTTTTCCGCTTCCTTTCTCCTCTTCATGATTGTGTCGTGAGAATCCAGGTCGTTCAATATTGCTCTGCATATTTGGGAGAGAGGCACCGACGCCACAACAACGCCATCGCTCCAGTGGAAGAAGAAGAAGAAGAAGAAGAAGAAGAAGAAGAAGAAGAAGAAGAAGAAGAAGAAGAAGAAGAAGAAGAAGAAGAAGAAGAGGAAGAGGAGGAGGAGGAGGAGGAGACATTAGACACAGTAAGATGGTCTTCCAGGAGTTATCCGCTTGATGCTTCTCTCATGGAAGTAATAGGACCTCATTCAGGGAGAATTACTCCGGCTGTATGGGATTATTTAGATGGTTGCAGAGAGAGAGAGAGAGAGAGAGAGAGAGAGAGAGAGAGAGAGAGAGAGAGAGAGAGAGAGAGATTGTGCCGTGGGTACATTGGGAAGATACCGGTCGAGGAGTGAATTTACCAAATGAAATCAAGCAAGGCTTTATCTGAAGGGAAAATAAACTGGAGAGAGAATATTGGGAACCTTCCCAGATCTGGATGTCTGTGTCCGAGGGTCTGGAAATTTTTAAGGAGAACGTTCAGTGAAGGCGGGTTGCCGATCCTTTGTGCATTATTCTTTTGTGTTTCAGACATGAGTGGTATATAATTATTTTGTTGTAATCTTTCTCTCCCGTTTTAGATATCGTAGCTATTGTTCATTTTGAATTTGATGATTTTTGGTGTCGAGTGTTGATGCTTTCCCCTTTTCACTTTGGATTACCTAAAATTTTATTTATTTTAAGTTGAAAAGAATGCGTATTTAGGCCTGATCATAGGGGTATCTCTGTATTATCATGGGTTCTCGTACTCTATGATCTTTTATAGTTATACCCATTGTTGTGGCTCTCCCTAAAAGAACAGTCATAGTGTATTAACTAACGTTATGTTGTCTCTCCTCTAAGCTCAAGTTTATTGATGCACCTCGGTTCCATGCATTCGACGTTTATTGTAGAAGTTCTCCAGTATCCTGAAATGAGACGCGAGCGATCAATGTTTGCAGCTCTGAAATGTTTTTACCCTTATATAATATTTCAGATGTTTGTGTTTCAGTCTGAACGGAAACTGGCTTTCATATTCACGAGGAAGGAGACGTGTTAAGATCTTAATCATGTTCATATTAGACCAGGATTGGATGCTTTGATCATCTAATGGTAAATGATTTTCCGGTAGTATACTGATAAACTGGAAAGGGATAAAAGAAAGGATTACTTTGATTGACAAATGTGTGTGTTTACAAGACAGGCTTTGGGATATAAAGTTAAGGTAATTTTTAATACCGTAGTATTTTTTTTCTTGTATATCCAATGTTTTATCATTTTGTGCTTGATTTTGTTGAAGCTCATCTTCGAAAATGTGACACGTTTTTATTATTCATGTACTCTCTTGACCACTTCGCTCAGATCTCTTATTTTGTGACCGGTCTCTGTATGCACATAATATATATATATATATATGTATATATATATATATATATATATATATATATATATATATATATATATATATATATATATATATATATATATATATATATATATATATATATCATGAAGCTACAAATATCGCTTAATATCAAATCCACGATATTCCCGAGGTAGCGTGGATTTGATATTAAGCGATATTTGTAGCTTCATGATCGTATATAAATCACGGTGTGATAAAAAAATTTCACATATATATATATATATATATACACTACACACACACACACACACATATATATATATATATATATATATATATATATATATATATATATATATATATATATATATATATATATATATCTATATATATATATATATATATATATATATAGAGAGAGATAGAGAGAGAGAGAGAGAGAGAGAGAGAGAGAGAGAGAGAGAGAGAGAGATTACATGTCTTCTTTTTCAGGTTTCCCCTTAGCAATATATCACCTTGCTGTTGAAAACTAATCCTTTAAATACGAGAGACAAAGACCTGGATGATATAATGTCCTGCCCAGCTCACGCCTACTTAAAAGTCTGTCACCATTAATCCTTGCGCATATTTGCAAGTAGAAACGAGCTGGTGCTATCTGGCAATCTTCCATTTACTTAAGGGGAATACGTGACTAAATAAATCTCGCTAAGTTATCTTTGTCCATTGTATCGTAAACTGATGCTATCCCGTTTTTGTAAGTGGATTACGGGCTTAAATTTTATGTAGTTATTCCTCTCTCTTTGTTTTTAAGTGAAATACGTGCCTAAAATCTTCTACGTACTTATCTCAGTCCTTAGATTTTTAGTAAAAACGCTCTGCATCAATGTCAAAGGGAATGTAAACTAGTTTTTCAATGTGCAACCTCCGTAGGGGGGTAATGTCGTCAGTGCACCTCACGTGGTGCACTATAGGCATTACTTAAGGGTCTTTGCAGGCCCCCCTTCGGCACCTAGTTGCAACCTCTTTCATTCCTTTTACAGTACCACCGTTTATATTTCCTTTCTTCCATCTGATTTTCCACCCTCTCTAACATTTGTTTGACAGTGCAACTGCGAGGTTTTCCTCCTGTTACACCTTTCAAACCGTCTTGCTGTCAGTTTCTCTTCCAGCGCTGAATGACCTTATAGCTCCCAGTTCTTTGCTTTGGCCTAAATTCTATTTTCAATTGTGTTTAATGTGTAACATTTAGGTTGTACATTTTTAGAAGACACAGGCTCCATTCTGTTCTACGGGGATACAGGCTTAACCGTTTCTATGTCCCTATCCTTATGTCCTAATGGTATTGATTGGGATCCTGCTCCATTCCTCTCAATGGGAACACAGGCTTCATAATGCTTGTAATCTCTTTCTCTTTGTTATGCTCGCTGTTGCGTTCTTCCTTGAGTTTTGTTTTATTCTGTTCCAAATTCTTGTCTGTTTAACTGTCTTATGTACGGTATATTTCATTCAGTATTTTCCTTTTTGCTTTTTAGTTTTCCAGGTAGGTTATACTGTAGTCGCCTCATTTAGACTGCCGGCTAATTTTAGCGTTTTACTGTGCTTAGGTTGCTTTTTATAATTTTTGTTTTTTCTTTTTTTTATATTTCTCACAACCGGTCTGTTTAATGTTCCCTTGTCCACATTTTTCCATGTAAAATAAATTTTTGTTACATGTCTTCATAATCTTCTCATTGTTGTATGTACTGTACATGTTCTCTAACATTGCCCAGCCTTTTTGACATTTTATATTTCACCACTTCTCACTTCCCATTCCTATTGGGGCTGAACTTGGACTTAAGGGCATCGGGAGTGTCACTATTCATCTCAGTGTCCTCAAAAACTATGGATTAGACACTAATATCTGTCATTTTTAAAATTTTATATTTCCCCTTCTCACCTCCCTTCCTATCAGGGCTGAATTTGGACTTGAAGGGCAGTGGGAGTGTCACTATTCATCTCAGCGACCTCAAAAACTATGGATTTGACACTAAATAGTTGTCTTTTTGGTTATTTTTACATGTCACCCTGTTCCCACCCCTTCTCACCCCCCATCCTATTGGGGCTGAACTTGGACTCAAAGGGCATCGGGAGTCACTATTCATCTCAGCGACTCGAAAACTATGGATTAGACAGTAATACCTGTCGTTTTCGGTTATTTTTACATGTCACCCCCTCCCCAACCCCACCCCCACCCCCACCCCCTTTTATGCCAGGGATGTCTTACCCCACAGTATTCTTTCCCAGATAGTAAGTTGTATGTATACTAAGTTTGGTTGAAATTGCTCTATGCGTTTCAGAGTTATGCGGGAACATACACACACAAGTACATACATACATCCATTTTTATGTATATAGATTATGAAAAATTTTATGTACCTTCAGATGTCACAGTTTACATAGAGGGGCTCTAACTCGTAATATCCCGCCAAGTTCAGCTATGTATATATGAATTATGTGTGTGTGTGTGTGTTTGTTTGTGTATGAGAACTTTCGTCTGATTATCAGATTCATCATTCCATTCATCTCCATGTTTAGAAACTTTTAATCAGCGAGGTGCAAGTATTGCTTATTCTAGGAACATCACGTAATAAACAACATCACGGTTCGTTAAAAACATTTTGGAATATGAAAGATAAAAAATATTCCTTTATTTTTTTTTTACTTTAGCGCCATGTTTTTAATGAAAAAGCTAACGAGATACATAAATTTGATGTGCCTCGTTAAGCGCTTCTTTTTAGGGTGCTTGCTATTTATTTTGTGCTCATATATTAAAATCACACTTTGTTTGTGATCGGAACTACGGCTTATTGCTAAAGATGTCATGTCCAGATTGACATGCTTGCTTCCACTTAATAGTATATACACTGCTTATAAACACTTGATGATAGAGCGAAGCTTAGTAGCCGGCTTTAACCTATCCCTGGTTTGAACAGTTTAAAAACTGTAATTTATAAATCTCATTGCTTTTGCTTTCGTGGATTCGCTCAATAGTCGATCTTTAAATGCGCCGATCAGTTGCTTTCTTAATGAACCGGACATCTTTCGCTGTTTCGATGTTATTGAAGGTCTTTCTATTATTTGGTCGTCTTCATTCTGTCGTCTTCATTCTGTCTTTTTGGGGGCAGAGTGTTACCCAAGTATTCATGAACTGCGTTAGGAGGATTCTGTACAATATATCGTGTGGATATTGACGTAAGATATTGGAGTTATTGCCTGGAGTGGCACATAGATAAACCGTTGTGTTGGATTTATGAAATGAGATTTAACTTGCTTTGGGCTTAGAGAAGTTATCTAGCTTTGCACATGAAGAATGAGAAATGATAACTTTATCCAAGCGGAAAGATATTTATCACATTGCAACGATAAGCTGATTTTAAAATCTTGGGCAAGGGGGAATAGATACCCCATCTGCTTCAAGAATCAGAGAGTGAGAATGAGGACCACTTAGCTTGGAAAGTCGTTGGTAAAAGAGAAGTTCAGAGGCTAGGTGAAGAAAGGTGACTTGTTCGCTCGTGAAATAATTTGTAAAGGATAGTAGAGGGCTCGTGTCCTTTCAAAGTCACATGCGAGGAAAGTCTGGTGGCCAGTTTGTTTATCAAAAAATGGTATATTAAAATAGGTGGCCGATCTCCTTTGAAAGCCGTATGCAATGAAAGAATGGTGACAAATTTGGTTATCAAGCCTTGGGCAAAGGAAAATTTGTGGCCTGGTCGCTTTCACAGCCACATGCAAAGAAGTAATGGAGACCAGTTTTTTTGCAAAGGATAATATGTGACCTTTCTGCTTGTGTTTCGCATCAAATCACCGCTAAAGTTAATTGGGTAGCAATTATACCTGCAAAGTGTGTGTGGAAACAAATATCCGCAGGAGTTACCAGTCCCACCATTTTGCCCGTGAAACCATTACTAAGGGAAAATAAAAAGGCGCCTGATGTGTCGGCAGTGTAGAGGAAATAATGAAAATGGTGGGTCTTGACATCGGTTTATGAAGTCTTAATGGAATATTAACTTATTTGTTTGTAAAACCAATGACTTTCCAAAAGAAACACGAGAATCGTATCTCCGCTGACGAGGAGGAAGATCTCGCCATTATTTTATCCCTGTAGTGATCGTCTCCTGTTTCTTAAGATCACCGACGAAAATATCAGATTTCTTTGTTAAAGCTCTTGCCTACGTACGGTGCAGCTGTTGCTAGGTCAGAGAAAAGGTGCCAGCGAATAAGTGAAGCTTCATGGACGCCAGGAGCCCGAGGGGACGAGAAAGAAGTGAAATTTTCCAGATTCTTCATCCTCCGGGTTAGACAAGGCCCGAGTTACCTCTCCTCTTGTTATGGTAAAGGCCGTGGAATAGTTCCCCGTCTCCTTCTCCTTGTTGCCTTTCGAAGAACCCAATCCGGGAAGATAATTAAGCTTCTTCGCGATCTCATTCTTCTTCTTGCGACAAATTCTTTATACGCCTCGGGCACATTCATCAAAATAACTCGGGGTTTTGTTGTTCATGCTTTTGGTGTTGCTTTGACCCCTCCGGCTCTTTTCTTCGTAACCTCTCACGTTATTCGCCCATTGTTTTGGGGTTGCTATTCAGTGGCTTTGAATGCTGGTATCATCGGCCATCAAAAACAAGTGACAGTGGCGGCGACATGAGCTAGGCAGGTATTGTGTTCGGCTTTTGGCATGTTGCTATAGGATTCATGGCATTGGGATGCAGTTTCATGAAGAACAACCTGCCATAATACAAGGGAATGTCATATTTTTATTCCATTGTATATTTACCAGAATGGAAAAATCACTAAGAATGAAGTTTGGAACCCCCCCCCCTTTTTTTTAATAGGTTTTACTTCTAGTAGCCGGTATAAGCTTACTTGGGAATTTGTATTTTTTTGTGTGTTGACATACACTAAAAAGAGGTTACTGCTCAGTAAATGTTATTTTATAATTATATAGCACTAAGTAATATTTTGCCATTAGCTGCTTTTCAGGGGTTTGTTTTGAATTCTTGGTATCTATAAGAGCGCTCCTTATTCTGATTGGTCAGAAAGTAATTCCATCAAGATGTTTTGTTTCAACTTATACCGTGTGGAATAATTATATTTACATAAAATTTACTGCTTTCTGCAGTCTGTTTGAATTGCAGAATGACTAACCTGTGGGTTAGGAATATTTAAGAAACTTTGTAACAGTGACTTCTTTATCGGAATTGTATTTAGTTGCTACTTTTAATTAGCGTTCGCGTACCTTATGATGCTTTTAAGTAATTTTTTTATGTGTTTAAAGCCCAGTCAGTCAGTCAGTCTACATGTTAACTTATTTTAGTGGATGAATTTATATAGATAGTTAATATAATAAGTTTCTATATGAAGTATTAATCCTCCTGTGTCAGTGAACCTCGCAAACACGCCTTCAATTGATTAATTCTGTCTGTGAATAAAGCACAGTGAGCTTGAATACACAGCAGTATGGCACATCAGAGATTCAGCTAATTAGCTTACTTGTCGTTATAAAGAAGTGACCGACGTTTCCACAAAATTATAATGAGATCGTTTTGTTATGGGATTGAGTGTTGATTAACTGCTTTGAATCCCTTACCAACGAACCCTACTGGCTCCTCGAGCCTCCTTGTGACCCATTAATGCTCAGCCAAGGTCATGAGCAGCGCTGCATTGATTTTTTGGGATGCAGTCGCTTGCCCCATGTCGAATTTAGTGCTTTCAGCATAGTTTAAAGTTACGCATAAGGATTTTGTCTGCTTGGTAAGGCAGTTCTCCCGTTTGCCTTTTGTCTTGATAATGGGCATGTAGTGAAATGTGACGACATGTAGGCGCAGGTTGGTCCAGTTGGGCAAAATATGGCTAATCAGTCAACGAGAGAGAGAGAGAGAGAGAGAGAGAGAGAGAGAGAGAGAGAGAGAGAGAGAGAGAGAGAGAGAGAGAGATTTCCTCTCGTAAAATGCCATTTTTACCCCCAAATGTTCGTTCTGGTAATCGTGCGCATTAATTGGGATTTTTCAATTTGAAGATTTTATGAAAATACGGGTTTTATAGCCGTTTCTCAAACAATAGGCATTTGCTTACAACCCCTTTTAATCAGAAGGGAAAGGATTTGGTTTGAACACTCTGACTTTGTCTGTCTAGGGAACGAAAAATGACATAATTTATTAGTTTATACCCTTAGGTGATGCAAAACAGCTTAGAGTAAAAGAAGTCATAGGGAATTTATCTTTTACAAGAATAGTAAAAAATGTTAATCTGAATGATTTGAAATGTCTTATAGATAATAAAGTAAAAAAATAAAATGTTCCTTGCTCTGACCTCACATTCTGTCCTCTAGTGGAGTCTCAAACCCTATGTGTTCATCTTCAAGAAATAAAAGACCCTTGTTGAAAACTGAGTAAATAAAGCTTATCAGTTAGAAAAGACGACATAAGTTCCAGTCACATCTACAACGCTTCTTTCCTCTTGATAGATATTTGATACTCACAGTTGACTGAATTTGCAATGGGCCTTATATTTTTTAAAACTTGTTTGACTCTTCATCTTCAAAAAATAAGTCCTGTAGGACTTTTGTTCTACATTACATAGGTAGCCTCAAACCGACTTAGGTTATTTTTCTAAAATCTGTAAAACCCAGGGCTACTTCAGTTACATTTCTAACAGAATCTGTCTGACCTAACACCACTATAGTTAATTTTTCTAATTGAATCTGTGACATGAAAATATCATGCGTTCCCACGAAGTTCGCATGAACAGTTTGTCGAACCCTGAACAAACAATTGCTGTATCTGTGTCTCACGTGTTTGCATTTTATAGGTTTCAAATGCGCTAGACTTTGTATATGTATGAACTATATTTCTCTCTCTCTCTCTCTCTCTCTCTCTCTCTCTCTCTCTCTCTCTCTCTCTCTCTCAAATCCAGAAGGTGTATTCTCAATCATCATTTCCTTTTCATATAAACGTTTTGGCCAACCTCCTGCAGTAAACGAAGCATTGCAAGAAACCTTGGTATCTGCATGATATTTTCTCTTTTCTCCGGAAGCATTTTTGGTGGGGGCTTTGTATCTGCATTCCTCGCTCTGCAAGATCTTCATATTCTGACATTGCACGTTGCAGACTGCGATGCATCTCAGAAACTTCCGCACTAAGTGTATTCAGATTCATTAATATATACCATTCCTTTACTGGACAAATGCCAAGAGAAATTTGCTCTTTTATACAAGTATGATTTTTTTATTTGGTTTCCCTTGAAAGAAGGCATTGTAAGGAAAGGTGTTACTCACATTTTGTTAACATTTTTGTTGTTGTTGTTGTTGTTTACACTTTTGTGGAATATGATAGATCTGCCGTCATTATGATTTGTAGTTATGTAAGACATAACTTTCTTTTCTGACATTCATGTTGCCTGGAACTACTAAAGCAAAAATAAAGAGAAAAATTGACCAGAAACATTGAATAATGAAAATCAGACGTCACAAACCAAAGTATAAATTTGGCCAATAAGCACGAATCAGCGTGGTTATATATCATTAAAAAATCGCGATTAGAAACTATAACTTTTTTCTGTCCTCCTATTGTAAGAAATATTTTGTTTATTAAGTAAGATCCTTTTCCCATCTTCGATATCTTCTGTCTCTCCATCTTCTTCACCTTCTTAATGCCATGGAATTTAAGATTTTTTTTTTTATATATCTCGGGCTTTGCTTCCAACTTTCATCCTTTTTCTCATTAACTGTTCAATACCGCATTCCTGAGACTGGCAGTGATCGGTCGTCTTTTTCGTCGCAATTTAATGTTCTCGTGTCTTTTTCCCACTTGAGAGACACAGGCACACACTCGCGATGACATGCTTGAACATAATTGCTGCCAACTTTTCGTCTTGTTCGGTTCCTGGCTGTCGTGGAATTTTACCTATTAGCAGAGTTCTTTCCCTTCCTCTTTATTGCAATTAATTTCAGTCCGCTTTTTCAGAGGATATCTTTTCTGAAGAACTCGCGGCCGCAGCTATGTTTAAGCAAATGAGCAGTGTTAAAACCCCGATTAGAAAATGTGAAAATGTTAAGCCCAAAGGCAAAGATTACTAAGATTACTATGTAAACATTAAAACCCGGAGCAGAAGATTATGTGCACATGTCAAATCCCAAACATGAGATATGTAAATGTTAAAACAACACGCAGAAGATTGTGTGATTTCAAAAACCGAGAGCAGGAGAGGGCGTGCATGATGATGTTGAAGCGGAATTAGGTAGTGTTTATGCATTTGTGCTGGAAACCAATGCAACAGGGAGATCGTATTTGCTAAAATCTAATGCAGAAGTGTACGAGTGTATTGTTGAACTCAGTCCTTGAGGTTCCCCTTTGTGCGTGTTCACGCACGTGAATCAAAGCCAAAGAAGAATATACCCGAGGGGAGAGCTGACCGCATTGAAGCTTCGGACAAACTCCGTGACAGGCGGAGAGGAGTGAGAAATAAGAAGTACGTGTGAATGACTGCAGGAGATTCAGACTGCACGAGTTTGAATAGGGAATTTCTCCCTCAGTGATCCCAACAGTGAGGCGCTGGGAAGGGGAGAAAGTCTGCAAATGGTTACCATTATTTATTGGAAAATGCTCCGAGGAGAAATCTCTTATTCAGTGTGTAATCCACTAGAGCGCATGTAGCTGCAGGTTTACTCATGCAAATTTATTAAAATTCCCTATATATACATACATATATATGTATATGTATATTTTTATATTCTGAGGCCGGTTGGAAGAATGGAACTGGATTTCTTTTGTCAACTGCCTTAGGGGCCAAACCCTAGCGCTCAGAATATAAGCGATAAATGTAATGAATAAACTGACTTACCTTGATATCACATCTAAGTAAACAGAGAAGTGGAGGTCGCCTTTAAAAAAAAAAATGGCCAATAACTTTA
>NC_089763.1:52695086-52700086 GCF_040412425.1 Macrobrachium rosenbergii
TTCCACCCAATAAGAGGGGCCAAATGGGACTGTGCCCCCCGGGCCCCAAAAAGTCTAGGAACGCCCCTGGGCCTAGCGACGCACTGGCCACTGTCATAGGCATTGGGAGCTGCCCCCCACTGGCTGTCGCGAGGCTTAAGAAACAGGAGATCAGCGCCTGCCCTATGAGCCTACAGAGGCCCAGGAGGACTTTAACTTTACCTTATTTTAACAGCTGGAAATGTTTAATATTCGTAACCTGAATGTGTAATCTCCAGAATTTTACTTTTCCAGACTATCAATGATGACTTTGTTGGTCCAGAGAGAGACAAAAGACCAGTTTAACTTGAGCGTCTTGCGTTGGCCGATTTGAATGTGCCCTTCATTACCTGGCACTATTGTGCAAGTTGCTGCTGTTTAGTTTGTTGATTAGCATCATTTGTTCATTGTTCCATTATGTACCATTGTGTTGCGCATTGACTCTGTCAGTATTTCTGTTCATATATTATTGTAATTTCTTGATTTTCCAATACTGAATTACGTAGTTTTGCTAGTAATGGGATAGAAGGTGATGGAAGCGCTAAGATGTATAGATATATAGTGTAAATATTTGGAACACTTTTTTTTATATCGATAAGATTGTCCTTTTATTTATTATTTATCTGTAACCATCGATGTATGCTTGTATGGAGGTTGTGGAGTTAATGTGAATAGAGAGAGTTTTGTGGAAATATATTTCGAACGATACAAAAAATACTCTTAAGTATACTTGGGAAAGAGAAAAAGGCGAGAATGCCAGATTAATGTTCACAGAGAGTAGGTGGGAGTTCAGATTAATGGATGTATTGATGAGAAAAGGATTGGGTGGAGGTATAATATCAGATCATTATTTAGTTGGAGCAAAAGTTAAGCGAAGAACAGTGTGGGTTTAGACAAGGAAGAGGATGTGTGTGTTACGAAACAGTTATGTGAGAAGATACGCTGTAGAGAAAGATTAGATGTTTTTTATGGATTCAAAGCATGTGTTAAAATGTGCAAAATGGAGAGAGACTACTTTTGTGTAAAAATTGGTCTTAGATGGAGTGCGTTGTCTTCATGGGTGTTCAATATCTTTAAGGATGGAGTTAAGCGAGAAGCAGAGAGAGGAAAAAGGATGTAGGTGCAAAGTCATAAGATAAGAAAATGAGTCAAGAATAAAGTGTAGAATAGTTGATATTCGTAGATGACACAATAGTGGTAAGTGAAAGAAACTGCACAAACCAAGGACAGAGTTTGAAATATTTTACGAGAAATACGCAAATATGAGCATAGTACGGTAATTAGGGTAAGTGGTCGCAGAATGGGTGAAACAAGGAAGCTGGCAATGTGTGTGTGTTGTGTATTTGTGTGCAAGATATGTGGAAGAGACTTGAGAGTCAGTGAAAACCAAGGTGATGTAGAAATGGATTGTTGAATCAACTTTCCCTCTCGGAATTGGAGTGTTGGCACTGAATGATAATTAAGAAAAAGTTGAAGCCGTTGAGATAAAATTTGTGTCGTGTATGTGGTGTAATAAGATTTGGAAAAGCGAGAAATGTGTTACACATCGAGTCTTATAGGATTATTGTAGGTATAAATAACGGACCAGTTTTCAAAAAGGTTCGGTCATATAGAAAAAATAGGGGACGATAGGTCCTGTGAGAGGTATAAAACCCCAGACGTGTTAGGGGGAAGAGAAAGAAAAAATATATATACTTACATATTTATTTATTGAACGCATATATATAGCCTATGTGTGTTTGTGTGTACAAATATAAATAAGCTCATATTTACGCGTTTTTATATATATATATATATATACTGTATATACAGTAATATATATATATATATATATATATATATATATATATATATATATATATATATATATATATATATATATATATATATATATATATATATATATATATATAATATAATACACAATACACACACAAGCATATATGTATGTATATGCATACATATACATATATGTGTATATATGTGTTTATAGTGTTTTATAAGCAAAATCTGTTCATGCCGTATACATATGAAAATTTGTGGTAAAATCTGAGGAACATCAGACAGCCACGTGAATTGTGGGATGAAAATAGCCCAAGGAACATGTTCTGGTGTCACGTGTCACCCTCCCACGCACTCTGCTGCTCTGCTGGCGTCCTGGTCGCTCGAATGAAAATCTCTCTTTTGATACTATCGATCAAGGAACAAAAGGCAGGCAAATGCCAGCTGAGATATTGCTCAAGTGGTTAAATGATGCGGAATGTTTTATAAAGCTTCTCTGGTTTTCTGAACGTTTACAGGGGTGTGTGGTTATGGAAATGCATGCATACGCGCACACGCATATATATACATACATATATATACATGTATATATATAGAGTATATATACATAGTGTGTGTGTGTGTGTGTGTGTGTATAATCGTCCCATTTTCCGCTTACGGCTTAGTAAAATTCAAAGGAGAGAGTCAAAGTCTAGTAACGGAAATGGTAATTTTTGCATAGGTCACAATATAAAGTAACCTGTTGAGTATTATGTATTCAGTATTTTCCAAGCAAACAAAGCAAATATAACTGGCTGTTATTTTGATTGTGTTAGCAAGGGTCCAAATTATATTGTGATATGAGTTCGGTGACCATAAAATTATTGATGGCCAGGCTTGGGAATCCTACAGTAAAATACATATAAAAACATTAAAAGCTCCTGGATATCTACGAATCAGAGTATCAGCATGTGTGAGTGTGTATGTATCCGATTTAGACCTCTCCCTCTGAGAGTGGGAAAGCCTATGAAAGTGATAGCCTTTTGTTTTTAAAAAGTCTGTTTGGGCTCGAGATGAGGTAGCTAGTCCGTTACGTTCTCTGCTCTAGCGTGATGAAGCAGCTTGTCCGTTACGTTCTCTGCCCTAGAACGATGAGGTAGCTAGTCCTTTACATTCTCTGCGATAGTGCAATGAGGTAGCTGGTCTGTTACGTTCTCTGCCTTACTGCGATGAGGTAGCTAGTCCGTTATATTCTCGGCCCTAATGCGATGAGGTAGCTAGTCCATTACATTCTCGGCCTTAATGCGATGAGGTAGATAGTCCATTACATTCTCTGCCCTACTGCGATGAGGTAGCTAATCTGTTATATTCTCGGCCCTACTGTGATGAGGTAGCTAGTCTGTTACGTTCTCTGCCCTACTGCAATGAGGTAGCTAGTCCGTTACTTTCTCTGCCCTACTGCGATGAGGTAGCTAGCCCGTTAATTTCTCTGCCCTACTGCGATGAGGTAGCTAGTCCGTTACTTTCTCTGCCCTACTGTGATGAGGTAGCTAGTCCGTTACTTTCTCTGCCCTACTGTGATGAGGTAGCTAGTCCGTTAATTTCTCTGCCCTACTGCGATGAGGTAGCTAGTCCGTTACTTTCTCTGCCCTACTGCGATGAGGTAGCTAGTCTGCTACGTTCTCTGCCCTAATGCGCTGTGGTAGCTAGTCCATTATGTCCTCTGCCCTAGTGTGATGAGGTAGCTAGTCCGTTATGTCCTCTGCCCTAGTGCGATGAGGTAACTAGTCCGTTACGTTCTCTGCACTAGTGCAATGAGGTAGCTAGTCCATTAAGTCCTCTGTCCTAGTGTGATGAGGTAGCTAGTCCGTTACATTCTCTGCCCTAGTATGCTGAGGTAGCTAGTCTGTTACGTTCTCTGCCCTACTGTGATGAGGTTGCTAGTCCAATTACGTTCTCTGCCCTAGTGCTGTGAGGTAGCTAGTCCGTTACGTTCTCTGCCCTAGTGCGATGAGCTGCTAGTCTTATATGTTCACTGCCCCAATGCAGTGAGGTAGCTAGTCCGTTTCGTTCTCTGCGATAGTGCGATGAGGTAGCTAGCCAGTTACGTCCTCTGCCCTACTGCGATAAGGTATATAGTCCGTTACGGTCTCTGCCCTACTGTGATGAGGCAGCTAAAAAAAATAGTTAAGTACACTTTAGTTTTACCAGACCACTGAGTTGATTAACAGCTCTCCTAGGACTGGCCCGAAGGATCAGACTTATTTTACGTGGCAAGAACCAATTAGTTACTTAGCAACGGGACCTACAGCTTATTGTGGAATCCGAACCACATTATAGCGAGAAAAGAATTTCTATCACCAGAAATAAATTCCTCCAATTCTTCATTAGCTGGCCGGAGACGCGAACTCTGTCCTAGCGAGTGCTAGCCCACAACTCTACCGACTCGCCCAATGAGGAACTGATGAGGTAGCTAGTCTGTTACATTCTCTGTCCTAGTGCGATGAGGTAGCTAGTCCATTACTTTCTCTGCCCTACTGTGATGAGGTAGCTAGTCTGTTACATTCTCTGCCCTAGTGCGATGAGGTAGCTAGTCCATTATATCCTCTGCCCCAGAACAATGAGGTTGCTAGTCCGTTACGTTCTCTGCCCTAGTGCGATGAGGTAGCTAGTCCATTATATCCTCTGTCCTAGAGCAATGAGGTTGCTAGTCTGTTACATTCTCTGCCCTACTGTGATGAAGTAGCTAGTCCATTGTATCCTCTGCCCCACTGCAATGAGGTTGCTAGTCTGTTACGTTCTCTGCCCTACTGCGATGATGTAGCTAGTCCGTTACGTCCTATGCCCTAGTGCGGCAGAAGTAGCTAGTCTGTTACGTCCTCTGCCCTCGTGCGATGAGGTAGCTAGTCCATTATATCCTCTGCCCTAGAGCAGTGAGGTTGCTAGTCTGTTACATTCTCTGCCCTACTGTGATGAAGTAGCTAGTCCATTATATCCTCTGCCCTACTGCAATGAGGTTGCTAGTCTGTTACGTTCTCTGCCCTACTGCGATGGTGTAGCTGTCCGTTATGTTCTCTGCCCTGGTGCGATGAGGTAGCTAGTCCGTTACGTTCTCTGCCCTAGTGCGGCAGAAGTAGCTAGTCCGTTACGTCCTCTGCCCTAGTGCGTCTAACAGCAACAGAATTCGAATATCGTGCCAGAGTAAATCGTCTCTACACTGC
>NC_089763.1:52705086-52740086 GCF_040412425.1 Macrobrachium rosenbergii
TTTTGTAGTGTGTTTATTTTTAATTTGATCAGGCTCTCAATCCGTGCAAATTTGTCACCCGTCGCGCATGAAGAATGTAATCAGTCCGGCGGATCATCTCCAAGATCATCCCCCCACCCCAACCTACCCATTAAATAACACGCAATTTACGAAGGATCGTATTAATATTCTCTGAAGCTTGTGACCACTTGGGAAGAGTCGTTTTATGCGAGATGAAACCGAGTTGCTGATGAGTTGCTTCAGTTTCGCGGAGATCTCTAACAAGGTAATTGTTTACATGGTGCTGTTGTGTTCCTTTCATATTTCATGACATTTAGATCTTTAAATATATACATTTTGATGGCTGCGTCATATACCACATGACTGGACAAAAACAACAACAGCGATAATGATAATAGTTATAATAATATTAATAAGTGACACTTCAACACACATACGCATATTTATATATATAAATATATACATTTATATATATATATATATATATATATATATATATATATATATATATATATATATATATATATATATATATATATATACATATACATATACATATACATATACATATACATATACATATACATATACATACATATATATGTATATGTGTATATATATAAATTTTTAACTAAAGTAATAAACATAATTATTATCGGAAATCAAATGAAACAGTACTACTCGCACGCAGAAAGTCCCGTGGCCTAAATAATCACTGCGAATTAGGTGTTTATTATGTAGGTCGCATTATGTCGTAGTCATCACAGTTGTGTGTGCCCTTGGGCGATTGCATTGTTGCATCCCGTACTGCGATTTGGTGAGGGAACAACGACAACAACAACAACACATCCTGTGATTATGAGACACTCGGCATCCGGAAGGCGGTTGTTCCGATGCAGAGAAATGTCTTCGTTGAAATGTCCATCCCGTTGAAATTCAGTCCTCTTTGGAGGATGGAATTCGTCTTTTCTTATTACTATTTGTGCTGTTACTGTCATCATTGTAGTCACTACTTTTGCTCTGTCACTCTTCGTTTATTATCATTGCTGTCGTCGTCCTCAGCTGTGTTTCTGTTGGTGTGTCAGTTTGGCTCGTGGTATTCTACGCCATTTCTTGTTTGTGTTATTTTGATTGCCATCATCGGTAATGTTGAGGTAGTTTTTGATCTAGTTGGTATTCATTATGAGTATCATCATCATCATTGTGGACTTTGTATTCTTCGTCTTATGATTATGATTGCCAAACCGAGCTGGAGTTGATGACAAAATGTCCAGGTGTCCTGTCACGTAAGTAGAAGCATTCATTGAAAATGAACCCTTGATTATAAAAATGCGAATAACTTTGATTGCAAGGAGTAAACTAATATTGTTCATAATTTTTCTAAAGTCAATGCTCATATGATTTTACGGCATAGTGGTACGTAACTTTCTTGTGTACATTTTAATTATTTTCAGAGCACGTTTTTAGAAAGACTGTTCTAATTTCATTATCATTTTAACCTAGGCTTTACCCACATCAATTTTTTTTTTTTTAGAGATAATGACTGCGTGCCCCCTTCATCCCTCGATCCTTGTTACACATGTCAGGCTATGTGATCCCACCGACATTGTCTGAGATTTGCGGACTCGAGGTTGGATCAGTCGGTCTGACCAGCCCTCATAAGAGTCATTTTCGGAATATGAAATTCTCTACTTCTCTCTATTTCTTGAAGTATTTAACTTGCCTGTTTTAAAGTATGGTTCTCGTTGGATTCATCTGGTTTGATTTTGTGCAGACATACCTACATGTTAATATGAACAGACATGCCCATTTTGGATTGGGTAAATATGCCCATCATGTCTTAAGGAAACATCTCTCCCTCGGTTTGAAGAGCCATGCCCATACCATATTCATTTTGTATGTCATATCTATATTGTTTTGGGCAGAAATACCCGTCATCAATTCTTAGATTTGATCATCCATACCGAATCTTATACATTTTCAGTCATCCCAATTTTAACATGATGAAAATACAGTAGCCCGTAGGCGTTTAATGAATAAAAAAAATGTAGGTTATTCTGAATTTTAATTTTTATTTTTTGAAATTTTATTTTATTTTTAATCTTTAATTTTTAAAAAAATTTTTTGTATGTATGGAAACGAGCAAATGTATTTATCGTACACATGTGTTTCAGAGTAAAAGCATGTTCATTATACAGTTTTTTTTTCTGTTAAAACTTCATTTTCATTTATTCATCATCACGCGAATGACCTATTTTGCAACAGTTCTAGGCCTATGGCCTAGACCTGGTATTTCATCCTAATCCTCCGGGCCATCCCTATGAGAGCTGATAGTAAGGTCAATGGTCTGGTTAAACTATTTCTATAATTAATAATTAATTAATGATCATCCATACCCGATATGATCTGACCAGGTATATCTGTCTGGATTTGGACCTGTCTTGGTTTGGGAATGCTATGTGGGGAAACCGTACACACGTGGACGCTTCATAACAAATATAATTCACTCGTTTATTTTTGAAGTAGCCAATTTCATAGCCATTTATTTCTCTGTGTATGTTTTTGAGTTGCCAATTTTTTAAAATCTTTCTATTTGGCCTTCGTTTTACTGGAAGATACTCTGGAAGTAATTAGTTTATGCAGTAGTTCTGACTCTTATCGGGATGGAACCCAGGTCTTTCAGTGGAAAGGCAAGGACGCTGCCAACAAAGCCACGTAAGTCATAAAAGTAGTTGGAACCTGTACCTAAGGCTTTACCTGACCAGGCTTAACTGCCTTGCCTACCAGCGTATTTTCCCCAACTTCCCGACTCAGCAGTGACCCAACTGGCAGCATTTTATTCTAATTATCCCTTCTGAGCAAATATGATTGAAATAATCAACACACAATCACCTGTGGAACAGAATTAAATTTCTGACACATCAGGATACAACCAAGGTCTTTCAGTTACTTGTTTGTTGATTATTTTATATCTATCTATCTATCTATCTATCTATCTATCTATCTATCTATCTATATAGATATAAAATAATCAACAAACAAGTAACTGAAAGACCTTGGTTGTATCCTGATGTGTCAGAAATTTAATTCTGTTCCACAGGTGATTGTGTGTTGATTATTTCAATCATATTCGCTCAGAAGGGATAATTAGAATAAAATGCTGCCAGCTGGGTCACTGCTGAGTCGGGGAGTTGGGGAAAATACGCTGGTATGCGAGGCAGTTAAGCCTGGTCAGGTAAAGCCTTAGGCAAAGGTTCCAACTACTTTTATGACTTACGTGGCTTTGTTGGCAGCGTCCTTGCCTTTCAACTGAAAGACCTGGGTTCCATCCCGATAAGAGTCAGAAATTTATATATATATTTATATATATATAATATATATAGATATATTTATATATATTATATATATATATATATATATGTATATATATATATATATATATATATATATATATATATATATATATATTTTATATATATATAGATATATATATATATAACATATATGTATAATATAGTATATATTATGTGTATATATATATTTATATATATCTATATATATGTATACATATATATTATATTTATACATACTGTATGTATATATATATATATATATATATATATATATAAATATATATATATATATATATATATATATATATATATATATATATATATATATTATATTATAGTATATATATATATATATATATATATATATATTATATATATATATATATATATATATATATATATATATATATATATATATATATATATATATATATATATATATGTAATTGCTCATGAAGGTGACCTGTGAAAAGTTGGGTCAGCTATTCGAGGGTCCATTTTGACTATACACAGTATATAAGAAAACGCTGAACCATTCGCATACCACAGGAAGTCGCAGAGCTCCTTGGTGACAGGACACGGGCAGTGAAAATGCAGTTTCAGCTTAGAACATTCTAGAAGCTGAAACGGTTATAAATCCGGATTTAAAAAGAATAATTGTGCACGAGTACCTCGTGACGCCTTGAAGTACAGAGGGCGTGTCTTTGTCGAACATTGAACATGGTGATGTCATGTGAGTGCGTTCATACGTGCATTGCATAGTGAATAAAATGGGAGTGATCCATGAAGGAATGGGGTATTGCGATCCGTTATCGGTATAACTTATGATGACGGCTCACGCAACACGCTATCACACAATATCTCGGGAAAAGCGAGATACCAACCTCTGTTCATAAAACTGAGGCTTAAATAAAGTATAGGCTTCAGGATTGGCCTTTACATATATATATATATATATATATATATATATATATATATATATATATATATATATATATATATATATATATATGTGTGTGTGTGTGTGTGTGTGTGTGTATTAATCGTGATGTTGCTGCTTTTCTCCAATATTAATTAATAATTTGGGAGAGCGAATCCGGGCACCTGTTTTCCCTTTCATTTTTCGTTGCTTGGCTTCCCGAAAAAAAACACGTCGATGATGTAGTACCAAAGGTGTTACCTTAATTTACCGTGATTTCCTAATGCTCAGCAGGGAAAGTAATGTTCGCTGATTCATGCATAATGAAACTTAGCGAAAACTATTATTAACATTTATTCAGCTGTGTTCTGCGCCCTCAATCTGCGACCTTGATCAAATTGAACTGGTTTAATAGGTTACTGGGTCCAGTGCCAGTTTATTCAAACTGACAATGACCTGGTTGGTTGTAGTTGTATATCGACAACGGTGTCATTGCACCGTAGTTTTTTCTGTGTACCTTGCTCCGTGAACGCACGCATTTCCGATGTCAAGTTTTTGTAATTCTGCTTTTAACCATTATGTGCAGTAGCTTTCAGTTTGTCTCTTTCGAGTGTTTTTCACTTTCCTTCGTTCCATCTCTTCCCACCCCCTAACTTCTCTAACATTCACGTTTACCCTGGCGTCATTTCCTTTCCAGTATTCAGCTGGATAGGAAGTGCGCTTCTCCTTCGAAAATAAACACCGTTCCTCAGCATCTGCCTTTCTTTTCCTCCCCCGTCTACTCGCCTTTGTTCAACATCCTTTTCTGGACAGACCTTCCTCCCAGTTTCCAGCAAAGCGTTCTCTGATAGTGAAGCATTTTTACTCAGTATCTGATCTGATTGACTTCACGTTCCTCGCTTTTCTTTTGTACAATAATAGCTAGACCAATTTCTAGCCGTTGGTTCCTTGTTATTTTTCATTTTCCTCCCGCCACTAGATGATCTTTCAAAGCTCTACTCTTGTTTCATGGATGAACCTCTTTTTCAGTATACGTTTTATTTTTAGTCTTCCATTTTCTAAAATAAACAACTTGTCTGACATCTTTTATTCTCGTACAATCGATGTCACTCTTAGTATCGGACTCCCCCTCCCTAGCTATGCCATCTATTTTTCTTGTAGCAGGTAGTGCGCTCGTATTATCAGTTTCCCCTCTCTTATCCTTCTCCCCTCTCTTATCCTTCTCCCCCAGCAGGATGCTGTTCCAGGATCCACGTCATTTTTAAAGATTTTGTTACCTTTCCTCGTATTTACCTCCTTATCTGATATCCAGCTTCCCTTCCGTCGTTTAAGCTCGTTTAGCTGCTGCCATTTCCCTCCCAGCAATGACTTCTGTAGCTTTTATTTCTTCTCTTTTGCAGAGCATCTCCCAGTACTTATCCTCATTTCTGCATCCTCATCTCTTCTGCCTTCATTCACTTTCTAACCTTTGTTTGTAGAGTCCACTTATTTTGCCTCACTTCCACCGTTCACATTTCTTCACTGTCTTTCCTCTGATCATTACATCTGAGCTTTCTCTTCTCTTACAGCATTCGCTTCACTCCAGTTTTTATTTATTTATTGTTACTGCAGCGCCTATGCTTTACTTCGCATGAATTATCTATGCCCCTTCAAGGGAAACATCTTTGGTCTTTATGAGGGAGGGATTGTTGGCCATTATAGGCCAACAATATATAGCTCCTTTACAAAGATCAACAATATTGCTCTGCGGGTGTAAGGATAAAACAATACGAAAATATCCGTGTCTGTCTCAAACGATCAACAAGAATGATGAGACTAAAGTCTGCAAGCGAATTCTCGTAAACTATTGTTATAAAAGAGTTGATTAAACTAGTTATAATTTTGTATGAAAAGATGCCAGAGTAACATGATTAAGTGACAGCTGCATTATTTTGAAACCGGTTTGATTCAACAGACCCAATTAGAAGGGTTTTCGCAAGGCACCTCATGGCGCCTGATGAAGGGTGTCATGTTTTGAATTTTTTGGGGTCATGTAGCAGTTTGTCGCAGCGACCGAGTTCTCATTCCAAACGCCTACGCCTCTTGTCGTTGATTTCGTGGCCTGTTTCGTTTTACTGGTTTGCTTTCTCTTTATTATTTGAATATACTGGAAATTTATGCAGTTGCAATGTATGCTTGATAATTGAGCATCGAATGCTTCCCTGTATGGCAAAATTGTTTGATCCAGATGGTGATAAAACACCTTTCATTTAGGGACGAATTTTTATAGGGCTTTGAAACGCTTCAAAAATAATGAGTTCTGTTGTAATTTCTCTTTGTTTGTAGTATCATCCTAAATTGTCTATAAAATAACGAATTGTCGTAGAACTTTGAAATAAATGCCAGGCCTTAGAATTTTAATTGCAGGCAAATTTCTCCCATTTCTATTGTCTGTTGCTGAGATTATCTTATAAGACGATAATGGAAATACAGCTTATCTAAAAAAAAAAATAGGCTGTTCTGAAGCATAACAGTGATTTACGAACTTCATGTTCATTTCAGATGTATATAAAACAAGTAAAAAATGCGCCGAAGTTTCTTCGCACAATCGAGTTTTCTGTACAGAGTATAATGCTGTATGAAGCTTGCAGCCGCGGCCCATGAACTTTCATCCACCCCCTGCTGGTGGCCTGTGTTGTTGGCACTTATAGCGGCACCAGAGACGCTATCATGCCTAACTTTTACCTTAAATAAAATAAAAACTACTGAGGCTACAGGCCTACAATTTGGTATGTTAGATAATTGGGGGGGTGGATGATCAACATACCAATTTGCAGCCCTCTAGCCTCAGTAGATTTTAAGATATAAGGGCGGACAGAAAAAGTGCGGACGGACAGACAAATAGCCATCTGAGTTTTCTTTCACAGAAAACTAAAAAAGAGCTCTTAAGTCATTGTAATTCTTGCATTCCAAGGATGTCAGTCATTCCAAGTATGTCAGTCATGCACTTGGTGAAGGCATTTATGACATTGTAAGTCATGTTTTATGACCACAGGAAGAACATGACATTATGCCCAGCAAGAGTAAGTGCGTCGTTGCCCAAGCAGGAGTCGCGAACGAACGCCCCATTTTCAGAGAGGCAGTTATGTAGAGATAAGACAAACATAAGGATGAGTGGGAATAAAATCCACTTTCTGTAATATTGCTGAAAATAGTCTCGAACTAGAAATTGTGTATCCGTCTCTGTTATGCTACACGTGAATGCAATCGTAGTTGTGGCGCCATCGTACAATGGAAGCCTCGCTCTAAGGGTCTTCGGGATTCGAGGAATGGACCTGATTGTGTTCGGAGGGTCGGAGCAAAGGCTCCGGCTGCATGTCCTCTATAGAGGATAAATACGGGGAAATTGTGCTATTGTTTTCCTTCGCCTGACGAAATGGATTTCGTTATTTGATTCACCGATTTGGCTTATTTCTTTTCTAATTTATTTTGTACCTATTCCACAGTTAAGTTGCGATTTTCACAAGTTTGTTGTTCCAGTGAATGATCTTTTTCCTCATTTAGTTTATCTGTAGTTCAAGTTCCTTTCCAACGCATCTTGTGATGGTTTCAGAGTAAATAGCTTTATATGTTCAGTCAGGTTTACCATAGAAGAAGTTACCCGTTCTTAGAACTGTTTTGTCTCACTTTCCTTGTTTCAGTTTGAACGCTTGAAGGAAAATCAGATAGCTAGGTATAACAGTATTGATCTGCGCACCATTTATGGTCGATTAAAATTGAGGCCACATGCGAATGTAGCTTTAAGCTGTTTGATTGTATTTTTACACGATTAACTTTTCCATCACAGACCTGTTGGCCAACGTTATTTCCCGCTCCGCTGAAGCCCAAAGTTGGTCATTTTATTAAAGTAGTGGACTTCGAAGAACTCTCCTGTTGCTCTGCATTTCTTATTCGTCAGCGAAAAATAAACCATAAAATGAGTGAATCATCTAAGTATAACAGAAGGACTAGTTAGAATTTAAATGATCTAAGTACAAGGATATACATTCTTATCCAGATCGATGTCTTAGAGCAAAAAAATCTCGTGCCATTGTTAAGATGCCAGTTTTTGACTTGGGTGTATTCGACCCAACCTTCATGTAGACTGAATTAGAGGCTGTGCATGAGAACAAAAGAGCGAGCTGTTGGGGTACATGAGTTTGGGATGTAAATCTCGCATGAGAACCGTAAAGCTGGCGGGAGCCATCGAGTAATGGAACCATCCATTCTGAGGGGTTACACGGCTGAATACTGATAACAATAAGGAGAAGTAAAACTATTCAAGTGGCTTGAAGTTCACCCTGAAATAGCTTGCATCCTCTTATTTTTCCCCGCAAACATTTGGCTTTCGTCAATACAGCTGCTGCGATGTTAAGCAACTGAAAACCTTATCCGGTTGCAGATTCTGACGTTTTAGTGAAAGGAAAAGGGTTTCTAGTGGGCTCTCCTTCTGTCCCATTCTCCTCCTCTTCTTAACTTTTCTATATCTTTTATTGTTGTAATGGCAACACACACACACACACACACACACACACACACACACACACACACACACACACACACACACACACACACACACTATTCTGTAATAATGATTATAAACGACTGTAAGCATGTAATTATCCTGCAGCTGTTAATACCAGTCTAAACTAAGGATGGAATCGACGTGGCTTTGGAAATTAAACGTCCCTTTTTAAGCACAACGTAGGAGGCCTATATACAGTGTGATGTGATCTTCCCGTAAGCCTGCTGATATATTAGGTTAGTAAGGCCTAATTATTATTATAATTTTTTTTGAGGGGTGGCCAGTTTTCGTTTGTGAAAGAAATGATTTTGTTTGTCTTTTCAGTCCTTTAAACTGAACCTTTTTGTTACAAACACTTGCCCGTTTTTCAGTCTGTTTTCCTTTACATTGCTGCTTTCTTTTATTATTGTGCTGTATGTTTACCTAAGTACTATTTTTCCATTAGTTTGTTCTTGTGTCCTACCTACTTCATTACTTATGTTTTGTTTGAGTAATTAGTACGAATGCAACAAAATTAGGATAAAATAATGCTCTTACTTTTCAGTCGTCTCTTTGATCATAATTACCAGGGAATGACGCAATTAACATTTTACAAATCAAAGCGTCACCTGATTTTTTGTTATGATCATGAATCAAGTTCGTTCCATTGTAGTGTCAGGTCGGGAGGTTCCCACCAGGCTTCTTATTCACTTTTCCCATAGGGGTTAGTGCCGTCAGTGCACCTCACGCGGTGCACTGTAGGCTTTACTTAAGGCTCTTTGCTGCATCTCTTCGGCCCCTAGCTGCAGCCCCTTTCATTCCTTTTACTGTTCCTCCTCCATTCTTATCCTTGTTCTTCCATCTTACTATCCACCCTCTCCTAACAATTGTTTCATGGTGCAACTTCGAGGTTTTCCTCCTGTTACGCCTTTCAAACCTTTCTACTCTTAGTTTCCCTTTCAACACTGAAGGACCTCGTAGGTCCCAGCGCTTGGCCTTTTGCCTAAATTCTTAATTCCATTCCATTCATTCTTATTCACTTTTGACACCTTACCGCGTATTCCAATCGCCTTTGGGCCAGGGTCCTTGTTGGCATAAGACCGACTTAATGAAAGCCAACCACCAACCAGGAAGCATAGGATTATTTCACTTTAATTGAATCAGCAACATGAGTTGTGAGTTAAGTTCTCTTTCGGTATTCAAACACGGAGACGGTTTTCTTTACTTATGCTTGAGGATGCGAAGACAAACACAGCTTCAAGGACATCAGCTGTGACGGTTTACTTTACTATCTCTTTTGTTAGCGTGTTTAACGTTATATATATATATATATATATATATATATATATATATATATATATATATATATATATATATATATATATATATATATACATACACACACACATATATATATATATATATATAATATATATATATATATATATATATATATATATATATATATATATATATATATATATATATATATATGTTTGTGTCTGTGTATGTGTTTATGTGCGCGCGCGCGCTCTTTGAGAGAAGGATAATTTATTCAGCAGTTTTGAGAATGACTTAGAGGAAGGAGGACTCCAAATATCAAAACAATATTCCAAATCGTTAATGAAGAAGCCAATAGAAACCTTTAATAATAGAGGGAAGAAAAAACTACGGACAACAACGTAACGCCTGAATTTCATCCAAGTAGGTTCAGCAGTTCGAAATATTTAATCTCTCCCCTAAACAAATCTTGTGTCACCACATGAGAAATTGAAATTATTTTGCGTGAAACAGATTGAGAAGAATAGGATGGGAGAGTGCACAGTAAGGTAGTTAGAAACTGTCTTGGGACATTGTACCTAATGAAGTTATGGGCTTCCAATTTAGTTATATCTCACAGTCAAAGTTGATTAGCGAGGAGAGAACGTAGAGGGTAGAGAAGCGAAGGAGGTAGATGTTACGCAGGTCCGAGTCCTGATTGAATCAAAGGGTAAGGAAAGACTTGACCAAGAGGTGGTAAGGATAGCGTAGAATTAGAATCGAGTAAAGGAAAAGGATCAGGGGTTTGGAATCAAAGAAGTTTGGGAAGAGTAATGAGATCCGCAGTGTGGCTTTTTTACGCTGGCTGATGAGAAGAGGAAACTTGGGATTTGCAGAAGTTGCTGAAATCTTTGTTGCCTAAGAACTTCTTTTGGAGGGGTGGGAGAAGGGACGTTTTGTTTGGGGAATGCGAGATCAGGAAATCAATTTTCCTCATAATAATGGATTCTTTATTTCACTGTAATACAGGGTTTCACTGTAGATTTAATAGAAACAAAGTTAGAAAGACACAGAGACGAATGCGCCTGGTCTCTGTACTGGATGTCTGAGGCGTGTGATTTCAAGCAGAGTTCGAAGGCGAGAAAGCTTTCCCGAAGAGGGCACATGTGCCACAGTGACAGAAGTCGGGGTCGCAGCGATATGAAATGCCACAACGTCAAGACTTCTTTTTTATAGCAAAGCAACCTCCTCTCCATGGAAATTCACTGCAGCAGGCGTTATATAGAAAGAATTAGCTCTGCGAAGCGAAATAGAGACAAGACAGTGATGAGAAAAGGAGCGTAAATGTTTAAGGGCTTACTGAAAGGAATGATTAAGAATAATGAATGCATGGTTATGATGTAGAATTTAGCGTCAAGTATTTTTTTATTTATTAATAGCAGAAAATAAAAGCCCCGTTTTTTTGGGGCCAAAATCAATGTAAAGAAAACGAGTGCTCGATTGAGTTATATGGAGAGAGATTAGAATTATAGAATTATAGGAAAATATATATATATATATATATATAATTATATATGATATATATATATATATATATATATATATATATATATATATACATATATATATATATATATATATATATATATATATATATATATACATACATACATACATATATATATTGTGATCTATGTATATATATATGTGATTATATATATATATATATATATATATATATATATATATATATATATATATATATATATATATATATATATAAAACTCCTGATGTGTTATCTTAGCCAAATGCCTTTTTTCATCAAGGGTCAATGGATTAACAGTCATATGATATATAAAAAAATAAAGTTGTATGTTTCGCCTTAGAGAAAATATTATAATTGCATCGCGAAAAATGAGGTTATCGAACGATTAGTTATCTGAACCAGACAGTACTTGTATGATATTTGCATGCAATTAACCTATTTTTTGTAGTATGCTCAACTTTATTCAGGTAACACCTTCAGTGCTCTGTCAAGTAACCTGGATCCTGTATTTCACGTGATGGATGAATTAAAAGTAAAAATTTGTGCATGGGTATACTTATGCATTATTCCGTGTTGTACGTATGCATTATTCCGTGTTGTAAGTCATATAGACTTTCCTGATAATAAATGTAGAGAAATCTTGTGTGAGACGTTGACCTAGATAATTAGTGTTGATAACTGTTCTGTTTGTAAAAGAAGACATTCATTATCAATAGTGTTTTTTTTATATTTAATCATTATCAATAGTGTTTTTTCTTTATATTTAACCACACTTTCTTGACGATAACGTTTAGTAATGAATGTCAGTAACGTTAAAGTCATCGAGAGAGAGAGAGAGAGAGAGAGAGAGAGAGAGAGAGAGAGAGAGAGAGAGAGAGAGAGAGAGAGAGAATATGACTCATTCTCACACACGCTCTCCCAAAATAAGCGAACCAGGATACAAAACACCTGTCATAGGTCATCAAATTGGTGAAAATTGTGTATTATATTTTCATTTTTTAATTTCTGACATGCTCGTTGAGCGATGACCCTTGTTATCTGGTTGTTAAGTTTTGTTGCAACGTGGAACCGATTGGGAAAATAACACTGTTCTATCAAGCCGGAAATGGCATGCTTGTTTTTGTTCTCTTTCGAAAGTAAAAGTGTGGGCGTGTTTCCGTACATGACTTTCACACACATACTCTTCTCCTGCGCACATGCACGTTTCGCTACGTGAGACGAGACAAGTGTGCTGTCGCGGAACAGGTGTCTAAGGGGAACCACATGGGCGCTTTATTTTGAGGTGGGCCAGGACGAGCGACGATATATGGGTTTTGGAAATCATGAAAAGATGTCACATTTTAATGATTTGTCTTGGAATCTTGGATTTTTTAAAATGCAAAGTGGGTAGGAATTAGCAGGGATATTGATGTAAATGTATAGAGGAGCAAGGGATGCAATAAATGTACTAGTAAATCAATTAGGAAAACAGCGTCATCCTTTTCGGTTTCAACACTTGAGCGCAAGTTATTTTTAAATAAACCTGTCGATGTGATGTTACAGTGGCATGCTCTCAAACAAACGCGGAATGGGGAACGGGAAAATAAACTTAATAATACATTCGCTCTCTCACGTGTATATATTTATCTCTCTCTCTCTCTCTCTCTCTCTCTCTCTCTCTCTCTCTCTCTCTCTCTCTCTCTCTCTCTCTATATATATATATATATATATATATTATATATGTATAAATACACACATTGTATATATATATATATATATATATATATATATATATATACATGTATAAATACACACACATTGTATATATATATATATATATATATATATATATATATATATATATATATATATATATATATATTATATATACAGTGTATTATATAGATTCTACTGGTCACTTTCCATCAGACAAGTATGTAATTGTAGGAACCAGTGGCCAACTTAACTTCTCGAATTCTTCACACTTTTGGGATAGGCCCCTACGTTTGTCACTATAAAGCCTGAGGTCCAGTTGTGTTATTATGAAGAAATACTGACGCCCGCAGCAGGATTCGAACACTCATGAGCAGTATCTGAACGAGATCACGTTACCGGGTTGACCACGTGGTCAGGTTGGTAAAGTGACCTCGTTTAGATACTCCGGATGCGGGTTCGGACGTCACGATTTCTTCATGATCTTGCATTAGAATCTCAGGCGTTGTAACGACAAGCGTATCCAACGAGTGTGAAGAATTCGAGAAGTTAAGAGGGCATTGTAGATATTACAATTGATATACTCGTATGTATAAATATATATATTATTGATATATATTTATGTATATACATTAATAAGTATATAAGACGTTTCGATGAAAGAATAAATCTCTCTCTCTCTCTATACAATATATCCAGTATATATATATATATTTTATATATATATATATATATATATATATATATATATATATATATATATATTATATCTATACACACACATATATATGCATACGTTCATACTTATATATATTATATATTTATATTTATGCAAACACACACACACATATATATATATATATATATATATATATATATATATATATATATATATATATATATATATATATATATATATATATATAATATCTGTACATGTCACTGGTGTGTGTGTGGTTTTGTATGCAATTATATATATATATATATATATATATATATATTGCATATATAGATATATATTTATATATATTTGTCATACATTTCTGTACTGGTGTGTGTGTTTTTTTGTATGCAATTATGTATATATATATATATATATATATATATATATATATATATATATATATATATATATATATATATATATATATATATATATATATATAACCTGACCCTAATCTCTTTCGAATTCTGTGTTTAAACGTAGAGATCTGTGTCAAACAAAGACTGGGAGAGAGGTCTTGAGCAGTGAGAGGAATCGATAGTTAAGATGAAACCAAGATACGCGACTCTGACCTTCACCTATGAAATGGATGAAAGCCGCTTACTTGAAGTGGTTCGATGTATTATCAGTAATTAAATCCTTCTAAGAGTTCGTTGGTCTGTTGTTTTCTGTGAATTTACTTGGGTAGACAAAGTTCTTTCTAGAATATTTTTCAGCTTTATGCTTTGCAATTGTAAATAGCAAGAATGGAATGTAAACATTTAATAAGATTTCTTTCAAGTTTTATCTGTAAAAGTTAAATGTTGAAAATGGTATATAATATCGTCTTCAGTGGTCTGATTTCAGATTTTTTTTCATTCTCAGGATTTATAATTATATTTTTCATGTTTTTTTATTGGACCATATTTAAGAACTTTTGTATTTTTAATAATTGTATAATGTGGTTAATCAACCTCTATGTCTATATGTATAGAAAATTTAGATAGTCGCATCTGCTTGCGCAAACGTTCATGTTATTTGTTTTCGAAAGACCTTTGTTTTTCAACTATATTTTTTTCGTCTGTGCCCTTTTTCCCCTTTTTCATTTGGAATAAGATTGCTAGCTTATGCCTTATTCCACATTGGTTATGACCAACCTCAATCTATTAACCACCATGTACCAAGTCACTTCTTAGGTCAGCAGAGGCACAGTCGATTCTATGGGTAACAGGCCTAATTTGTTACCTCCGTAGGATTTGAAAATGTGTTATATATAAATATATATTATATATATATATATATATATATATATATATATATATATATATATATATATATATATATATATATATGTATATATATATATATAATATATATTATATAATGTATATATATATGTATATGAGTTATGTTTTTACTAATCAGAATGACCTTTGAACTTTATTTCCTTATTTTTTTTTTATATACTTTTGGAGTAGAGGCTCAGGAATTCGAAATAGTGAACTGAGGAAGAAATTCTTATCTCGAGATGGTAATCGATTCCAGTCTTGCACTAATGAGGTAAATGATAGGTCATTGCGCTACCAAGATATTTTTGCTGTTGCATTGCATATTTTTTGGTGAGAGAGAGAGAGAGAGAGAGAGAGAGAGAGAGAGAGAGAGAGAGAGAGAGAGAGAGAGCCACTCAGGAAGTGTTCCACGATATCGGAGGCATTAACCACTATTCATCTTGTGCGACCAACAACACCCCTTTATCATACGAGTGTGTCAGCTCTGCGCAATTAATTTTGACCAAGTTCCTCATTTTGTCTATGTCTCATTTCCTTTGGTTTGATGTACCGTGCTGTCGCAGCTTTAATACTCTCTCTCTCTCTCTCTCTCTCTCTCTCTCTCTCTCTCTCTCTCTCTTGTAGTGCAAATGGTAGCGCGCTAGGTTCACAACCTGCGTTCATTTGAGGAACGAGGAAAAGATGTGGACGCTGTTACTTAAAGCACAGTGTGCATATACAGTATGTGTGTATATATGTATTTACAGATATGATTATACATATATATTTTTAGATATTTCATACATAAAACTCCTTTCAAACTTATTTATCTTTTTTGATTTTCTATTAAATTTTATTACGGCGTTAGTAACCAGATGTTTATAATGCCACAAATCAGTCAATGAAGTCCAGTGTGCAGTTCTTGACATAGGCAGGAAATTGAGTACATGGTAGTTAGTCGACTGCTCTGGCTCGTAAGTATGCTGGAGAGAGAGAGAGAGAGAGAGAGAGAGAGAGAGAGAGAGAGAGAGAGAGAGAGAGAAATACCAGTGATCAGTGTTCCCTCAAAATTATATTACAGTTAAAAAACGGAAAGGTCTCGAGGAAGTAATCTTGAATCCCTCAGGGTGCCTTCATCAGGTATTCATCAGGTGTTTGGGTTTCTCACTCTGTCTGTCCCATTCATTCCGAATGTTAATGACATCGAGTGCTCGTGATTTGATTTTTTTGCTCTTTCCTAGATAGTGACCCTTAAAGGTTTTAACCCGGTATGTATCCACCTTTGCGGCGTGTTTAGTACAAGCTCGTTGGGGATGAACGGTAAAAGCATAAACAAAAGACTGTAAATATCATAAAGATAATGACCCCCAAGAAATATTAGTCCTAGATAACGACCCCCGAACTTTGCTGGGGGTCACTGTCTAGGAAAGATCCGATTTTATTTTTACTTTGCTGTAACGGTTCTGTGCCATAGCGATGAAGATTAGCTACGTGTTCATTCCAGGCACACACTGTAGTACAGCCAGACATGGCCGATCTCTCACTTTATCGATCTTCTTTTGTTATCGCTCTTGTTGTTTATGTGCGTCTATCATCGGCCAGTCATTTCCCACTCGACTCCATACGAGCTCGTCTAAGTCAATTTGATCAGTTAGTTTCAGCTTTTATATTAGTTTTCTGTAAAAGAAAACTTTTGAGATGGCTTTGTCTGTCCGTCCACACTTTTTCTGTCCGCCCTCAGATCTTAAAAACTACTGAGGCTAGAGGGCTGCAAATTTGTACGTTGATCATCCACCCTCCAATCATCAAACACACGAAATTGCAGCCCTCTAGCCTCAGTAGTTTATATTTTATTTAGGGTTAAGGTTAGCCGTAGATCGTGCTTCTGGCACCGCCAGAGGTGCCAGCCGCCGACGCATCTTCAATCGACCGTATATGGGGAGCAACTGAGCTCTGCCCGGTCGTGGACTCGTGGCTAAGAGTTTCATACTGCAGAACATAGAGAGTCTCATAGAGCATTATGCGCTGTACAGAAAACTCGATTGCACCGAAGAAACTTCGGCTCATTTTTTACCTGTTTACACTTGCTCCTTAGTAACCTCATCACTTCTTTTCATACTTTGGGTGTCTGCATGTTCGTTCTGAACAGCCCGCTCACTGAGTGTTTCTCTTTGGATATTTTGTCGTGGTGCCTCTCTTCCTAGCCTGTCGACACCGTTTTCTGTAAATACGTTGAATGTGTTATGAACGTCTGGAATAGCTTCAGTCTCCTTTCAGTTTATCCGTGTACGTATGACGGATACACATGTTGTGTGCACATTTTCCAAATGTCTCTACAGCGTTTTTTAAAAGCTGCTTCGATATTGGAATGCTCTGGGGAAATCCACCGCAGTAACTTTAAATATTTCTCCGTCGTTGGTAGTTGAAGCTTTTAGAATATATACAACGCTTCAGTTCGAATCCATTTGTTGGGATGGAGTTTTATTTTTCCCGGAAAGCACTTGTCTCTTTTCCGAATTCATTCTGCGGGTTGTGCTTCGTATATTGCCTATTGTGGAGGAAAAGAAATAAATCTAACTCAAGTTGGCCAATTCAAATCTTTCTCAGTGATTAGGCGTACTTCCACCATCGGTACCCTACCGTCTTAATTACTTGCCTTAATAAAGAAAGTTTTTATCTCATTAAAAGTTTTCTCATTAATCTGACGTTTCGGGATGGATATATATATATATATATATATATATATATATATATATATATATATATATATATATATATATATATATATATATATATATATATATACATACACAATATATACAGATGGATCTAAATCAGAACACGGAGAGGGATATACTGCAGTGTTCCAAGACAAAACTTATCAGTTCTCTCTTCCTAATAATGCTTCCGTATCTACAGCAAAATTGTATGGAATTGCATCAACTATAAAAATAATTAAAGAATCATCATTCAATAATTTTGTGATTTTTAGTGACTCGAGAAGCGCTATAGAAGCTATTCAAAGTTACAAATAAAAAAATAATATAGTACAACAAATTAAATTATATCTTCATAACTTATACAATAATGGGAAAATTGTAGAAATATGTTGGATCCCTGCCCATTTAGGGATCAAAGGAAATGATGATGCAGACAAAGTAGCCAAAGCAGCAACTCATATGACAAGATCAAATGTGAATATCCCTGTTACTGATTATGTAACACACATAAAAATGGGTATCATAAATAAATGGCAATATATATGGGATGAAGAACCTGAAAGTACCAAATTGAAACAAATAAAACCTAATGTTAAAAAATGGAGTTCATCATATCAGAGAGAGAGACACGCACAAGTAATTTTACCACGTCTCAGAATAGGCCATACTCGTCTGACACATGGGCGCTTAATGAGCAGCCCACATAGCCCGGCTCCCGAGTGCTCAGAGTGCAGGGTAATAATAACAGTCAGACATGTGTTATGTGAGTGTCCAAAGTATGACCAGCAACGAATGAGAACTTTTGGAAATAGATCAATGAAAGAAATTTTGTCAGAATCTTTTACATTTTCAATTGTTCCAATTTTGATGTTCTTGAGGAACTGTAATTTAATTAGTAAAATATAAAAATAAGTAAATAATGAAAGCACGAAAACCCTTTTAACATTTGTTAATTTAAAAAAAATGCAAAATTTTAAAATGTTGCATAATTTATATTCTGAATTTTAATTTACCTTTTTAGTATGTATGTAAGGAAGTCTGATTAAATGTATTTATTGTATGTATGTGTTTCAGTATGAGAGGATGTACCTATACGCAGTTTTTAATTTCATTTTAATTCAATCACCATTGTACCGAATGATCTATTGGGTCCTAGCGCTTGGCCTCAGGCCCGGACCTAGTATTTTAATCTAATCCTTCGGGCCAGCCCTATGAGAGCTGAAAGTCAGCTCAATGGTCTGGTTAAACTACTTTAATAATAATAATAATATACATATATATATTGTATATATACTGTATATATATATATATATATATATATATATATATATATATATATATATATATATATATATATATATGAGAGAGAGAGAGAGAGAGAGAGAGAGAGAGAGGGGGCCAGCATGTATGCATGCTTTTATGAATATTATTAGTTAAATCTGAGAGCTGAAAACATTCAAAGTAGAAATTAACTCTGTGGAATTCCTTATAACTACATATGCGTAAACACTTAGATGCACGAGTTCATACATACAACCCCACGTGCGCCATCACACACAAACACACGTAACATACATGTGAATGTATGTGTATATATATACATCTACTGTATATATATATATATATATATATATATATATTTAAATATATATATAATAATTTTGTATATATTGCTAAGTATGCCTTTCTAAAACCATGCATGTTGAATCTTTTATATCATGCGTAAGAAGAAGTAAAAGGGTGGGAAATGCAGATTTATCAGAAAGTGGCAGAAAGGTTAGCGTAGGTGGAGTGACAGATCAAAGTGTTTTCAGGGTGTTTCGGTTATGTGGAAGGAATGGGGAAACGGTAGGCTGGTGGAAATAGTGTGCAATTTGGGAGTAGAGAAAGACCTATTAAGTAAAGAACTGGTTGTGTGAAAGACATACTGGAAGGGAATGGCTTTAGTGCACACAGAGTGCGAGTGAATGCAAGGTCAAGGTGAGTGGCTTAGTGTGTGTAGATTTGTTTGACCCCCTGATAAGGAGTTTCCTGGGTAGATGTGTGGAAAAGCTGACGTTTGGGGTGTTTTCTGCACCAAGGGTCCATCTGCAATTCAGCTGTGACCTTGCATGCACACACATATATAAATATATATTGTTCATGTGGGCTTTGGCTAATGAGTTTTTTAATGAATTACTGTAAGTTATGTGGCCCTGCTCCGCCGAAGACACACGTAAACTGTCAATTGAAGCTAAAAGTTACCCTCAAAAGACAGACAATTACTTAATTGGATTAGGTCGCCAGTCGGAACTATGATTGAATAATTGGATTATTGCTGTAAGAGATGAATTACATCATTATCCACCTAGTCCCAAAAAAGAAAAATGTGCTGTGATAGCAAGGGAAATTATATGAACCACTTAGTCCACGTCGGACACAGTCAATTTTCCCTGCTTCAGTTAAAGTATAACGCAGTGGCTCGTATATTAACGGCTACCGTATGAAGTTTAGTATTGGTAAATGCCATTTCTCTTCCAAACATTGGTAATATCAGGATCCAAGGCTTGCCTGAAATTTTACTTACACTTGACTTTCCCTAATTCCTACTTACTGCATGGGAATAGCTTATGCAATTTCACTAGGCAATGATCATTATTTGCACACTAGACTTCATAAAAGAAATACGGCTATACCAGGTTCCCTAGTAAATGGTGGCGGAAGGGGAAAAAATGGAAAATAAGTACAGAGGGAGAGTTACCAGCAATCAGCTATACTTGTCAATTCTAGACTTACCATTTACGTGGGTTGCTTGCGCAATGCACCTGACAATCGGAATTCTCGAACCACGCGTATCGTCTATTCACTTAGTAAAAACAACAGACAGGAAAAGGACAAAGGACAGAGTTGCTCAGAGCACGGATGCATGCTCTTTTTATGACAGTCGGTCTCTCTCTGCCAGCGTCAGGTCAGGTCACTGTTGTTTTCGTCAGTAACGCTTGTATGTAGCCTCTGGCAGTCTGAAAAATTGGCAAAACGTCGCCGAATGCATAGAACAGGCAAAAAGGAAGCTTAAGGCCACCTTCACTAGAGGTTACTTCGTGAAAACCCTCCCTGTGGGTTAGGTCCCTAATGCTAACCTATCCGCTACTAAAGAACGTTACTTTTTTTAACACAGTCTACCTCCCTGCCCGTGTTCTTCTAGCTTCGACAGAGACGCTGTCCTGTCTTTGTTAGAATAATACCCCTACTAAAATAATGCAGAGGGGGCGAACAGCAAAATATTTATAAATATATATATATATATAATATATATATATATATATATATATATATATATATATATATATATATATATATATATATATATATATATATATATATATTATATACACACAAACAAATATATCTATGTATATGCATATTATTTTGTCAAATGTGCACATAACTTTTTAATAATCACAAATGTTAAACCTCAAATACCCGTTAATAACTAATTCACTTTCCCTTAGGAATAACGTACACCGAAAGAAATTTTAAATATTGAGTGTATCTGTCCCATCCAGGACTCGGATCTATGCCTTTTTCGTTAATATATATATATATATATATATATATATATATATATATATATATATAATTTATATGTATAATATATTTATATATATATATATGTATAAATTTATATTTTATGGTATGTTTGTATTTATACACTTGTATGTACAAGCGGTACATTTGTAAATTTGCGAATATCATATTCTACTGGTGTTCTTGCGGATTTATGAAAAAAACACTTCATGGTTAACAAAAATAAATAAATGAAATATCGAATTTGCCGTGAGCATAGAAAAAAAAAATATATAAAGGGACAGCGTGATTCAACTCTCCTTTCCCAGTTTTCCACTTGGCTGCAATTTTGTAGAAAAAGTTAGAGTGGCAATCAAAAAGCACAAATCATTCTTCTCTTCTGCCCTGCAGCTGCCTCATGCACTGACATAGAACCCCTGCCAAGCAATACGTTGAACTCATCCCTCATACTCGCATACTACGCTAGTCACCTTTACCTTGCCCGCGCTATAATGCTTATGGGTATTTGAGCCCTTTTGTGTCAACGATGCTGCTTCCCTGTCGATCCTCCCTTTTCGAAGTCTCATTTTTCTTCCCTTTTCCTCCCTTTCTCTCAATCTATCATCATCATTAACATTTACTTGGTATGAAGGGATTACCGCTATACGTCTACCAGGAATTACCGCCATACGTCTACCACCTGTATTGCTTAATATTCATACTCTTATCTAGCTTTGATTACCCATTACTGCTTTCTTAGCATGAAAAATCTTTCCCAGCCTCCTCCTTCGATACAAGTTTCATTTATACCCAACGCTTCTCTTAACTTTGTTCACCAGGACCAATTTTCTTAATATCCCCGCGGGCATAATTATTTGTTTCTTTTAGTATTATCGCCTGCTGCTCTTTAATTAACTCTTCAGTTTGCGCCTCTTATAAAATGTTAGAAAGCCACGCAGACAACTCACCCTTGTCTAAAACCAGCATTCACATCACATTAGTCACGTTCCTGTCTACGTATACGTGCTAAACATTTCAAACAACTAAACTCATATATTAATACATTTTTTGGACCATACTTACAAGCATTTATTGCGGATTTTCATTGTTTCATCACGAACAGTTGATTCCAACTCCCATCCATGTACCTTTCTTTATGGTATCATACAAGAATATTTGTAAACTTAAATGCAACTTAATTTTTTTTGAAAAGTATTCATTATGAATATTCTACATGCAGAATTAAATCAGCTTTCTGTGCATTCTATTTATTTCGGTATCGTTAGTGATTCGTTGTATACAGACGCATCTCACTGCGTGCAGGCGTCCAACAAGCGAATAAGTATTCTCATTACGCAAAGGAATGAATTGGACAAGATGAGACTATGTCGTGAGTCGGTAGCCTCGGGCTCTTTGATGGCCAGATTGCGTGGCCGTGATCGGACGCGGCGCAACGAGGGATTAATTTGACGTCATCGTCGTCCCAAATCTCCAAAACGACAGGAATCTTTAGTAACAGGATAGTTTGGAAGTTGATCTTATTTTACGACTTCCCATTTTTCACTTTCCCATGACTAACACCGACTGAATTTCCACGTCCATTTCTTCCTCTTGACTCTTAGATCTCCGCGTGCTCTTTTCCCAAGAGCAAAGGCCTCTTATAAAAATAAAGGCTATAGGAGTAGGAAAAACATGAGGAGTAGAATTCCAAAGGCTTCAGTAGAAGAAGAAGAAGAAAAAGTGTGAACTCTGTTATCCGAAGGTTATCTATTTCCAAGAGCTGATGTTCTTTTGGGTCCTATGGGTATTGATTATAGCACATGTTCATTTCTGTGTGCGCCTGTCTGTCTGCATATCATTGTGAAACCGTTCATGGATTACCTTTAAAAAAAAAAGTAACCCAGGAACAGCCGTGTCAAAATAAACAGCTTTTAAAACGAGAATATTCAGCATTGAAAAAGCAGAACACTTTTTGGTATGTTATGCTCTTATATTACTTTATTATTCTTAGATTATTTTCCTATTTTATTTTTTAGAATAGATTATGAGAATAAAAATAGTCAAATGAGGAAAAAATAGGCTATTGGGTAACGTGAGTTATATGGAAATGAAAGTACTAAACATTTACACTTCTGGTATCAATCAAGAATTAGACTGTCGTTCAGTTTATTACCTTTATGTAAAGAGTTGTAAAGAATTAAAAGTTTATGGCTTGTAATTTGGACGAAGAAAGCGGGATTTAGTTGTAAAGATAACATGCTGATTGTGGGTACATGCTATTTACTATTTTGAAACTAGGTTTTTAGCTTTCGTGATATTTAAATGATAATTTCAACGTTGCTATCAAGTTCTTTTGGATTCAGCTGAAGGCTTCGTCTCATATTTTCCACAAACATATATCTTAAGTCTGTGGAAACTTGCTTTGCAAGTTAATGGCTTTTTAGACTTGTTTTACATGAAAATTTGCTAATTTTGAATAATAATAATGATAATAATAACAACAACAACAACAATAATAATATTAGTAATATGAACGTTGGTCAGTGAATGTCTAATATTAACGTAGAAAAAAGAATTATAAGGAAAATTCAGAAGGCTAAACATAACATTAACTCAAATAATGCAGCCATCCTGTTCAACAGGACTTGCGTAACAGGGGGCCCGCTTCCTTCTTATAATAATAACAATAATCATTATTATTATTATTAATCATCATCATCATCATCATCATGGCACACTGAAGAGCAGTCACCTTCCGACAAACGCAGGAAACAGAAAGGCCGTTCTTACATTTCTCTGGCGATGAGAGCTTAACTACCGTGTGTTGCTAAACTAATATACTTAAAAACACTACACAAGAAAGGCCTTGTTGTCGTCTACAGTGACAGTGTTAATAAAAACAGTAATGATAGGTTTCTTGTGGAAAACCGAGAAGGGTCTGGAAACCCTAAATTTCACTTTGAGATAGGCTTTGTCAGAAGGTTATTTATGGGCTTTGAGACTAATGGCTGCCGTGATATGGGTATCAGTCATCTTCAGGGGAGAGAGAGAGAGAGAGAGAGAGAGAGAGAGAGAGAGAGAGAGAGAGAGAGAGAGAGAGAGAGAGAGAGAAGGAAGTTCTCTGACTTTCTTTTTCTTTGTTTGTGATATAGGTATCAGTCATCTGCAAGAGAGAGAGAGAGAGAGAGAGAGAGAAGGAAGTTCTCTGACTTTCTTTTTCTTTGTTTCTGATATAGGTATCAGTCATCTGCACGAGAGAGAGAGAGAGAGAGAGAGAGAGAGTAGGAAGTTCTCTGACTGGGTTTTTTTTTTTGCAACTTGAAGGCCTCCAAGCAATCACGCTCAGCATTGATCGTGCTTTATTGCTGCGACGGTGCAAGGTAATTGCAAATCGAGCTGCAATTTATTTTGGACTAATGAGACAGGAACAGCGGAAACGGTACTTTACCGTCATTTTACTGTGCCGTTACGGTGACAGATTGCGAGAACATTGTCATTCTCAGTGTTGTTAAATCAAATCGCCATTAGGGCATTAGTAAACGCAGGTCATTCATAGTTCCACCTTTCACGACTCATTATTAGTATAAAATTATTCAGTTCGAATCATGTTTTCTTTTGTAGATCTACTCTGTGCATAACTTTCAGCCGAGAAGTTTCCGTATCTGTCAGTAAAACATCATAGTTAAACTAAACACCCTTAGGGCATAAAAACGATATTTCGGTCTAAAACATGATCTTTTATTCTATTAAGAAAAATTACTTTAATCGTCCACCTCCCTCCGGTCCTTGCAAAACATTCTTTTTCTCTTCAAAACAATTTCCTCTTGCACCCTAAGCGCCTCTTCTTATGCAGAAAATCCACTGCTTCACTCTTCAAACTTGAAAATGTATCTCTTACCATTTGGATACAGAAAACCCACCTTCTCAAAGCTTGAGAATACACCTCTCAAGTGACAATTTCATTGGAGAAAACAACTTCCTTCACCATTGAAAATGTTTCTCTTTACCTTGGGTACTCCCTTTTTGCTTGAAAAACACATGATGTAAAACCAGCTTCTCCATCCTTGAAAATGTATTTCGAACCTGATTACCCCGTATGATACGTGAAAAACCAGGTTTTCCGTCTAAATGTTTTGATACAGAAAATCCGCATTCTCCACCAATGAAAATGCACATCTCGACCTTGAGTACTCTTTTCGGTACAGAGAAAGCACCTCTTCCACCCTGAAAATGCACATCTCGACGTTTCTGCCCAGAAAACCACTTTCTCTCCAGTGACATTGCACCCCTGTTCTGTTAACCCCTTCCAGTACAGAAAAACTATATCTTCCACTCTTGGAAACACAACTCTGTCGATACTGAGTCCCCCTATCGATACAGAAAATTTGCCTCTTCAGATAGTGGAAAAAATCGTTTGCATTTTTCCATTCCTGAAAAAGTACCACATTATGCCTTGATTAAGCAGCTTTGCCAGGTCGGAAAATGACCATCGAGTTAATACGGATTTTCAAGTCTTGAATTTGCACATGAGAGACGTGTGAGCAGAATGACAAAAAAGCACTAAAATCCTCAACCAGCGACTGATCGATCCGTTAGCTCAAATCAAGGCCACTTCTAGAAGCCCCCCATCTCTCCTCATTGCATCCTGCACGAAAACCATTATGGAAAGTGGAAATGACCTTGGATGCCCTCTCTCCTCTCTTCTCCCCTCCCATGATGGGCTGAAGGTCATTAGGTTGCAAAAGTTACTGACTTTGCACTGGGTATGCTATAGATCATAGCGCTGGGAAACGGTTATTTAAATTCTGAACATAAATTCCGAACATAATAGTCATGTGCTTTTGGATCAAACTGAGACGTGCACATACTGCACAAACAGCAAAAGAGCAATGTAAGTGCTACACGCAACACCTACAACAATTCACAGGTTTCGTGTCATGAACAAATGCACTAACTTACCTGCTAACTTTATTTGCACAATACCGCGCGCTTTCCCACACCTGTTATTGGTCCCATACTATCAACGTGGCAGGTGGTTTCTTTTTCGAATGCAGATAAACTCAATGCACTTCACGTGTACAAATTTAAACGTTAGCTCATTAATAATATTCTGAGTTAGATTAATCGTTAAATGGATAGACAAGTAGAATTGATTGAAAGCATATCGTCATGCAATCTGACAGAGATTGATTTGTATTGACTTCAGCTCATTCTGACAGTGAATTATGTAAGCTTGGATGCTCTAACTAGATCGGAGAGACATATCACGTACTCTCAGGCACGCAGTCACACAGGGGTGTATGTTCATTTGTGTAGAAGTATATGGATATATATACAGATTATAAGTATACATACTAGCACGTACGTATCCTCTCTTTACTCTGGTGCGAGCAATGGAAGCACGTGCATAATTTAATGTACGCAGATAGATTCGGAAGAATACACCGGAATTCTTTACCCTCCATCTCAGTTTCACTTCTCTTCTCTCTCTCTCTCTCTCTCTCTCTCTCTCTCTCTCTCTCTCTCTCTCTCGTATGTGTACCAACTGTTGCTTCACCAGGTAAGTGATCAATACTTTGCGAGATGCCAAGTACTCAATATTTTTCGTACTTTCGACTGGTCTTATTTCATAATTTGTTACCCTTTATTAGTTCCTAACTGTCAGTAAAATTCAATTTGACACACAGTCAAGGTAAGCAAATCCGGAAAGTTGTGCGAAGAACTTTTAGGGAAATATTAGCGTGGATCTCCAGAGAGCCGAAAAGAGCGAATAGGTGACCTGACTAAGTCAACTGGGACACCATGGCACTCTCCCACCTCCTCCCCCTCCTCCTCCTCCTCTCCCAGTGGATGGGGCCCCGTCTCCCTCCCCGGTCTGACCTCCACTCTAGAATTCTTCTCGTTCTCCCTCAGCTTTTTTTCTTCCTTTTTTGATATCACGCTTTCTTTGTTTTAGCGTTGTCTGTTATAACCCTTTTCTTTACCTTGCTGGCCTGACGGGTATTTGATTTTTAAATGAAAATGTTTAGGTCCGTTGCCCAGCCCGCTTGCTTTATTAACTGCATAGATAAATATTTGCAAAAATACACACGCACACACACACACACACACACACACACACACATATATATATATATATATATATATATATATATATATATATATATATATATATATATATATATATATACGTATAGCGTGTGTGTTTTTGTGCATATTCAAATAAATTTTACTGATAAAAATCACCTGAGAAGGTACACCTTCATAGAAAATAACAATCAGTATTCATTACCTGAACTAAGCTTTAAACAGAGATAACTATCCTTGTAAAAGTCTTCTCACCATGAGCATCTGTGGACATTCATACAAGCCTCGTCAACAAAGCGTCGATCCCGCAAACGCTCGACCCTACCAGGATATTAAGCTTCTTTCGCTTTCGTCACATCATTGAAGGTAGCCCTCTAAAAGTTTACCTGACAGATTCCCTGTCAGCTCTCGCGGTATAGACTAGCCGACATCTCCTCTCCCTTTCTCTCAACATGGCCAAACCGCTTCAACGCACTCAGATGTGTCTGTTTCATCCATGCTAAGCTTTTTATCATATATCCTATGTAGAGTGATTTTCCTTTATCACCTGTTCGGCATCTCGGATAGTGGCGAAATCAGTAAACTTTCCATTATATATTTTCTTCATTAAATAGAAAGTTTCCAATTAATGAAAAGTTGAGCTGACACTTGAGCACATGTACTGAACGTAGTGGTTTACTATGGTATATTTAGGTCGTTTAAATATACGTTAAGATTGTAAATAATAATAATAATAATAATAATAATAATAATAATAATAATAATACATTATTTCGAATATGAATTCATGTACAATAAATTTATAAATAAAAGTAGTGGTTCCAAGAGGCTACAATTTTGATTTATTATTAAACAAAGAAATTTACAGAAAGAAGACAATTATCACAACCAAAGTGTGTATCTTACCAATAAACATAGAAAAACTAAAAAGGGTCATGCAGCTAGACCTAAAAAGCAAGCGTAAATAAGCTCAGTACCAACTATACTATTCTCCATCTACATAATAAACGTAATGCACAAATCATTCCAAATATAGAACATAAAAAAGCAGTTTTATCTGTCAGTAGAGTTTTCTGTGCAATTCATCATGTAATGTAAATAATAAAGACGCATCACTGTCTTCTAGCAATCGTATCAAAACATGATTCGATTTCTCCAGTCTCTTTTAAACTGAATACTGCGTGGCGCCTGATAACATGAAGGCAGGGCAAACCCATTGTCACAAAAACATGTGAAGTACTATTGCTTGGGGCGACCCCCATGAGCCCCCTTATTATATCATTATGACACACTCTTAGTCTTCCTAAAGTTTCTTGTGTGTAGTGATACCACAGTGAAGAACAATAGATTGTCGTACAAAAAGTTTTGAATAATTGAACTTTAGTTTCAGTTATTCAAGAATAGAAGAATGGTCTTTCGGCACAGAAAGAAGAAGAATGACCTTTCATGAACTTTGGCTAGATTTTGTATCCTCTCTTTTCTCAGATTTAGAAAATCTTAGAGCACCAAAACAAACACACACACACACACACACTGTATATAAATAAATAAATATGTATATGTGTGTATACATGTATGTATATATGAATATATAAAAGATTTTCGGAATGAATGTTTGTATACGTAATAATGTTTGTACTGTACACAGTCTTGTTGGAACAGACTTTTCTTTGAACATCGACGCCTAGTGAGAGGACTGTCAGGAAGTGATCGAATTCAGAGAATGGATGACAGTTTGCTTAGAGAATAAGCGGTGTTTACGCAGAGAAAAGAAAGTAAATAGACCGATGGAAAAAAGCGATGGCAGGTGTGATGTTGAAAATGATTTCGGGAAATTTTGAAGAAAGGGGTCCAGGATGAAAGAGAAATGCTGAAACTTCCAAAATTGCCAGACCAGGGAGAAGTTAGCCTTGAATTGTGTTTGAGGACAAAATCCAGGTGGTAAGTTAGAAGCGTAGAGAATAAAAAATGAGCAGAGTAACTAAGCGCGCTTGTGTGTGTGTGTGTGTGTGTGTGTGTGTGTGTGTTTTTTTACCATGAAGTATGTCTCAGAGTGAGTGATCTCTGAAAAATGTCAATATCACTACTTGGTGTCTGTGACAGATGCCATAAAAATCCGTTTACTTTTGGCCTTCATCTTTGATTTCACTTTCCTTTGTCGAATCTCACCCTTTGCAAGAAGTTGAATATTTTGTATCTCTAGGGCCTCTACCTTAGAGGAGAGTCAGTAAATATATAACATGAATATTTAAATTGTGTTATTCGAACAGACGTGCGAAGCTAATTAACCCTAACTTTCTTGCTGTATCTTCACCAGAATTTACAAGAAAATTATGGAGTTTAGAAGCTGCTACGATTTATTGAGTTGATGAGAGAAGCAGTTTAATAAGAATGAAAAAGACTTCATTGTGGTGACATAATAGAAATGGCGTAACTTTTCTTTATTATTAACAAGGAATATAGGACTTGCTTAAGGATTTTAGCAGCTGTCGTGAAGCTTTAGTGTTCTTGACGTTGGGAGATTTGAGGACCCTTGAAAATCTGGGTTATTTCCCCGAAGTTAGTTGTTCTCTGTGCCTCTCTGGCCGATGTAACCGATAGAAGATGTATCAGAGAAAGGATTAGCCACTGGAAAGGGAAGGTGAACGGGAGAGGCGAGTTAACCAGACATAATGATAAGTGGATTAAGAAAACCTGTTAATCCACTTAAATTCTGAAGGTTGTAGGGTGGGGGGATAGGCAATAGAGACACATTTTAATCAAACAGAATGCGGTTAACTTTTCAGAGTGAGGTTAAAAGTTCTAAGGGGATGAGAGTCTAGAGACAAAAGCTAATTATTTCCACCGGAAGAGGCTCTCGAGGAAGGTTATCGAGTTTCAAGGGCGGAGGCATTAAGCGATAGGTTAATCAGTCTGAAGAGACGACGCAATAGGGAGGCGCGCTAATCTGCCTTCATGGTGGAGCATCGGCATAGAGGAATGAGCATGATTTTTTTTCTTATTACAATGATTACAGAGACACGTGTGCTAACCAGCAGACTGGGGATTTGGAGAGGCTTGTCAATCAGTTTGAAGGGTGGAAACAGTGAAATGGATACTCCACTATGGGGAAAACCACTATAGAAACAAGTCGGTTAGTTTCAACCTGCAGACATTATTTGACGCATTCTTTTAGTTGATTGTATAATTTTTATCTCATAGTTAACCAGCGTAACCACACATAATACACACACTCGTATAAACTCTCAAATACACACACTATATGTATATATACATGTAAACATAATTGTATATTTTAATTATATATATGAATGTATATATATATATATATATATATATATATATATATATATATATATATATATATATATATATATATAAATATATATATATGACTTCGTGGATGCGTAAAATACACTTGTGCTAGTTTATGTGCACGTGCATAGGTATTTATTTACCAGTTTGTATTTTTTGTGAACTTTTCAAGCTAAATGGCAAAATTGGGCCATTTACAACTGGATAAATCAACCTTTGGAATGCATCATTCGAGTAAAGCAATGATGATAATCAATTCCCCCCTCCCCCCCCGAAAAAGAGAAAAAAAGAAATGGTTTTAAAAGTCTGGAAAATCTGACTTCCTCGATATTGCTGCAATTACCTTGAGAGAAGACCAAATGTAAACACTCCCGATTCAACAAGAGTTGAAGAGCGGAATGTTTTATGTATTTTCTTCCGAAAATTGAGTTTTCGAAATGTAGTACGCCAGCGCAAGACTTTTTTGGTGCGTGTGATTTAGAAAGAAAACATTTTCCACTTCACTTGTAGATAGAATTCCGTTATTCGGATTAAATTTAGTATCATGACAACTTACGGAAGTGAGTAACTAATTAAACAAGTAGTGTTTAAAATGATACAACGTAATTACGTAGTCGACAGAAAACATAAGTAATTCATGAATGACATAATGACTAAGTAAACTGACTTAACACTAAAGTGAGCAGTGAAATGATTGGCATTTAAGCGACGAGTCGTGTTTTTGAATATTAAAGAGTATTACAAAATACATGCTCAGTTAATAAGTGGACTTATTTAAGTTAGGGGAAATTAGGTATGCTTTGCAGTGTAGTATGAAGAGAAGCATCCAGTTATCGTTTATTTAATAGAGATGCGTTCATTTAATCAGGCATAGGAGAAGTACTGGTTGAAAAGGAAATCAAATTGATATATATATATATATATATATATATATATATATATATATATAGATAGAGCCTTCTGCTTAATTTTAGAAGAAAGAAATGACTAGAAATCTTCAACGAAACTAATTTATTTGACCTCAAGTTAGGCCAGTGATAATATTGAAGGCAAATATACTGTACTTTTGAGATGAGGGTACTTGACAGATATAAAATGGAAGGAAGTATATGATTTTCAAGCTTTACTGATATACAAATTAAAGATCATAAATTAAAGAGCATACTCGAATTAAGGGCTGACATGAGATGAATTTGGTTAACTGAAAGAGAAGGAAAATATCCTGAACTTTTAAGTCAGAAATTTTGCAATCGGAAGGGCTTCAAAGGAAAACAAAATTCCATATAATTTATTTTTGAGATGAAGAGTAAATGTTTCATTTTGTTTGGTAAAAATTTGAGCGAGCTCATATAACAGTATCGAAAAGGAGGTAAAAAAAAAGAGGTAACTAACACCGAAATCGATCTCTTCCAAAAGTGAAATTTTTAACCCCAACTCATGGCGAATTGAAATACTCTATAGACGCAAATGAAAAAGTGAGCACAAAGTTGGAGAAGGGAAGTGTAAAAGTGAACTAGCGTCGACATTCATGTAAAAATGAAACTTTTATTCCAAACTCGCGGCGAAATGAAATGACGAATAGACATGAAAGGGAGAAAACGTTACTCAAATTTTCTCCGTTCTACGATAATCTACTTCAAATAGCATTGAATAAGTGAAAATGCAGAAGGTCGAAGTGAATTTAATTAACCTGAAAAGAAGGAAAACATTCCGGTCTAATTGAAATTTAAATGAAATGATAAAGCGATTTTGGGGAAAAGAAATATTAACTCCTAATTAGCAATGTAACGAACTGACTCGAATTGATCTGACAGAGTGTATTTCCAGTTATGATGCTGCCGTCTGGACGGTCTGCCAAATACTCTTGCAGATTCCTTGACGAAAGAAAGAAAAAGCGAATGTAAGGTAACAAAAGTATTAGGTAGAGAGAGAGAGAGAGAGAGAGAGAGAGAGGTTATGGAAAATAAGAGAGGAAAACATTTGCAATGCTTATAAGCAAAGAAGAAAGAAAACCGGCAGCTCTCGACGTAGGTTGTCTGGAATCAAGCTGCAAGACCAGTGTCTTTTTACGACAAAGTGAATGGGATTTCATGGAAAATGAGTAAATAACGTCCATGGTTTAATCCTTATGATAAAAGAAATAGAGTACTCTTAGTAACTGTACTGGGGCCTAAGGTTATAATGAGACATATTGCTTCAGAGAGATTTTACGACAGTGAAATAGAGCGCTTGATGTTGCGAACCCCGTCAACCTGTGTAGAGGCCTCCCGTAGAGGGGTAGTGCCGTCAGTGCACCTCACGGAGTGCACTGTAGGCATTACTGAAGGTTCTTCGCAGCGTCCCTTCGGCCCCTAGCTGCAACCTTTTTCATTCCTTTTACTGTACCTCCATTCATATTATCTTCCTTCCGTCTTGCTAGCCACCCTCTCCTAACAATTATTTCATAGTGCAACTGCGAGGTTTTCCTCCTGTCACACCTTTCAGGCCTACCCACTCTCATTTTCCTTTCTAGTGGTGAATGACCTCATAGGTCCCAGAGCTTGGCCTTTGGCCTAAACTCTGTATTCCATTCCCTTCCAGTGCAGATGCCTGGAGATGGTAATAGACAAGGAAGTTACGAGTAAGAAGTCATCAAATTAAACAGTGATATCTGAGGAGAGCAGGCACAAAGAGATAAAAAGAAACTTCTTCAGAGGCATCGAGGGTCTTTGAGATCAAAGTTGGAAATATATCTGCGATCGGAGCCGACATGAAGAAAATTAGCATTTCAAACACTTTGAAAAGTGACGGGGAGAAGGAAGAAAGTAGTATATATACACTTACATTATATATACATATATATATATATATATATATATATATATATATATATATATATATATATATATATATATATATATATATATATATATATATATATATATATATATATATATATATATATATATATACTATATATATATATATATGTGTGTGTGTGTGTGTGTGTGTGTGTGTGTGTTTTATCTATATATTTATTGGTTGATTTATTTATTTCCTGTGGAGAGGAAATATTGAGATCATACTGCCAAAAGTAATGAATCGGCTCAGATAAGACCGAAGCAACCACATGTCAGACGCCTTCAGTGTTGAAGCGGTTATCTTGAGCTATAACTTAATATTCCCAAAAGTCTGTTTAGAAGGATGACATAGCGCTATGAGGTCTTGCGAAAATTTAGCAGATGATGTGAATGAGGAGGTTTGCCTGAACTTTTTAGGAAGTGAAAAGGGAAGGGCGCATAATAGGTATACTTAACCAACCCTCTTCACTTCACGTAATAAGCAAAAGCTTATTTTGAATAATCAGACTTATTTGAAACAGACTATCAAAGCTTATTTTAATTAACGTACTCAATAAATAAAATATTCAGAATAATTTTGAAAGAAATATTCAGGAGTATTATAAATTGAGTATCAGAGGTTATCGGAAGTTAAATGCTCAATCTTTTATTAATAAATCAATCAAAGTTGTTTTGAAAAACCTCTTCAGGCATATTTTATTTAGGATATTAAAGTTTATTTTATACAAAATACCTAAAGTTATTTTTAATAAATCATTAAACTTCAATCTAAACAAGAATATTCAGGCCTACCGAACATCTCATTAATTAGTTCTATGTAAAATAAAAAAAATGAAGCTTATTTTTTAAAGGAATACTTGAGCTCATTTTGAATAAACTAATGGCGCATATTGTGAATAGTTTTAAAGCTTGTTTTAGGTAATATATTCAGTCATATGTAGTTGTAATAGCCACAATGCCCTCTTAACTTCTCGAATTCTTCGCGGTTTTTTGGGTACGCTTGTCACTACAAAGCCTTGAGATCCAAGTGCAAGAAATTGAAGTGGTGTGAAGTCCGGGAGCGGGAAACGAACCTCCTTGTGATTATGGTACTCCTTGTGATTATGGTGACGCGGGTTCGTTTCCCGCTTTCGGACTTCACAACCACTTCAATTACTTGCACTTGGATCTCAAGGCTTTGTAGTGACAAGCGTATCCAAAAAAGTAAAAAGTGACCAGTAGATTCTAC
>NC_089763.1:52745086-52785086 GCF_040412425.1 Macrobrachium rosenbergii
TTTTTTGCTTTTTATTTTTAGTTTTATAATTTCTCACTCCATGTTTACTTTTTTACTATTTCTTGACCTGTCGTATATTTCGTTTATCCTCCATTATATCTCAGCTTTTTTTATTATATTTATATGCAAAGTAACTCCCAGACAATCGACTTTTTCGCCCTGAATAAGAAGAGATGAAGTAATGGCAAAAAATGACGAAATTGACTTCTCTATTAAGTCGGTGCCAGAGCTGTCGGGAAGCATTTCGGCTCGACTCTTGGGTTATGTTCTCATCTTCGTCTTCTTTGTGCCTATTCTCTTTCTGCCCCTTTACTAAATGCGTTTCTCCGTTCCATTCTTGGTCACCTTGCCTTTATGACCGGGTCTCGGCATTAATACTTTTCTGAATGGAGAAACAAATCCACAGTTATGTACGTATGTGTACAAGTATATTTGAAAATAAATCTCTACAGAGAGCTTGCGGGAACTGTTCGGTTGCCCTTTTTGAACAGGGGAGTCGAACATATTCCCGAAAGCTCTCTCTATCTTTATTTTTAGATATATTTGTACCCATACATAACTGTGGATTTGTTTCTCCATTCAGAAAAGTATGAGTATTTTTTTTTTCTTTTCTGAGTACTGAACACTTGGTTCTATTCCAGTGTGCTGTTAGATCATTTCCTATCATTCTTTTTCCTTCGTTTTTTCTTGATTTTTCAGTTTATATCGGATTTCTTCATAATGGCTCACTCTCCCTCTCTCACTACTCTCGACCATTTTTCTTCTACTATATAATTCTTTGATTTCCGAATCTTGTTCCAATATAGGCTGTCGGAGATTTGGTCTCTTTTCATTCTTCCTCATCTTCTCACATATTGCTCTTCCTCTCACTCCTCCATTCCTTGTTCCCCTCTTCCTTCTACTCCTCCATCCCCTTTCCTCCTCCTCCTTTTCCCCTCTTCGGGCCTGGATCCAGGATCTAATTCTTCTTCCTTATCCTATTTTCTTCCACCTTGTCAAAATTGAGTGCAAGGATGAGTGCTTTTATTGGTGTTGTTTCCTCCTCTGGAGGAGCGGTATTAGATGACGCAGCGAGGAGCAGGAGGAGGCCGAGGTGGAATAAGCTGCAGAGAGAGAGAGAGAGAGAGAGAGAGAGAGAGAGAGAGAGAGAGAGAGAGAGAGAGAGAGTGAAGAAGCCGTAACAAGAAAGCGAATTCGTTGATAGTGACGCACAATGGAATGGTACAGAAGTCGTGATGCGAGAGACGGATGTTCTCTTCTCCTGCAATTGTGGTGATGGGCAATAGTCCTCATTTACAACTCAAACGAGGGATATGAAGGTGTATCGACTCAATATCTTGCGCTTCTATTTAACTTTCTCTTTTAGTTTTCATTCCATCACAGTAAAATCTTCGTACGCGTGTGAACTGGCTCTTAACAAATAACGAAATTCACTCCTGAGAACAGTGGTGTGCGAGTAGAACGACTGGAAAAAACAGGGAACGGTAATGTCTTTCACTCTATTGTCAAACACACGCAATATATACATACATACAAAAATATATATATACACATGCATGTATATTTATATATATATATATATATATATATATAATATATATGTATATTTATATATATATATATAATATATATATATATATATATATATATATATATATATATATATATATATATATATATATATATATATATATATATATATATATATATATATATATATATATATATATATATATATATATATATATGTATGTGTGTGTGTGTGTGTGAAATGAACATACGGAAACGTGTTTCACAGGAGTAAATTTCTGACTCACCACGGGACCGAACCACAGTCCTTTCGAGTGAGATTCCAGGTCATTAGCAATTCGAACGCAAAGGTCATAAAAGAAGTTGGAACCCAAGTACTACGTAACTGAGGTTTTTTCCGGGCAGGCGCCTAGCGCCCAACATACCGACGAATTTTACCCAACTTCCCGACCCCTAAGCGCTCAGACTGCTAACATTTTATTGACTTATCTCTCACCGTGAGATGAGGTGGAAATATGTATAGATAATTCTGCTGCTACTACTACTACTAATATTACTGCTTGCTTCTAATCTTCCTGAAATGACAAGGAGTTGTAAAAACGTTGATTCTCACTACTCTTTGACTCTTTCCATTAGGAAATTTCTCAAGATCCTGCGTATATTTCCTCCAGTTACCCCTTTCATTCCTTTTACTGTACCTCCATTCATATTATCTTTCCTCCATCTTGCTATCCACCCTCTCATTAAAATGATTTCATAGTGCAACTGCGAGGTTTTCTTCCTGTTACACCTTTCAAACCTAACTACTCTCAATTTCCTTTCCAGCGCTGAATGACCTCATAGGTCCCAGTACTTGGCTTTTGGCCTAAACCCCGTATTCCATTCCATTCCATTCCATTCCTCCAGTTACCTTTCTTCTTTCATGCTCTTTCCTGTTGTGGAAGTTACATTCATTGCTATGGGCTCCTCTTCCTTTTGAAAAGTGCGTCATAAACAAGATTAATCTCTCTCTCTCTCTCTCTCTCTCTCTCTCTCTCTCTCTCTCTCTCATATGCCTTAACGTTATCATCTGATACCAGTGTTTTTGATAGCTTAGAGATATCATGTAACTCCGTTGTGTTTCTTTCTTTCGTGGCGTTTGCCTTTATGTATTCATAACGTTCCATATTTTCGTAATTCAGTTATATATATATATATATATATATATATATATATATATATATATATATATATATATATATATACTGCATATAGTTAGTTAGTTACAACATCAGTTGAAAGCTGAAACTGCATATCACACAGTGCGCTATATGAATGGCTACTTACTGTAAATAAAGTTTGTAAGTATATATATATATATATATATATATATATATATATATATATATATATATATATATATATATGTATAATGTATATATGTATTGCAGTGTACTAATGATATGATGGGTAAGTGTTCATAAACAGGCCCAGGGGCCATCGAGCCTTGAAGAGACAAATATTCATCCATGTATCGTGCCTTTGATTAAAAATGCAAAGAATGGTTCCTTTAAATGTAAATAGTCTGCTCTTAAGAAATATGAAAATGATTTTTCGTTGCTACTACACAACTGTATCCTTATTTTCTAAACTTACATGTGCCCGTTCCTGCAGATGGTAAAATTTATACCCAGGTATAGACATTCAAACGTACGTGTAATTGTTTATGCGTGGGAAAAGCTTTTTATGATCCATTATAACACTCTTGTCATGAACATTTTATTTATGTAGATTAAGTTTATATTTTGAATCGGGTAACATTTACTTTTTCCTCCAAATACTCTGTATGGCAAAAAAGGCTGCAGGTTCCGTCTTCCTGTATTCATTTGGTCAGGCGGAGTTAGAGAAATGGCATTGTCAATATTTCTCAGGTTCTCAGAATGCCTTTCGATAACGAAGACGGATGAAAGGGGCCAGTGTTTTGGAGTTAGGTTTCCCTTACTGTTCTATTGTTATCAGCGTTTTTCTTATTCATTGATTTCTTTGCCTTATCTTCTCGAAGGACGTTTTTCTTTCCTGAATAGTAAATTACTGGTTCTTGTTGTGATAACATGATCTTCACGAACAACCTTTTACTTTAGTTCTTAGTAATGTTTATTTCTCTGCTATGGAGGAATTGTTATATGTTCATATTTTCTCTGGCATTGTCTTAGGAGTAGGCTATAATTAACGAAGGCTGCTTCAGCTGTTTCTCTCAGGTTTAAGCCACAGGTAGGATTTGTAGTAAGGACAGGTTTTATTAGTCGTTTCTTCTGCACTTGCCAGCTTACGTAGAAATGAAAGTTTTAGCTGGGTTTTGACTTATTGACGTAAGGTAAAAGGTATTCGATTTCTTGTGGATTTTATCCTGTGGTTTACGGTAGTGACGACTTCACGGTTTGGCTTTATTATTATTATATTTCCGTGCAGATGATAGAAACGCTTCTTTGCGAATTTATTCAAAGTTGTTTTGGAGTATGTTAAAAAAAATTGTTATTTTCAGTTTGTTATGTATTAGATGGCATAAAATAATTGCTTTATGCAATTCTTGTATATTTCTTGCTTTTCCAGGTAACTTCTTTATTGCATTGACCTGGTACAGAGGTCCATACCAGTCCTGTATAACCCTTTAACACTAACCACTCTTACGTGCTGCCTTTGGACCAGGGTCCGTGCTGGCACAAGGCCAGCTTAATGTAAACCAAGAGTCACAAAGGGGATAACCAAACTTTTTCCAATTGAAAAGGGATTCTCTTTTGTACTGCAATTGCTATATATTTCATTTATATCCGAAGGGAGAGCTCAGTCATTTTAATGTCAGGGAGATATTACGAAGGGAGCTGAGTATTTCGAGCAAGAAATTAGCCATGCGAGGCCGGGTGTCGCAGCCTGCGCTTCCAATTGGAATGGCGTCGCCCCAGATTCTGCATTTTAATTAGCGCGAAGCTTCATCTGTGAACTACCTTTTTTTCTGGTGAATTATTTTTTAAGGCACCGGGCATATTTTTCGGAGGAGATGAAGGGGAAAATTAACTCGCACTTCACGCTCTTATTCTTTCTGCTTCTTTATTATATATTATTTTTTTTGCGAGGCAGCATCTCATTACTTGTGCACAGGTTTCCATCTTTTGTATTTATAACTATTCTGAATTTCTCCATCTTTTATATCTTTCAGGAAAGATCATTAGTTAACTGCATACTTTTTCGTAATCTTACTTTAGAATTTTCCGTCTTGTTTTAATTTTGTCTTGTTTTTTTCATTTGCTTTTATCGTAACTAATGCTTTTGTGTCAGCATTGTCTGAATAGACTGACTTCATGGGTGGAATATAATTTCAAGTAATTATGATAGGTAATGCTATCAGTAAACTGCAGTATATATGTCTGTTTTATGTCTTCTACTTATATTATAATCAGTACTATAGAATGATTGCTTTAAACTGATTAATTATAATTGAATCTCAATTTCGAGTACTTCTGTGTGTTAGAGGAATTGAAATTAATCGTAATTAAAATGATTATATCTTTGCCACGTGTGGCGGGTCGAAGAAAGCGGAATAAAAAGGATTTGTTCATGCCAAAATACTTGAATATGCAGGAAATAACGATCAACACACTTCGGAGTAAAGAATCGCCAGAGTATTTTGAGGGAATTCGAATTGTATCCAGGAATATGTGGCGTTTGTGCTGGAGGCGAAAGGGAATATGCTTGCTTTTCCCGTCAGTATTTCTCCAGACGTCGCCGCACTCTTAATGAGTGTCTGGTGACGACGTCACAAATTGAGCAGAAAGCCTCCTTGACAATTATTTCCTTTTAAACTTGTGAATTAATGGAACGCACAGTTATACGTCTGGCTACGTTAATTACCACATATATATATATATATCTATCTATATATACTGTACATTATATATATATATATATATATATATATATATATATATATATATATATATATATATATATATATATATATATATACATACATACTAGGTATATACTGTATGTAGTGGGGATTAACCTAAGTAGGAACAAATTGGTTGATGTGTGTTATCTTTGCACTCACCTTATCGTGCTTATATGTCAGCTATCTTGGTAAAGACAGTGTTATAAAAATCTTGGTTCTAATGAAAGTTATGTTTCCCTTCTAAATTTATTAGCGTCTTAAAAATTATAAATTCTCCTCCACCTTTTGTCTTGGGTAGTAGTTGAGACTTTATCGAAGGCACATGGAATATTCTTAAGTTGGCAGCTTGGGCTTAGAATTCTCACTTAGTCTTCGGGGGCACAGAAATTTTTATAAGTTCACTGATCGGTCTCGTAGCCTTGTCACCGTCACCGTCGTCACTCCGCAAAATTCTCAACACACCACTCTTTCGGTGCCCGACTTCTGACTGCCCTCTCCTTCAAGAGTTCCTATAGATAACGGTCTCTCTGAGCGTATGGATCGTGGCGTTCTTATTTCGATTAACGTCTGACCTCTAATAACTGGTTCCCTAAAAGCGCTGATCACACTTTTTTACGTATGAGATACACATTATTCTCAATGGTCGTCAGACGGTCGAATCTGGCACCTGTGATCGTTCAATTCGTTATCGCCCTTTTCTGATTTCTCTCGGTCTGTGTTTTTTCGGTATTCTCTGTAACGCCCTTTTGCATTCATTAATTACATCACACAGACACACACATATATATATTTATGTATATATATATATATATATATATATATAATGTGTATGTGTATTATGTATATAATGTGTGCTAGTTTTCAACGTTAAGCCGTTTTCCCTAACAAAAGTGACGTCAGAGAAAAATCAGTAAGGTGGGGATTGCCTTATTCATACTTTTAACTGTTTAATCGTGAACAGCCTGCGCAGTAAACTTAGACAACAATAGCCGCCTCTTACACTTACAATTGCCATTCGCCACTATCCTGGACACGCAAACAGACACACACAAGCACGTGTGCGCTTTCTCTCACTTCTTAATTTCAAGGCACTTCCTTTCCAATATCTCTTCCACACAGTCTATCCGGCACTTGAGGTCTTCCTCTCATCCTTCCTTCCAACATCGAATTACGGCCGTTTCTCAGACTATCATCCTCCATTCTTGCCATATGATCAAACCATTTGAAAACTCTCTTCGTTAAACCATCTTTTCACCTATGCTGACAGTTTTAGCCTTACCTCAGTTTCAACGTATCTCCACATTTCTCGTGCCACACATGTACTGCACAACTAAGTTCTCAAAAGCTTCAGTCTTTTTAGTTTTCTGTAAAAGAAAACTATTGAGATGGCTACTTGTCTGTCCATCCGCACTTTTTCTATCCGCCCTCAGATCGTAAAAACTACTGAGGTTAGAGGGATGCAAATTGGTGTGTTGATCATCCATCATCCAATCATCAAACATACCAAATTGCAAACCTCTTGCCTCAGTAGTTTTTATTTTATTTAAGGTTGAAGTTAGTATGAGTGTGCATCTGGCACTGCTATAGGTGCCAACAACACAGGCCACCACCGGGCCGTGGCTGAAGTTTCATGGGCTGCAGCTGAGAGTTTCATGGGCCTAGGGTGAGAGTTTCATACAGCATTATACACTGTACAGAAAACTCGATTGCACCGAAGAAACTTCGGCGCATTTTTACTTTCCTTTCCTTTCATCCACAGTTTTCCTCCATAAAGGAGAGCGGGCTCAACAGTCCCTTCATTCATTTCAGCCTTGGCTTCCATAGACGCTTCTTCCCTTTTCCCTGTCTTTTGTACTCACCCTACTGCCTTCCCTACTCCATATATTTTCAACATTCTTTGCTCCATCATCCTGGTTTACATTTACCCTCATGACCATACGTCTGCTCTGCTCTTACAACCACTCATGACCATACATCTGCTTGATATTTACAATCTTGGAAACAGTATCAGACGCTCACAGTTTTGTGTTATCAGCAAACTTTAACCCTTTGAGACGCAGTTTGCATTTCAAGTTCAGTACGCCCCATATTCCTTAAATATGAATTCTAAGTTTTTTTTTTATGGGTTAGTAAACATCAGGTGCAGGATCTCCTCTTGACTCGCAAATTTGTCACTTAATCTAAGCATCCTCTTCCTTGCCTTAACCCGAACTGCTTGTCCCCTATAAATCCTTCTGTTATTTGTCGTATTTCCTCAATCAAAATCCTACCACACGCCTTCCCCGGCATACAAGTAATGTTATTTCCTTGTTATTCATAGCCCTTTGGGGCCCTTCCATATTCCGGACATTTTACACACCCTGGTCAGCCACTCAATCACCCTGGCAAAACTGAATCTTTTCACTCTCGTGTCATTCGGCTCGGTCTCTCTTCTCTGTCCATATTTAGCAATGTCCAAATACGCACTCCAGCGTACTAATAAATGAATGATTATAAGTTATATGGCGTTATAACTCTCTCTGTTGACTCAACATTGCATTCTCTCCGGGTTCATGTCTCCATTTACATATTTTATGGTGAAATCTGTATGCTCATTAACCTCTCTGTCTCTCTCCCTTCTCTCTCTCTCACTTTATCTCTGCATTTAATTTTCTTATTCACTAGTTTTTTGTACTAGTACATAATCTTCTCATCTGTCATGCAGTTGCATCTCAGCTAAGCTCCACTTTTCACTTTAGTAAACATTCAGTTTCCACATCCTGTTACATACTATATTGTTCTCTCTTCCCACTCACCTATACGCACAAACACACATACTGAGTTTGTGACACCGTATATATTGTTTACTCATACACTCTTCACTTCAGTATTACCAATCTAACGATCCGTTTTTCTAATTTCACACACACACACACACACACACACACATATATATTGTGTATGTGTAAATATATACAGATATACGTATACACACATACACATATATATATATTATATATATATATATATATATATATATATATATATATATATATATATATATATATATATATATATATATATATATATATATATATATAGATATATATATATATGAGAGAGAGAGAGAGAGAGAGAGAGAGAGAGAGAGAGAGAGAGAGAGAGAGAGAGAGAGAGAGAGAGAGAGTAAATGACATTGTTTGTTAATTAGTCATAACCTCAGCATTTTTCTCTTTGATCGTTCTCAGTTTCCGATCGTTGTTGAGAGGGGAATAGGAAGGAAACAATTATTAAGTAATGTGAGGGGTGGTTTTTGAACAATGGGAAATTAGCCTATTCGTTTTTCCCTTTTTTTTTATATACGGTGTGAGTTTTTGGGCCAATCCATGTTATTCTTTCTATGAAGTAAAAAAAAAATCAATATTTTTGGGGGGGGAATTATGGATGAAAAGTGTTCCAATATGCATATTTAGAGACTTTTGAAAAAATTCGACTTAGCTGAAGTTATTCCTTAGAGACAATAAGAAAAATAGTAAAAAGCATAGAATAAATAACAATAGCTTTTGTATTTGGAGAATCAATAGTGAAACACTCGTGGTTAACGAAGGTAAATTCCTTTTATTGTTTTCTTTTTGTCTTTCTTTGGCAACAAGATTAAGATGGCGGATATTGTCGGATAATGCATTTGTGCCTTTTACTGGCGGGAGTGTGTGTGGCTGAGTTCTTGGAATCGTGGAAATAAGTTGCTCTGTTTGATTTTGAAATGAATTTGGAGTTTCTGAACTCATTAAAGAAAATTTCATGGTACTGATTGATTTAATTTTTGGTTTCCATGAGTCCGTTGTTTTTCTTAGATTATTTTTCTGTAAATCAATCGATCAGTCTTGGATATTTTATGGAGGGGCGAATTACAGATTGAGAATGGGTGATGGTTTTTTTTTTGTTTTGTTTTGTGGAATGAATATTGGTTTTAAATTTTCATTACAGAAAAAATGGAATTTGTTGGGAAACAAATTTCTGCTGTGAAGAAATTCTTAGATGGGGTGTGTGTGTGTGTGTGTGTGTGTGTGTGTGTGTGTGTGTGTGTGTGTGTGTGTGTGTGTGTGTGTGTGTGTGTGTGTGTGTGTGTGTGTGTGTGTGTGTGTGTGTGAGAGTGTGTGAGAGAGAGAGAGAGAGAGAGAAAATTCTTTATGACTGTATCTGTTATCAGAACAAAAGTGCACATTTTCAGCCACTATTGTCTTGACAAAAAAGTGCTCGAATAATATATAGAAGCTTTCAATTCTTGTTAATGGTCTGGCGTCCTTTGTTCCTCTATAAACATGACCATAGATTAACTTAAGAGAAATTTTGATGAATAAGATGAAATGTTTGAAGATAGGGGAAAAATAGAAGATAGTTATTTTAACATTTTTTTTTCTTAACGGCTTATTTTATCCTTTATCATTATGAGTAGTTCAGTTATTGCAAAGCAGTTCAAACTTGACCGGTAAGTTTCATATGTAGACTTGGTGATGGGGCTTACCAAAGGCTTTCCCTGGAAGTGAGTGAAGACAGTAAAGTCGACCAGAGTCCGGAGGTCCACACCGGACCACCTATTGTTATTGACACCTTATTACCTTCAGGCAAGGGTTTGTGCTGGCACGAAGAAGTTGAACTGGTAAGTGTAATTAAATTAAAAGAAACGAGAGAAAACTAAATGGCAGAAAGCAGTGCACGTCTGTATGGTACTATATGGTTCACCGTGTGAAGGGCATAAGGGGTGCATCATATAAATTTTGTTAGGGGTATGTGCGTTGGCTGGCATAAAGAGTGTAAGTGCGCCATTATAGGTGATTCCTAGAGCCCTGGGAAACAGACCTGATTCTAATGATAGGGGAAAATGTTTGTGTACTTCTATTGGAAGCTTGTAATCATTCGGTGAAGTGATGTAGTCTGGTTTCGAAGTTAGTTGTAACCTTGTTTCATTCTGAGTGTTTTCAGAAAATCGTTATTCAAGCAAAATGATATTCGGTTCATTTCTGTTTTTTAAGAACTTTTATGAAGTTTAAAATGAAATATTCCTGATCTTTAGTTTTTTCTTATCTTTTTTTGTATAAACATGGACTAGATGAGTTGTTCAGTGCCTTTATATAGGCCAGACCAGAAGGAAAAGAGAAGATGAGGAGGAAGGAAAAGAGTAGAGCTTGACCACAAGGGAAATGAGGTTGGAAGCTTTCCTAATTGAAGGCATTGATTTTAAGAAGCACCTAAGAGGTCCCTGAAATAGCCCACTCGGTTTTGGATGTTGATGTTGAGCCACTTTAGCTTTGACCTTAAAAAAAAAGAAAAAATCTCTCCTTTCAACATGAACTCTCGGCAAGGATTTATTTTTATCGGACTCCAGAAAGCTCTCTCGGTTACAGACTTTTGTACTTCCCAGGGGCAACCTCGTTTAGTAAGAGCGCCTGTAGCAGTATTTTTTGAAATCCGGAGGTAAACTGTCAATTAAACAATCTTTCATTTTTTCAAGTCAGCGTAACGTAACTAACCATTGGAATCTCTAGTAAGCAAAATATAGACTTCTTGAAAGAAACTCTTAATTTTTAAGATTTTTTCTAGACTAAAATTACGATTAAGAAAGATCCCAACTCAATGATTAAATGTATATCTCAGGGTATCTGGGCTAAGGTTAAACGAATTGTCTTCGCAAATGGGATTATTCGCATATTTAAGATTCTTTGTCAACGATTAACTCAGTGAAAAGGTTGGGTTGGAGAAACTTAATAGTGATTTTCCGATATAATATCTCTTTCTCTCTCTCTCTCTCTCTCTCTCTCTCTCTCTCTCTCTCTCTCTCTCTCTCTCCCCTTATATACATATATATATATATATATATATATATATATAATTTATATATATGTATATAATGTATGCATATATATGTATATATATATATATATATATATATATATATATATATATATATATATATATATATATATATATATATATATATATATATATATATATATATATATATATATATATATATATATATATATATATATATATATATATATATATACTGTATATAAACCAGTCATGAACTACAAGACAACACTTCATATGACGACAATGCACCTGCCTGACATTGCAGACTACATTCTACCTCCAAATTGCTGTAAAAACATAATAGTTATAGTTATTGTGAGAAGAAATGATTTAGTGTTCTCTATATAGAAAGATAATATTGAAATCTAATAAATTTGCTTTTTTTATGTGGCATTTTGTTGTAGCTATTCTTTTCCTGACCTTGAACTTTTTCCTTAATGTGAACAGTGTAAATGGTTTCATGAGTATTCTGTTACCCCACCATTATAAGTAAAGGAAATTATGACTCTTACTAATAGTCATGGCTTCTGTAACAATGACTCTGCTTCTACAAAAAAAGAGACTTGTAAAATCTTTTATGGTCAGTTCCCAAAAAACCACTTTCCTTGTTGCTCTCTTCTCTTGATACCATCGACTCTTGAGACACCCTTGTGTTCATGCGCCATCAAGAGACAAAACTGCCAGTATTTACAGACAAGTGTCGCATATTGGCCATGTTGCATCATATTATTCTGTTGCCGTCGTGGAAGGGCTTAGAAGTCTATCTTTGTGCTTCTCTGGTTCGCAATTTTTTCTTGTTAATTGTGCATGTTTTGAAAGGTAGCTAAGATTCCGCAGGATATTCATTCAACTTAGGATTCAGAATTGACTATCTGCGAAATATTAAAACATTAGTTAATAATAACCTTGGCAACACACACACACACACACACACACACACACATATATATATATATATATATATATATATATATATATATATTAAATAAACATATAAATAAACATTAAACCAAATTGAGTGGGTAGTGCAGCAATCGGCTCACGTTTTGTGTCCGTGGATCGATCCTTGCCTACCGCTCATCAGTCTAGACTCTCAAAATTGGTACCTAGTGTTTGCTGGGATCAAAGAAGAGCTCGTAGGGCTTGCTACTTCATCCTTAGACATTTGCACATGAACAGGAAGGCTGTACCCTTCCGGTGCCACAACTTCAAATGGGAAAAAGGCTACTGGTGAAATATATATATATATATATATATATATATATATATATATATATATATATATATATATATATATATATATATATATATATATATATATATATATATATATATAATATATACTGTATATATATATATTATATATATATATATATATATATATAAATATATATATATATATATATATATATATATATATATATATATATATGATGCATATATATATATATATATATATATATATATATATGACTTTATATATATATATATATATATATATAAATGTGTAGATGCACGTGACTTCAGTGTATAAGAATCCGACAGGAAAATGACAGGCAGAAGTTCAGTTCTGAACTTCTGCATTGTCATTTTCATGTGGGATATATATATATATATATATATATATATATATATATATATATATATATATATATATATATATATATATATATATAATATATATATATATATATATATATTATATATGTACATATGTATGTATATGTATATATATGTATATATATTTATATATATCTTTTAATTCTCATGTTACTTTTTTTAAATAGACAATAGTACTCCTTGAGAGTGTGTTGTTTTATTACCAGCCATGAAGGAAAATATTCATCTGCATTAAATTTATGCGTAATCTGATCGGTTTTGTTATACAGGCCTGTGGGACTGCAAAGTGAAACTAAAGATAATCCAAGCAAGGTCTAAAGTAATTACCTGATATTTTATATGAGGCAGTTTAGCAGTTCGTAGTGTCATTTTTCTCCAAGAAAAAATTAGATTAATAGAAACACTTAAAATAGACACTGGTTAATTTGAAACCAAATAGTTGTAACTTTCACGTTATTCATTAGCTTAACAAGAAATATAAAGGTACCTGTACGAAGCTTGTCTAAATTGAGACTTTAAGTAAACAATAGTGTTATATGCTTCAGAGAAGTTCACGTAATGTTTACTTTTTAATACAAGTTTAAACCCGAAAATTCTGGAATACAATCAAGTTGGAACATCCCTTCCTAGGAGACCTGACGAAGGGAATGAGCAAACTAGTTTTGCGGGGTTAAATTTAGTAAGCAAGAGAGAAATATAACAGAAATAGGAACAGTAGAGGTGGCTGCAAATTAGCATTAAAAAAGTTACTGTATTTTGAGGATATCAGTCTTCAAGCCGTATTTACATATATTTTTACCTTTTGTCTCTTTGTATGCTTGTCTGTTATTCCTCACCACCAGCCTTTCCTCCGCTTCCTTTTGTTCTTCCTGCTTCTCTTTTCATCTCGATTCCACGATTGTATGTTTCTTATTTGAATTTCACTGCCTTCTTTTCCATTGCAGAATTCTTGTATTTGTGTATTTTCTTCTCCATCCCTAGCGTTTTTGGACCTCTGTCTCAAGCGGAATGGCTCTGATGATAAATAATTCCTGGTGCATGATCATGCAAACGACTCGACTGAAGGCAAATGACCTACTGTAACCGGTCGTTAGACGGAAACCTGTGACGGAAAGCCCTTCTCAGTCTTGGTGCGAAGCAGGGGATGGTGCTGGGGATGTGGTGCTTGGGGAGGGGGGGTGTTGTTCTGCCGGGGTTTGGCAGAGAGAGAAAGCGCACTTCATCACAGAGGCTTTGGTCTTTCGTCATTTCGAAAAGCTTGCGTTTATATTACTCTTAGTATTTCCTTTTTACCATTCTTAGGAGTAAATAGTTTTTCTTTATTCAAGGATTCGCATTTTATCTTTAAAAGGTTTGTTAAGTGTTTTTTTTTTCCTGAGTAGGATAGAGGAAATATTCATACTGAATGAAGAGTTATGAAAAGAAACTAATTTTTCCTTTCTTCTGCTCCCTGTTTTGCTATTCAAAGGCTCTCCCTCATAATGTGGATGTTATTCCCAATAGGCGTATTTGCGTATTCCTCCACCTCACGTCGCGTTCTCCAACCTCTGGCAGAATGGCTCTGATGAGACGTCCCTTAATTAAAGGCCTCGTATTAACAACCTTCATACGAACGCACTCACGCAAGTCGTTAAGACTCGCTTCTTTTTTTCATATTCTTTTTTGTATTCTCTGTTTTTCATTAGTGTTTTCCCGCGATGTATCTTCGTTGGCCTTCATCTGTCTGTGATTATAGGAGAGGGGAAAGGTTTTTGAGTATTATTTATTCTTTGTATGCATGTTTTCAATCCTGTGAAGCGGGCTTTCATCATAAACTGGAATAGAATTGTAATAATTGTAATGATATCCTGTTGTCTTTTTTGTACTCTATGTAAGTGTGAATACATATATCTACAACAGACAAATTTGAAATCTATATACGTTTGCGTCTGATATTTGGCGCATATATATATATATATATATATATATATATATATATATATATATATATATATATATATATATATTATGTATGTATACATATTAATATTCTTTATGTGGGTGTGTGTTTATATAATAAGAAGTAATGCATATCTTTGAAATATACTCACCATTATCGAACACTGTTGCAGGTGCATTCAGTATTATTATTTCACCCCGATATGGTAAGCTATGAATCCGGTTTCTGCATCCTGTATATAACTATTATTATTAATAATAATAATAATAAATCATCAGTCAGAATGAAGATTCCCCCTCCCTTCCGTTTCCCTCCCGTAACTGCTAGTAGTGTATGCATAGAATTCCCCCATTTAATTGCTTCTGTGTATAGCAATATACATATTTGGTTTTTAGTACAACCGCGAAGGAATGTATTACATTCCTGTCTGTTTGTGTGTATATAGTCCTTGAACTTTTTATACTTTCGTGGAGAAAGACCGGACGGTTAATTGATTTATTTTTTTGTAATGAAATACGTCCCTTAGATTTTCGTCTACCCCTTAAACAATGTACTGCATTACTTCTTATTTTCATATATATGAGTGACAGATGCCATGTTGTGTAGATGTGTGTTTAGAGTTGGACTACAAAATCAAGTCTCAGTTTTCTGAAGCAATGAACAAATCATTGCGGAACAAGAGGCGGTATTTTGTGGGCCAATGGTACTTTCCTCTCATTGTTTAAGCTTCAGTGTTTACATCCAGGAAGGATATATGTAATAATTTTTCGGTTTTTTCCATATTACATAGTTAGCGATGTGCGATTGATGTGGGAATAACTAAATTACATATTTAACAGAGTTGAATATGATCGATAAGTTCCTGGACCTTGTGACATGCTTCTTTTGCGTCTGTGGTGAATAAATGCATGTGCTTTTGATTTTTACAGTATGATTTATTAAGAGTACCTGTAGAATACAATAAGATAGGCATATATATATATATATATATATATATATATATATATATATATATATATATATATATATATATATATATAAATATATATATATAACTAATTGGATATATATATAAAATATATATAAATAATTATCTGCAGAACTCAATTGGATCAGGGCTATATATAAAATTTGAAGTAATTGAATATATCTGTATGGTATTAAAGAATCTGTGATATATATATATATATATATAATATATTTGCGGAAGATCTTGCGCCACCAAGCCACTCACTATGAATATGTAAGAGCAATTGAAATTATCATTGAACGAAATAGATGCAAAATTTATGTTGATGAAATCTTGTAAAATGAATTTGCAGTAAATATTAGGGAGCGACAGGAAATTGTTATTTCACATCTGTGTTTGACCTCATAAGTTTTATGATAAAGCGCTCGGGGATGGAAAAATGGTGTAGACTGGATAGAAGATAGAAACTTGACAAGCTTAAAATAAGGAGATGATGCGGTTTTAAGCAGCAAGACACCACAAGATTTACAAAGATTGCTTAATAATAAAACGGAAGTAATGAAGGCAGAATATGCACAAAGTGATGAAGTAACATTGGACGGAGAAAGGATTAATGAGGTTGAAACTTTCAGGTATTTAGTAACAGTAAGAGCGAGTGCAGCTTCTGTTGAGTTGGAGTTCAGTGAAAGACTTGAAAAGGTAAATTAAATAATGGGCTGGCTGAATAAAATTGGGAAGTCAAAGAGACTGGAATTACACACGAAAGTAATACTATACTTCAATCAAGTGTACTCTATTGTAATTTGTATTGCTATACGAACGTGACTCATGGTAAGACAGTGGAATTATCTTAAAGATTTTGTCGATGTCAGATTAAGTTTTATGAAAAATTTTACGAGTCAGATGGCAGGATAGAGTTAGAAATGATATAATAAAATTACGGAAGTTTCGTATGTAAATGGGCTAATGATAAAAGTGAAGGAGATGGGTTGAACATATCCATCGAACAACCCCAGGGAGAATGGTACGTGATAGTGGCAGGTGAGCTGCTGTGAACACCAGAAGAGATAGATGATATACTGTATATGTATCTGTGTTTACGTTTTACAAAACATAAACCCCTAACATGGATGAACTGAAAAGAAAACAGCACACAACGGCCCCTGAGACATTCTTAAATGCACTTCTATACAGTGGATGAAGCCCACGCACAGAAAATTTCCACTACATTAACCACATCGTACACCCTCGCGCAAAGTGGGACTGTTGAATTGTAAACTATTTTCCCAAACCTATCGTCTTCCGTTCTTTCCACGTAACCAGTCCATCATAAAAACTATTAATTACAATTTGCAACTTATTCTACATGATACATCCTCAACACACTACCCATCGCACGTGTTAATTATAAAGATTGTCTAGGTCCACATATGCTGCACACAACTTTTCCTCTTTTAAACTTTCCACTTTACTTCTTCAGAACAAACGTTTGATCTTCACATACTATTTCTCTCTAAACTCAAACTGGTCTTCCACTGTCAAACCTTCTGTCCTCTTCTTACCTTCTTAATCAAAATCCAGCTTTAAATCTCTCCCTGCATATGAAGGAACGTTATTCCTCAAAATTCTTACACTCGCCTCTGTCATTCTTTGGGAAGTATAAACGTTATGCCTCTCACCCACACCTTCAGAATATATCCCTCATTTAGGGATAACTTCAAACATGGTTAACCACTAAGTCTTGCTGTAACCCCCATATCACAGCATTTTACTTCTAATCCCACCGACTCTTGGGGTTTTTGCATTTCGCAGCTTTTTACTTCTAATCCCACGACTCTTGGGGTTTTTGCATATCGCAGCATTTCACTTCTAATCCCACGGACTCTTGGGTTTTTTGCATTTCGCAGCATTTTACTTCTAATCTCACCGACTCTTGGGGTTTTTGCATTTCGCAGCATTTTACTTCTAATCCCACCGACTCGTCGGGTTTTTGCATATCGCAGCATTTCACTTCTAATCCCACCGACTCTTAGGGTTTTTGCATTTCGCAGCATTTTACTTCTAATCCTACCGACTCTTGGGGTTTTTGCATATCCGACTCTTGGGGTTTTTGCATATCGCAGCCTTTTACTCATAATATCACCGACTCTTGGGGTTTTTGCATTTCGCAGCATTTTACTTCTAATCCCACCGGCTCTTGGGGTTTTTGTATATCGCAGCATTTTACTTCTAATCCCACCGACTCTTGGGGCTTTTGCATATCGCAGCATTTCACTTTTAATCCCACCGACTCTTGGGGTTTTTGCATATTGCAGCATTTTACTTCTAATCCCTCAGACTCTTGGGGTTTTTGCATATCGCAGCCTTTTACTCATAATCCCACCGAGTCTTGGGGTTCTTGCGTATTGCAGTATTTTACTTTTAATTCCACCGACTCTTGGGGTTTTTGCATATCGCAGCATATTACTTCTAATCCGACCGACTCTTGGGCTTTTTGCATATCACAGTATTTTACTTGTAATCCCAATGACTATAGGATTTTTTGCATATCGCAGCATTTTACTTCTGATCCCACGAATCTTGGGGTTTTTGCATATTTTTTGCATATCACAGCATTTTACTTCTGATCCCACGAATCTTGGGGTTTTTGCATATCGCAGCAATTTACTTCTAATCCCACTGACTTTGTTTTTTTTGCATATCACAGCATTTTGCGTGTAATCCCACCTACTCTTGGGTTTTTATGCATATCGCAGCATTTTACTTCAATTCCCACCGACTCTTGGGATTTTTGCATATCGCAGCATTTTACTTCTAATCCCGACTCATGGGTTTTTTGCATATTGCAGCATTTTACTGCTAATCCCACCAAATCTTGGTTTTTTTGTATATCACAGCATTTTACTTCTAATCCCACCAACTGTTTGGATTTTTGCATATCGCAGCATTTTACTTCTGTTCTCACCAACTTTTGGGTTCTTTGCATATCGCAGCATTTTACTTCTAATCCCACCAACTTTTGGGTTTTGCATATCGCAACATTTCACTTCTAATCCCACTGACTTTTAAGATTTTTGCATATCGCAGCATTTCACTTCTGATCCCACCGACTCTTGAGGTTTTTGCATATCGCAGCATTTCACTTCTAATCCCACTGATTCTTGGGGTTTTTGCATTTATCGCAGCATTTCACTTCTAATCCCACTGGCTCTTGGGTTTTTTTGCATATCACAGCATTTCACTTCTAATCCCCCGGACTCTTGGGCCTTTTGCATATCGCAGCATTTTACTTCTAATCCCACCTACTCTTGGGTTTTTTTGCATATTTCAGCATTTTACTTATAATCCCAACGACTCTTGGGTTTTATCATATCGCAGCATTTTACTTCTAATCCCACCGACTATTGGGGTTTTAGCATATTGCAGCATTGTACTTCTAATCCCACCGACTCTTGGGAATTTTGCATATCGCAGCATTTTACTTGTAATCCCACTGACTCTTGGTTTTTTTGCATATTGCAGCATTTTACTTCTAATCCCGACGACTCTTGGGTTTTTTGCACATCGCAGAACTTTACTTCTAATCCCACCGACTCTTGGGGTTTTTGCATTTTGCAGCATTTTACTTCTAATCCTACCGACTCTTGGGGTTTTTGCATATCGCAGCATTTCACTTCTAATCCCACCGACTCTTGGGGTTTTTGCATATCGCAGCATTTCACTTCTAATCTCACCGACTCTTGGGGTTTTTGCATTTCGCAGCATTTTACTTCTAATCCCACCGACTCTTGGGGTTTTTGCATATCGCAGCCTTTTACTCATAATATCACCGACTCTTGGGGTTTTTGCATTTCGCAGCATTTTACTTCTAATCCCACCGACTCGTGGGGTTTTTGCATATCGCAGCATTTTACTTCTAATCCCACCGACTCTTGGGGTTTTTGCATATCGCAGCATTTCACTTTTAATCCCACTGACTCTTGGGGTTTTTGCATATTGCAGCATTTTACTTCTAATCCCTCAGACTCTTGGGGTTTTTGCATATCGCAGCCTTTTACTCATAATCCCACCGACTCTTGGGGTTCTTGCGTATTGCAGTATTTTACTTTTAATTCCACCGACTCTTGGGGTTTTTGCATATCGCAGCATATTACTTCTAATCCGACCGACTCTTGGGCTTTTTGCATATCACAGTATTTTACTTGTAATCCCAATGACTATAGGATTTTTTGCATATCGCAGCATTTTACTTCTGATCCCACGAATCTTGGGGTTTTTGCCTATCGCAGCAATATACTTCTAATCCCACCGACTCTTGGTTTTTTTTGCATATCACAGCATTTTACGTGTAATCCCACCTACTCTTGGGTTTTTATGCATATCGCAGCATTTTACTTCAATTCCCCGCGACTCTTGGGATTTTTGCAAATCGCAGCATTTTACTTCTAATCCCGACTCATGGGTTTTTTGCATATTGCAGCATTTTACTGCTAATCCCACCAACTCTTGGTTTTTTTGTATATCACAGCATTTTACTTCTAATCCCACCGACTCTTTGGATTTTTGCATATCGCAGCATTTTACTTCTGTTCTCACCGACTTTTGGGTTATTTGCATATCGCAGCATTTTACTTCTAATCCCACCGACTCTTGGGGTTTTTGCATATTGCAGCATTTTACTTCTAATCCCTCAGACTCTTGGGGTTTTTGCATATCGCAGCCTTTTACTCATAATCCCACCGAGTCTTGGGGTTCTTGCGTATTGCAGTATTTTACTTTTAATTCCACCGACTCTTGGGGTTTTTGCATATCGCAGCATATTACTTCTAATCCGACCGACTCTTGGGCTTTTTGCATATCACAGTATTTTACTTGTAATCCCAATGACTATAGGATTTTTTGCATATCGCAGCATTTTACTTCTGATCCCACGAATCTTGGGTTTTTGCATATTTTTTGCATATCACAGCATTTTACTTCTGATCCCACGAATCTTGGGGTTTTTGCATATTGCAGCAATTTACTTCTAATCCCACCGACTCTTGGTTTTTTTTGCATATCACAGCATTTTGCGTGTAATCCCACCTACTCTTGGGTTTTTATGCATATCGCAGCATTTTACTTCAATTCCCACCGACTCTTGGGATTTTTGCAAATCGCAGCATTTTACTTCTAATCCCGACTCATGGGTTTTTTGCATATTGCAGCATTTTACTGCTAATCCCACCAAATCTTGGTTTTTTTGTATATCACAGCATTTTACTTCTAATCCCACCGACTCTTTGGATTTTTGCATTTCGCAGCATTTTACTTCTGTTCTCACCGACTTTTGGGTTATTTGCATATCGCAGCATTTTACTTCTAATCCCACCGACTCTTGAGTTTTGCATATCGCAACATTTCACTTCTATTCCCACTGACTCTTAAGATTTTTGCATATCGCAGCATTTCACTTCTGATCCCACCGACTCTTGAGGTTTTTGCATATCGCAGCATTTCACTTCTAATCCCACTGATTCTTGGGGTTTTTGCATATCGCAGCATTTCACTTCTAATCCCACTGGCTCTTGGGTTTTTTTGCATATCACAGCATTTCACTTCTAATCCCCCGGACTCTTGGGCCTTTTGCATATGGCAGAATTTTACTTCTAATCCCACCTACTCTTGGGTTTTTTGCATATTTCAGCATTTTACTTATAATCCCAACGACTCTTGGGTTTTATCATATCGCAGCATTTTACTTCTAATCCCACCGACTATTGGGGTTTTTGCATATTGCAGCATTGTACTTCTAATCCCACCGACTCTTGGGAATTTTGCATATCGCAGCATTTTACTTCTAATCCCACTGACTCTTGGGTTTTTTGCATATTGCAGCATTTTACTTCTAATCCCGACGACTCTTGGGTTTTTTGCACATCGCAGAATTTTACTTCTAATCCCACCGACTCTTGAGGTTTTTGCATATCGCAGCATTTTACTTGTAATCCCACCGACTCTTGGGGTTTTTGCATATCACAGCATTTTACTAATCCCACTGACTCTTGGGTTTATTGCGTACTGCAGCATTTTACTTCAAATCCCACTGAATCTCGGGGTTTTTGCATATTGCAGCATTTTACTTCTAATCCCATCAACTCTTGGGTTTTTTGCATTTCGCAACATTTTACTTCTAATCCCTCAGACTCTTAGGGTTTTTGCATATCGCAGCCTTTTACTCATAATCCCACCGACTCTTGGGGTTCTTGCATATTGCAGTATTTTACTTTTAATTCCACGGACTCTTGGGTGTTTGCATATCGCAGCATATTACTTCTAATCCCACTGACTCTTGGGCTTTTTGCATATCTCAGTATTTTACTTGTAATCCCAATGACTATAGGATTTTTTGCATATCGCAGTATTTTACTTCTGATCCCACGAATCTTGGGGTTTTTTAATATTGCAGCAATTTACTTCTAATCCCACCGACTCTTGGTTTTTTTTGCATAACATAGCATTTTGCGTGTAATCCCACCTACTTTTGGGTTTTTTTGCATATCGCAGCATTTTACTTCAGATCCCACCGACTCTTGGGATTTTTGCAAATCGCAGCATTTTACTTCTAATCCCACTGACTCATGGGTTTTTCGCACATCGCAGAATTTTACTTCTAATCCCACTGACTCTTGGTTTTTTTGCATATCGCAGCATTTTACTTCTAATTCCAGCGACTCTTGTGTTTTTTGCATATCGCAGCATTTTACTTGTAATCCCACCGAATCTTGGGGTTTTTGCATTTCACAATATTTTACTTCTAATCCCACCAACTCTTAGGTTTTTTGCATATCGTAGGATTTCAGTTCTAATCCCTCGAGTCTAGGTTTTTTTTTTCATATCGCAGCATTTTACCTATAATCCCACCAACTCTTGGGTTTTTTGAATATCACAGCATTTCACTTCTAATCCCACCGACTCTTGGGGTTTTTGCATATCACAGCATTTCACTTCTAATACCACCGACTCTTGGGTTTTTTGAATATCGCTGCATTTTACTTCTAATCCCACCGACTCTTGGGGTTTTTGCATTTCGCATCATTTTACTTCTAATCCCACCGACTCTTAGCTTTTGTGCATATCGCATCATTTTACTTCTAATCCCACCGAGTCTAGGGTTTTTTCATATCGCAGCATTTTCCTTCTAATCCCACCAACGCTTGGGGTTTTTGCATGTCGCAGCATTTCACTTCTAATCCCAACGACTATTTGGGTTTTTGAATATCGCAGCATTTTACTTCTAATCCCACTGACTCTTGGGGTTTTTGCATATCGCAGCATTTTACTTCTAATCCCACCGACTCTTTGGGTTTTTGCATAGCGCAGCATTTACTTCTAATCCCACTAACTCTTGGGGTTTTTGCATTTCACAGCTTTTTACTTCTAATCCCACCGACTCTTAGGTTTCTTGCATATCGCATTATTTTTCATATCGCAGCATTTTGCTTCTAATCCCACCGACTCTTGGGGTTTTTGCATATCGCAGCATTTCACTTCTAACCCCACCGACTCATGGGGTTTTTGCATATCGCAGCATTTTACTTCTAATTCCACCGACTCTTGGGGTTTTTGCATATCGCAGCATTTTACTTCTAATCCCACCGACTCTTGGGGTTTTTGCATATCGCAGCATTTTACTTCTAATCCCACTGACTCTTGGGGTTTTTGCATTTCGCAGCTTTTTACTTCTAATCCCACCGACTCTTAGGTTTCTTGCATATCGCATTATTTTTCATATCGCAGCATTTTGCTTCTAATCCCACCGACTCTTGGGGTTTTTGCATATCGCAGCATTTCACTTCTAATCCCACCGACTCGTGGGGTTTTTGCATATCGCAGCATTTTACTTCTAATTCCACCGACTCTTGGGGTTTTTGCATATCGCAACATTTTACTTCTAATCCCACCGACTCTTGGTGTTTTTGCATATCGCAGCATTTCACTTCTAATCCCACCGACTCTTAGGGGTTTTTGCATTTCACAGCATTTCACTTCTAATCCCACCAACTCGTGGGGTTTTTGCATATCGCAGCATTTTACTTCTAATTCCACCGACTCTTGGGGTTTTTGCATATCGCAGCATTTTACTTCTAATCCCACCGACTTGTGGGGTTTTTGCATATCGCAGCATTTCACTTTTAATCCCAGCGACTCCTGGGGTTTTGCATATCACAGCATTTCACTTCTAATCCCACTGACTCTTGGGGTTTTTGCATATCACAGCATTGTACTTCTAATTCCACCGACTCTTGGGGTTTTTGCATATCGCAGCTTTTTACTTCTAATCCCACAGACTCTTAGGTTTCTTGCATATCGCATTATTTTACTTCTAATCCCACTGAGTGTAGGTTTTTTTTCATATTGCAGCATTTTGCTTCTAATCCCACCGACTCTTGGGGTTTTTGCATAGCGCAGCATTTCAGTTCTAATCCCACCGACTCTTGGGGTTTTTGCATATCGCAGCATTTTACTTCTAATTCCAGCGACTCTTGGGGTTTTTGCATATTGCAGCATTTCACTTCTAATTCCACCGACTCTTGGTGTTTTTGCATATCGCAGCATTTTACTTCTAATCCCACCGACTCTTTGGGTTTTTGCATATCGCAGCATTTTACTTCTAATCCCACTGACTCTTGGGGTTTTTGCATTTCGCAGCTTTTACTTCTAATCCCACTGACTCTTAGGTTTCTTGCATATCGCATTATTTTTCATATCGCAGCATTTTGCTTCTAATCCCACCGACTCTTGGGGTTTTGCATATCGCAGCATTTCACTTCTAATCCCACCGACTCGTGGGGTTTTTGCATATCGCAGCATTTTACTTCTAATTCCACCGACTCTTGGGGTTTTTGCATATCGCAGCATTTTACTTCTAATCCCACCGACTCTTGGGGTTTTTGCATATCGCAGCATTTCACTTCTAATCCCACCGACTCTTAGGGGTTTTTGCATTTCACAGCATTTCACTTCTAATCCCACCAACTCGTGGGGTTTTTGCATATCGCAGCATTTTACTTCTAATTCCACCGACTCTTGGGGTTTTTGCATATCGCAGCATTTTACTTCTAATCCCACCGACTTGTGGGGTTTTTGCATATCGCAGCATTTCACTTCTAATCCCAGCGACTCCTGGGGTTTTGCATATCGCAGCATTTCACTTCTAATACCACCGACTCTTGGGGTTTTTGCTGCGATGCATATCGCAGCATTTTACTTCTAATTCCACCGACTCTTGGGGTTTTTGCATATCGCAGCATTTTACTTCTAATCCCACCGACTCTTGGGGTTTTGCATATCGCAGCATTTCACTTCTAATCCCACCGACTCTTAGGGTTTTTGCATTTCACAGCATTTCACTTCTAATCCCACCAACTCGTGGGGTTTTTGCATATCGCAGCATTTTACTTCTAATTCCACCGACTCTTGGGGTTTTTGCATATCGCAGCATTTTACTTCTAATCCCACCGACTTGTGGGGTTTTTGCATATCGCAGCATTTCACTTCTAATCCCAGCGACTCCTGGGGTTTTGCATATCGCAGCATTTCACTTCTAATCCCACCGACTCTTGGGGTTTTTGCATATCACAGCATTTCACTTCTAATCCCACCGACTCTTGGGGTTTTTGCATATCGCAGCATTTCACTTCTAATCCCACCGACTCTTGGGGTTTTTGCATATCGCTGCATTTCACTTCTAATCCCAGCGACTCGTTTTTGCATATCGGTTTCACTTCTAATCCCACTGACTCTTGGGGTTTTTGCATATCGCTGCATTTCACTTCTAATCCCAGCGACTCGTGGGGTTTTGCATATCGCAGCATTTCACTTCTAATCCCACCGACTCTTGGGGTTTTTGCAATCCCACTTCTAACCCCACCGACTCTTGGGGTTTTGCATATCGCCGCATTTCACTTCTAATCCCAGCGACTCTTGGGGTTTTGCATATCGCAGCATTTCACTTCTAATCCCACCGACTCTTGGGGTTTTTGCATAGCGCAGCATTTCACTTCTAATCCCACCGACTCTTGGGGTTTTTGCATATCGCAGCATTTCACTTCTAATCCCTCAGACTCTTGGGGTTTTTGCATAGCGCAGCATTTCACTTCTAATCCCACCGACTCTTGGGGTTTTTGCATATCGCAGCATTTCACTTCTAATCCCATCGACTCTTGGGGTTTTTGCATAGCGCAGCATTTCACTTCTAATCCCACCGACTCTTAGGGGTTTTTGCATTTTTCAGCCTCTTCCTCCTTCTGTAACGAACAGTCACTTTCACAAGCATTTTAGGACTTACACTAACCCTATCACTCCTGCACCTTTCATTCATCTTTAAAATATATATCCACTCGACTTAGGACTAAATTGATAGTAGACAACATCTTTCCATTATCATCTTTAATTTGGCATCCATTTATTCATTACCCGTTATGTCTTCATTTACTTTCTTGGACAAGTTGTTATTTTCTCCTTAAGTTCATACTTACCTTCTCCCCTTCATTGTCATTACTTGCCTTTTCTTTATCTTTCACTTTGCTGTTGACTCCTTCAATAAACCTGTTTTTGTCCCCTTTATCGTGTCCTCCTTTACACAAAAACCCTCCCTGCTGTCCCTATGACCTTATCTTAAAATTTTACATACTCATTGACTACAACTCACTTATGTGTCATTAATGCTAGTAGGCATTTCATCCACTTTCTTCTTTTGTCCTGTCCTTACTTCATTATCAAACTCACTTGTAATTACATTTACAACCACATTTTCACTCCATCCTCTACAAATTAAACTGTTGCTTCAATTAGATAATATTCAGATATAGTTCCAGCCACTCTTCTTCTCACCATTACATCCGTCACCTTGCTCTTCCATTTGCTATATGTATATGAACATAATCTGGCAAACGCTTTTCCTCAACATTTTCTCTTTCCGTTACGTACTTCTGAATATTTGTCTGTAGAGGCCACTTATTCTGAATAATCAGTCTCCTTTCCAAACATTTATTCAACGAACTCTACCAACATTACCATCTCCTTCTCTGTCACCTGCCTTTGCATTTAGATAGCCGAGCACAACGCCCTTTCATATTTTTCAAATGCAGCCAGACGCATTCCCTTTCGTTCTAATTCTTTTCTGCTCCTGGACCACATACTCTCACTATGACCACGCTTCTGTCGTATCCTTTCTTGTGGTCTTTGAACTAACGCATTTGGAATTCTAATCATTCCTGAACATATACACTGCCCTTTTGACTAAGTGCCAAGACATAACTTTCTCTCCCTAAACAAAGTAACTATCGTTCATTTAATTTTTCTGAGCTTCGTCCATACGTAATGAATACCGTCAACGTTTAGTGTTTTATTCCTTTTTAGTTTTTTTGCATCATCAGAACAAGGTATGGGGCTGTAAACCCATTTCCTGAGCCATTTGGTTTGGTTTACCTTTGAGAGAGAGAGAGAGAGAGAGAGAGAGAGAGAGAGAGAGAGAGAGAGAGAGACTCATTTATTGTGCATTTCCTCCTTCAGTGGGTTCACAACCCTCCTCCTGGCGCTGATCAGCTTTTGGATACGTTGCATTAAAAGAAAAATCACGCTAACTGCTACCGCGTTAGCAGTTAATTGTATTTATATTAGAAGTAAATGGGTATCCATGCTTAATTCCGTTTTGAATTATATTCCATCTGTAGGTAGGTGGTATTTTACATAACGTTAATTTGTAAGATATCTTAACCAAGAGAAACAACTAAGAACCACAATGCGAAGAAGTGTTTGTGAAAAGAGTAGAGTTACAGGAAAATTTTGGTATAAATTCCCTGATTAAAACCAGCAACGATAGTTAACAAGCCTTATTAAATTAAGGCGGGAAATGACATATGAATTGTCTCATGACGGATGGTTTCCACTGCCACGAAAATTCACAGGAATGTGGAAGATAGACAATTTCAGGGAAATATTCATGACAGAAATGGTCCTGGAATAACAGGACAAAGGAATGATGTGTAAAATTATATTAAGTATTCATGTATCTCGTGCAGGTTTCAAGTAAGTAAATTTGGGATGAGATTGCGAGCATCGTGTCATTCCCCTTATATATTCAAGGGGCTTATGTCGTCGGTGTCTGGCATTTCATGTGGCCACGCATTGACCACCACTATTTATGCTTGCCTTCGCTGATCGGAGCGGAAGCTAAAGTCAACATGTAATGTTGTTGTTGCTGAGATAGATCTGAAAGATTTCATTTCATTAAATGACTTGTGTCAGAAAAAGGAAGCGAAGCGGATATATCCTCAAAGAGGAATACCTAGGCCAAGTAAAAGGTTGGCTGCAAATTTAACTCAGTCATGATTGAAGGTCAAGTCCTACATTCAAGCTTAATGAATTTGAATGCCAAGTTCACTTCATTTATTTCATTTAAATAAGATAGGTCATTCTTGTAGATAGTTAATGTCGTATGATATGTCATTCATATACATAATAAATTGCTCTTGAATGAGTTTGATTGCAAATCGCTAATCAGATGTGACTTACTCATTTGAAAGCGTACGTTTCGTGTTAGCCTGAACGAACCTCTCAACAGAAACGAATGTTTCCGTGTCGTTTCTTATTTAATGAAATCCCATCAAACGAAAAATTCACAAAATATTACATTTTATGGAAGAAGAGCGTCCAATTTAGCCAGCAACAATACTTTTTCAGTCAAGTATGCAGACTCCCAGAGTAATCACAGATGGTAATTTTTTTTAAAGGGATTTTTCAGCTGAAGAGAGAAGGCCGTTCTTACAGAAATCGTTAGATTCTGGCAATCTGTTAGATTGCTATATCAGCTTCATGCAGGAATGGTTGAGGAAAGGATATATATATATATATATATATATATATATATATATATATATATATATATATATATATATATATATATATATATATATATATATATATATATATATATATATATATATATATATATATATATATATATACAATCATGAAACTACAAATGTATCGAAATCCACGCTACCTCAGTATATCTCCGTTGGAGAATTGTCGCCGAAGGGAATTTATATAAGTGATAAATGATAATCGTGGGGACACGAACCCGACGACGAAGCCTATTCAGCGACTCCAGTTGACGTAAACCATTGAGCCATCAATGGTTTACGTCAACTGGTTAAATATAAATTCCCCTTCGGCGACTGACGAACGAAGTGGATTTCGAGCGTATGAAATAAAAATCACGGTTAAAATTTCATATATATATACGTGTGTATGTATACACACACATATATATATTATAATACATATGTATATTTTGTGTGTGTTTTCTGGTTAAATAAAAAGCGTAAAATAGGTTTGTATACAGGAATGAGTGTGGTAATTGAGGTTTCAGAATCTTTGCGTATATTTTTTATGAAAAGGGATTTTTAATTGATGCCGAGAGATTAATTCAGTTTCTCATTCATGAATATATTTTTCTGTATAATAGAAGCTGTGGCACTTAAACTTTCAGAGAGACAGTTTTGTAGGGTTAAATATTAGATATTTGAGGTAAATTGTTATGGCGTTAACTGCAACTTCGTAGTTATATAAACGACAAAATAATAATAATAATAATAATAATAATAATAATAATAATAATAATAATAATAATAATAATAATAATAATAATAATAATAATAATAAAGGAAGTAGGTCAACTTCATTTCGACTCCTCGCTGAAATCTCAAATGGTTAAGAAAAAAAGTTGGAATACACAAATAGACGCCATAAAAAGCCTGCAGTATGCAGTGTGTTCAATGTATCCACAAAAGTTCCTCATTTTATAAAAACGTACGAGTTCTTTATCTTGCGTTTGCAGAAGGAATAAAGAAAAACCCTAGGGTGTATAAAAAGACCGGCAAAATTGTAAAATAAGGAAAGCGATGGAAGTGGCATTGGAGCAATAAAAGCAACAAATTGAAAACTTCGATTGCTCTCTCTTGATCTCAGACGATCAAGTTTATCTTGGCAGCCATTAAGGGAATGTTTCCAAAGAAAGACGGTATTTTAGAAGAACCTTTATTCTCCAGGTTTTCTCTAAAAACAAATCTAAATTTGGTCATAATTGACGCTGCTATTTTTAATCATTTCGGCATATTTTCTGTAATCGAAATTTCGAAGTACATTAAATGAAAAGTGATGTTATCAGTACAGTCTAAACGGATGCTTAATGAAGAAGCCAACCAGTTGCTGTCTGTTTAGTTTTACTGCAGAACCGACAGCGCTAGGTTCCTGTCAGCAGCATGAGGTTAAACGGTAACCTTCTTAATCTACAGTAAGTAGCACAGGGAAGAAAGGGACTGATAAACGGTTGATGAGCGCAGTCACAATTGCAGATGAACCTTTAAATAACTGAGAATTGTCAGCTTCACTGTTCATTATCCACATATCGGCACACTTCTTCAGTGTTGTTTATAATACGTGGAACCTAATATAAGTGACTTAGCAGTGCAAACAGACGAACGTAGCATTGTCAGTTCTTGGACTCAACATCTGCCGGTTTCTAAAACCTTTCACTCGGCTGCTCTGTCACATAATCTCAGTATTGCATGTCTCCTAGTGTAAAGGATTCCAAAATCGAATCAGTCGTAACTCGGCAGAGCTACAGGTTTTATTGTGCATTAAACATTTTGAAAGAAGATTGAAGTCGTGTTTCTTTAAAAATATCTTATTCTTTTTTACTCGTTTTTATTTTACGATAATTGGCGTTGCATTCTAAATAAGATTTAGATGTTTTTAGATGTAACCCTTTAGGCAGTGAAACTTTTATAGTTCCAGCGTTTCTGACAGCAGTAAGAGAATGACTAGAAATGAGTAGAATGAGTAAAAACATCTCAATGAAAGGAAGATATATTAGGTCTTTGATGCTTTTAAATTCATCACCTTACGAAGTTTTCTGTTGGGGATGTCGGTATCAGCAGCGATTCAATTAGGATAATACGTCATCTAAGAAACTTTGGATTTTTTTCTTATTCTGGATACGTTATGATTAGACTTATACATGTTCTGTTTTTTCTGATCGCGTAAGATATGAATAACATTAGGTGATCAAAGTCATTAATGAACCGTAGAACCGTTCACGAGCAATACATTCTTAACTGCAAGCGTCTGGAGTGCTTGCATTGAGAAAGGTTCGAGATAAAAGGTTAAAAGCTATTTTAAGACACGAAATGGAAAATAAAGATTAAATGGGCATTCATTCTCAAGGTTCCGCAGAAACTTACCAAACTTACTGAACAGAACTCCACGTTGTTCCTTTGGTGTTGAATGAAGATTTTTACCAGGCAGAGCACTTTGGACGAGAATTAAAACTCTTTCGTATAATTTGTACTATATAAAGCCGATCGTGGATGCTTATTTAGAAAAAAAAAGATATGAAGGACCCTCCATAAACGTGGGGCAAGGAATTTCACAATTTCTCAAGTCGCAGGAAAGGTTCTACGCACGAACGAACAAGACACTTCGCCGTAAAATAAGAGAAAACAGATACTTTACACAGGACAAGTTGGCATAGATATAAACTTGATCATTTTTCCCGAAGACGCGTTTCAGCACTGGGAATTGTTCTCATAAAAATGAGGGAAGTTTTGTGCTACTTTTGACATCCTGTAAGAAAGAAACCTTATGACGTTATTTTTCACCATACACCTTTTCACTTTTGGAGGGGATAGCACCGAATGAATCCAGCCTTTCGGTTCCCAGGAGGTCTTTAGGGATGAGGTTGCAGCACCACTTCTTTTTTTATTGGACTTCACTTGAAGTTCTCCGTAGCGGAGGTGCACTGTAGGCATTACGTAAGGTTCTTTGCAGCGTGCTTTCGGCCCCTAGCTGCAACCCCTTTCGTTCCTTTTACTGTACCTCCTTTCATATTCTCTTTCTTCCATCTTACTTTCCACCCTCTCCTAACAATTGATTCATAGTGCAACTGCGAGGCTTTCCTCCTGTTACACCTTTCAGACCTTTTACTGTCAATTTCCGTTTCAGCGTTGAATGACCTCATAGGTCCCAGTGCTTGGCCTTTGGCCTAAGTCCTAAATTCAATTAAATTCAGTTGACGTTGGTACGCTTTTACAGCTGGGTGGGCAGTAGGCCAGGAGGAGCGATCCACGGACTCAGTAAGTCAGCTGAGCCTTGCACCAGTGCCAAGTCACCTCTTCGGATGTTTACCCAATTTCAAAAGGTGGGCGGTTGGGTCATCATATGCCTGCACGTGAAATGGAACAGGATATTTCAGTGATTTCCCTTCACGAAGATTTATAATGTATTAATCTGATGCATACATAAAACAAGACTTTAGAATATAAACACATATAGCACTCTTTTCAAAGTAAACAACAGGCCGGTCGCAAACAGTCTTTTTCCAGATATTTTAAGATATTTTAAGAATAACAGGCACAGGCCATTCCAAAGTTTGTGTTACGCAAGACCTGAGAAATTTAAAGGACTGCGCAAAAGAAAACAATTTTGCTTTATCCGTAAATAGAAACGTGACATCTTACTGATGGAACAGTGACATTAAAAGAAATACCGAGTATTCTCACTCACTCGGAGTGTAAATAAACAACTGTAATATGCGCTTGTACATGTTATTTAACGCTAAAAAAACATCGTGTTAATGCGAAAATATGTATTCTCCACTCATATTGAAACATGACGGTCGAGTTTCAACACCGATGCACGTAGATAAGAGACTGCTCTACTTTTCATGTCATTCTTACGAGCATATTAAAAATTGAAAACCTTGTGTAGTGACAATTCACAATTTTGTGAAGAAGCTTGTTATCTGAGCCAAGTTCCTTTTCATGTCGTTCCCTCGGCTTGCTTGCTCAAATCCTCTTCCTCCCGTACGGTTCGATCATGGTATTACACAAGGCCTGTCCCCGGTGAACTCACAATCACGGCCCTCCTTACACACACACACACACACACACACACCCTGGTCGATGTGTTGCCCTCCATGTCAGATCATTGTCATGTCATCTCCTGTGGCCTTGCGACCACGCCGTTTCATGCTATTGCGGTTTTACAAACTCCAAGCCTTTGCATTTTTTCATCAGGAATCTTTAGCAATCACCTCTCCGTTTTCGTTTTGTACAGGGTCTGTCAAAGCATCCTCTCTCTTGTGACAGACCTCACTTTTATCACTGATATGGTTCAGACCATATTTAAGATAAGCAGAACACGTTTGAAACATTCGTACATAAACGCGAACGAAGTGTATAATTTATCCTGAATACATTTTTTTTTTAAATCGCAAAAAGAAACATAGAATGCAGCGCCTAGGTGCTAGGAGAGAAACAAAACGTCTACAGCGCATAAGCAAACAGGCAAGAGCATTTTGTAATAATACCGTTTGCCGAGTTACCCTCTGGGCAATGAAGCAATCTCTGCAGTTTAAACACCGAAGAGAAAAGCCATTGTGTGCGAACAAAAATCTCCATTTTTTCCTTACTCTGCATTTCGTTCACTATGGAAGCGGCGCCGAGGGTAACTAACTTTCTCACGTAGTATGTTAATTATTACATGGGTCACCTGTTGCTGAACGCGTATGCACCTGTTGTTCTCACTTTCACCCTCTTCTTGTCTGAAGAGCCATGGGCGAAGAATAAGGGAATGGAGATTAGGGAAAAAGAGAGGAAGAAACTTAATGTATCATTGTAATCATCCTCTCTCTCTCTCTCTCTCTCTCTCTCTCTCTCTCTCTCTCTCTCTCTCTCTCTCTCTCTCTTCAGTATTGATGAACCAGGGGAGATCGTTGTTACATAATCGTTCTTTTTATTTTACTCTTTTAAGCCATATACACATGTGTTTGTTATATATATACATAATATATTATATATATATAATTATATATATGTGATATATACGTATATATATTTATATATATACTGCAGTATATATATATATATATTTATTACATATATATTTATATGTATGTGTTATATATAAATGTATATGTATATATGCTGTATATATATTTATGTATATAATATATAAATATATAAATATATATACTGTTTTATATATATTATATAATATATAATATATATAATATATATATATATATATATATATATATATATATATATATATATATATATATATATATATATATATATATATATATATATATATATATATATATATATATGTGTGTGTGTGTGTGTGTGTGTGTGTGTGTGTGTGTGTGTGTGTACATGACCAAACAAACAAACAAGTGCTGTCTGATGGTGATTATCATCTCTTTCAACTCATAGTGATTCACTCTCCATCTGGTGTTGTTCTCGCTTCAAGAAGAATGTTGGGCGCCGCTCAACTCTGAGGTCCCTCAGGTCTCAGTTAGTATTGTTTCTCTCCTCGGTTACTTTTTCTTCTCGCTGAAAATATTTCTTACTTTTTTATCGTTTTCGTTTTTTTTTTTTTATTTATGTTTACACTGTTAAGGAGTATATATTCGTAACAAATGAAGTGCGGGATGTGTCAATATCGCGATGACGTAACATTTGGAAGAGTTTAATGATGTCTGTGGTTTTTTCGTAAGTTGTATATTATGATTTTCTTTTTGCCATCGATTTTTAATTTTATGATTTTAGGAGCGTGTTTGTCATCACCTTCTTATGTTTATTATAAGAGACTATTGGCGTTTCCTATATCCCTTATCACAAGATCTTGAGCAAAGGTATTGTTGCGAAATGTATGCCTGTCCACGTCTGCAGAGAAAGGATATTATTGATATCAAAGGATGAAGAAATCTTTTCCCCACTGTCAGAGCGTCGTCTGAAATACTCGCCTTGACGGCATCCTGATAGTAAGACTAGATTTTTGTGCCACAATTCCATTTTTTTCTTTTGAAGCTGAATACACTTTTCTCTCTCTTTTAAAAGCCTAATAAATTTTTGTTTGTCTCATGTATGAAAACTGCATTGTATCTTTACTCTGACAAATGGTTATTGTTTAGCAATGTCTGATAGTAGCATTGCATCATTACTTCTGCATATATTTATTTCTATCTCATACCTGATTATGACAGTGTATCATTAACCTTGAAAATGGTTATTTTGTATATTATGTCTGATAATTACATCGTATCATTGCTTTGCGAATGTATATTTCTATCTGACGTTTGGTAAGTGCCTTGTATTTCTACTTCTGGAAATCTGTTTCTGTTGGCTTTTGTCTCAGTCTGACATTGGTATTATGTCATAACTCCTGAAAATGGTATTCTCTGCCTAATATTTGACAGTGGCATTGTATTGCGGCTTGTACAGATGGTTATTGCTATTTCTTGTTTGGTAATTATATTATATCTTTACCTGTCAATGGTAATTTCTATATCATGTCTGATAGCAGTTTGTATCATAATCATTACCCCTGGATATGTGTGTTTTTATCATGTCTGATAGTAACACTGCATTATTACTTCTGCAAAAATTCTTTTTGGGTCATGTACAGTATTACTTCTGGAAATGGCTTATTTCTTTCTTATGGCTGATAGTGTCAATGCGTTATTATTCATGTAATTGTAATAGGCTATTTAAAACCAGTGCATAATAGTTCCATAGCATTATTACTACTATCATTGAATATCTGTTCCATTTGTGATAAATATCATAACTCCTGGAAATGAGTATTTTATTTTATCATGTCAAATAGTGGCATTGGATAATTGCCCAGGGAAAAGGGTATTGCTGTAGTGGCATTGCACCATTGTGACTTCATAACGGTTTTCTTTTTCATGTCTGATAATTAAACTGTGTCATTGCTAATAAATATTATAACTAGTGCAAATGGTTATTTCTGTCTCATGTTTGACATTTTATTATATCTTTATTCCTGATAATGGCTGTTTCTATCTTATTGATGGTAATGGCATTGTATGATTACTCCTGTAAATGGTTATTTCAATCGTCTGCCTTATGTTTTGGAGCTGGTTGTCATTACTTCTGGCAATGGTGTAGTGGTCATTGCTATTTCATGTGTGCTGTTCATGCGTGATGACAGGAGTGTTTCATTGCCCTTGAAAATATCTTTTACATTGCATGTTTGGTAGTGGTACTATATCGCTGCTCCAGAAAATAATCATATACACATATATCCTATCTGATAATTACATTGTATTACAGCTTTTCGAAGTGGTTATTTTTAGATCTAGCTGATAATCATGTCTTTACTCATGCCCAACGTTATTTCTTTCGTGCGGCTGTTAATTGCATTCTGTCATTTTTATCCCTGCAAATAGTGATTTCTATCTTATATGTGATTGTAAAATTGTATAATTATTCTGAAAAGAGTTACTTTCGTGGCATTCACGTTAGTAAATGGCTAATTGTATATCATGCCTTCTAGTGCCACTGCATGATTTCCTACAAATGGTTAAAGTTTCCTTGCAAACAGATAAAAGATATACTACTTTGGAATCGTGGAAACAAAATCTCTTCTGAGTTAAAGAGTCGTTGCCCTTTGACAGGGCGTGACTGCAAGACCTGGACATTGCGAGACTTACTAGTGATTACTTGACGTCTGACCACTTCTTTGAATTTAGAGTTGAATTTTTCATTTAAAATTTTTTTCATTATTCATTTTTACTGCTATTAAATTGCAGCTCGATATTTTTGGCTTCTCTTTATTTAAGGAGAATTGATATACCCTCAAGTAACCAATGCTTGTTTTTACGATTCTCGAGTTACAGAGTTTTTTCGTGATCAAATATAGAAACATTACTGCAGTAGATGACCTTGGGACTTTGGAATATGGTAATTATTGTCTAAATAGACTTCCTCTTGTATTTATATCCTGAAAGAAGATCAACGCTAATGCCTTCTCACGTTATAGTTTATTTGTTATTTGTCCTGAGAATTTTTCTTTGTTGTTTGTCTTGCTTATTTTTCTTCATTATTTATGCTACTTTTTTTCTTTTGCTACAATCTAGAAGGCGAAGGGGAAAGGCACCATTGTTACTACAGTTGATTATGCAGTTTATTATTGCAGCCTTGAAAATGCGACGGTAGCAACTGCCGTGAAACGTTGGCATAATAAAGTGTAGCAACGCTGGTGCCTTTTCCTTCGCCTTCAGATTATATTATATATATATATATATATATATATATATATATATATATATATATATATATATATATATATATATATATATATATATATATATATATATATATATATATATATATATATATATATAATATATATATATGTATGTGTGTATGTGCGCGCTCGTGCGCGTTTGTGTTTGCGTTTGTTTATGAATACGACGCTAAAGTGGCACCAGAAGCGCAACCGAGCATCTGACAAAAGTCGTAAATGGTACTTTATCAGATGAATCGAAGGTTACTAAAGAATGAAATGGAACGAAGATACGAAAACATGACTAAGGAGAGAAAGAACTTCAATCATTCAAATTACTTTGTCCTTGCTTCCCGAAGCCTTGGATGTTCGTTTCTGTTTTGTATACTTATTTCCGGATATTCATGTGAGCTAGAAGATGGGATGTCATCTGCGAGTGTATATATTGGTTGATGCTTCTCTTTTGTGTCAGCCGAACCTGAATAAGGCCTTTTCATAACTATTTCATTTCATATTAACAGAGAGAGAGAGAGAGAGAGAGAGAGAGAGAGAGAGAGAGAGAGTATGGAAATGACCCGTTTGAAGCCACCCGTGTTTGATGATAATGATGTATTTAAAATTAAACTTACCTTGTGCCAAAACGGGCTCTTCCTCTGACAACCAGCCCTTCATATGATTTTACCTGTTGAAAAGAAAACTCGGTGTTTGTAACTGATCTGAAGCTTGATTAAAGGTTCGGCGCTTGGCATCTTGATGTTTCTTTGGTAAAATACGTGAAAAGACGAGTTACTTCTGTAAACGGCAGTAAACTCCACTGTTAATCTCATGCCTGCGTTGCTAGACTGGGTTATAGTCTTTTTCCAAGTAGGATTGCATCATAAAGGACCGTGAATGGCCCTCTGATAGAGGAGGCGCCTTTTTTCTGTATATCCTGAGAGAGACTTAATTGTCCCCCTTTTTTTTATAGCTCACGTCCCGCTGTGGATCATAAGGGTTGCAACAAAGTGGGCGTCATACTTCTGTTCCCTGTCTCGGTGGATATGGATTTCCACTCTGTCTCTTTCTTTAAGGCTATGGACATCTTGAATTTACTTATTATCACTATGAATGCAAATGGTTGACCTGTTTTCTGGCGTTTACTTCTTAATAATACCTTCACGTACTTTTTTTAAATTTCTGAGATGAGCTCTCATAGTTTCGTTTTGGATTTCGATTTCCATACCGTGTTTTTTTCTTTTTTGCCTGTTGATCCTAAATTGTTTTAGTCTAGATATGGATTCCAATAGTTTGTTTCCTTTTGGGTATGGATTATATTCATTATTCTTTTTCTTGTATTATTATCGATATTATGGCCAGTGCCTAACGCATAGATTTACATCTTTGTTCAGTATTATTGTGAAAATAATAATTTCATTTTCTTAAAGTAGAGAAGTGTATTCAGGGGGTTTAGTATGAAAACCCCACTGATGGTTTTACGATGAACATGATCAAGGTTTATTCGTGCTTTGACGAGGAACCTGATTCACACTATAATGAGGGATGTCACTCACGTTCTTATAATGAGGTGGGACACTCGCCTTCTCTATTGAAAAATTGAACGATGAGAAATTCAAGGGTTCTTTTTGCAGTATATCCACCCACATATATATATATATATATATATATATATATATATATATATATATATATATATATATATATATATATATATATATATATATATATATATATATATATATATATATATATATATATATATATATTATATATATATATATATATTATATGCGTGTGTGTGTTTGTATTTGTGTATACAGTTTTCTGTTTATTAAGTTCATTATACATTTCACTTGCTTTTTTATTTTCTCCATATTGCATATGGACACATGATTTTGTAGATGATTTTTGATTAGGTTAAAGACTTGGACTTCACGTTGTAAATGGAAGTTAATAATAATAATAATAATAATAATAATAATAATAATAATAATAATAATAATAATAATAATAATAATAATTCACTCAGACGTTTCTAAAAATTGTTTTGTATTTTTATAATATAAAGCGCACTTTTTCTGTCAACAGAAAATCCAGTGTCACTTGCTAATAAACATCACAATCTTTTTGGTTTATTAGATAAAATCCATAGTGATATTTATGTAATGAGACTATATTTTTTGTTATGTGTAAGCCTTACAGTTTCATGATAGAGAATATTACTCTTAACGGCTGTTTACATAACCCTTGATAATGATATGTTTATTTTAATTTCGTGCAAATGCTTATATTCTGACGATTACAGAATGATGTAACTGGGGAAATTAACGTTATTTCAAGGTGAAAACTTTCATATATTATATATTAGTATAATAATTTGGAATTATGTACATCAGTAATTATTATATTATGATAACCATCTTGCTTTCTGATGAAAAACTTCGCGCCTTTCTTCATAGTCTCCGGAAAAAGTTGTTTCCACGATGAAAAAAGCCAGTTCACTTTCCCACCTTTGGGGAATTCATTCACCTTTCACGAGAAAGAATCATTATGTTTTTATAGTGAAGTCTATACATGCCTGAAAATATTCAGAATAATTTTACCGTGGAAACTTTATTAATATGTACATTTTTCTCCGAATTAATAAATACGTTTCTTCTTTGAATATCATGACAGAACAGAATGATCTTTTTCTGTTTAGTTGATGAGGAACGACGTTTTTTCTCTCGTTCCGGAAAACCATTAGCGGCTCCACAGTGAGAATCCTCGCATATTTAATCATGATGAAAATCTTTTACTGTAGATATTTGCATCGAGAGATATCTCTGAAGTCTTTTTGGGAACACATTTTTTGTTTCTTAACGGTGCTGACGATAACTCTGTCGACAAATATCGCGCAGCTTTCCTTGTCATTTTTTTATGTAATAAATTTTGTTTCATTTATTAAAAGTGCACTTGGTTTTGGAGAGCTTTTGTACTCTACAAAGATGGACTCCAGTGACATGTGTAGAGTGAGTAACTA
>NC_089763.1:52787586-52792586 GCF_040412425.1 Macrobrachium rosenbergii
TATTCTTATTCATTCTATAAATAAATCAATAATGATTGCATACATCCTCTTCAAGAAGTTATTAGTCAGTAGTAATAAATTCTTCAATGAGAAGAGTTGTTAACACGTCATGATTTATTCCTGTTTATAATTTTCAGAACGTAATGTTAATAGCAATAAATCGCCGTTGAATTCATTCTCCCATTCTTTGTAAACATCAGCTTAATAGCTATGAATAATTAAATCTGTGATGTCCATTAGCATAATAAAATGAAGTTCATAGCCATTAACTTCATAGTCGCATTCATTCCCTTCAGAGAATAACACTGTTGGCGTAGGAACATTCTCCCGCCTGTCTGTCGACGTTGTCACTGGGGTTATTACCATTCATGTCCTCATTGAATATGCCGCTGGGCGACAGACAGACAGGTCCGTATTTGACGGCATACGATTCCGTAGAAGCGTCTGCAATAGATCCGGGTCTGAAGATCAAAGGATCAGCGTTCCATTTAAAGCCCCGTCTGTATAGTTTGCATGGGCGGGGGACATTTCCATACTCAGCACCCTGTCTCCGATCGTCATCAGAAGAAACTGCCTTTGATTGAAGCGGCTCAGATCTCGTTAAAGATAAAGAAATGGATATTGGATGGAAGGCTCTGTAGTTGATGGATTGATTATGAAATTTAAGTCTCGAAGACCAAGCGCCGGAACCCATCAGTATTATTTATCGCCGTAATGAAGGTGAAATATATAAATTTATATGATATGATTGATAATGAATAGGTGAATGATGATATACTAGTAAAATTCAGTGTTAAAATATGAACGTAAACAGTGAAGAATGATATTAGATAGAACCAACAAAAAATAAGTATAAAACTTTTATATTCAAAATGTATACTTAGTATAAGAGTAAACATGATTAAAACCTTTATTAAATATACTGAAATCATATCTCATTAAAATAACCAGATTCTTTCAGATAACTCATAAGGTTACCTACCTCAACGCCATCATTTAAAATTTCTAAAATGGTAGTGATTTTGGTGGTGATGAAGGGCGCCAGTTTGTGGAGATGTTACGCTGCCAAATACATCTCAGTTGATTGTATTCCGGTGTATTTGTGAAGAAGAAAAAGTAGTGATGCATACACACACACACACACACACACCTACATACGTATATGGGATCACGGTCGAATCTAGACTAAAAAAATCTGAGGTGCATAAAAGGTTTGATGACTATTCCAGAACAGACATGGCACTGAAGAACAAGTTGCCTCAGAAACCTGTGATGTGTAAACGACGGTTCCTCGTTGGACGAATCGGTAGAGTTCTCGGCTAGCACTCTGCTAGGCCCGAGTTCGAGTCTCCGGCCGGCCAATGAAGAATTAGAGGAATTTGTTTCTGGTGATACAAATTCATTTCTCGGTATAACGTGGTTCGGATTCCACAATAAGCTGTAGATCCCGTTGTTAGGTAACCAATTGGTTCTTAGCCACGTAAAATAAGTCTAATCCTTCGGGCCAGCCCTCTCTAGGAGAGCTGTTAATCAGCTCCTCAGTGGTCTGGTTAAACTAAGGTATACTTAACTTTTTGTGTAAACGACAAATGAATGTGGACCGCCCGATGAATCGAATGAAACCGATAGGAGGATGATGGTGATGTATGCGGTCGTATTCTCTCTCTCTCTCTCTCTCTCTCTCTCTCTCTAAAGATTCTGTGTCTGTTTCATACACATGAAAGTAACGGGACCCACATATCAATACTTTTGGAAGGGAACTGTGAGGAGTAGGTAGAAGGGTAGGGATTGAATGTAGGTGCGGGTATGGGTGGATGGTCCCAGGGTGGGGGTTCTGAGGTGATGGGGGTTCAGTCAGAGTTTGGCTGGTGTAACGGCCGGGACTTTATGGAGATGGAGATGAGAAAAGTTGAATGATCGTTGACTTTGAGGCCCCTATTTCTTGCACCTACTCGGTATTCCTTTTGTTTCTTTGTTCCTTGCCCATTTCTAAGTCTTGTTAATTCTTTTGGAATTTAGAAGCTTGGGATCGTTTATCTTTGTTTATCTAGTTGTGTGGCTGCCTTCCCTACTTTAAATTTTATACAGAGCGGTGTGATAGAGAGAGAGAGAGAGAGAGAGAGAGAGAGAGAGAGAGAGAGAGAGGTGGAATGGAAAAAATGTAAAAGCAAACAAGGAAGGAGTCATACAATTCTGCCTGTGTATGTAAAGGGTCTTGTAATTCCCGTAGAATTTTTCATCATCACGCGGACGATGGAAGCGGATTTTAACCTTACTAAGTCGCACTTTCAGTATATTATGGGTTATCAACTGTTATTATTATTGTGATTATTTTGTAGGGCTAATGATTTTTCAAAGTTGCATAAGAATGACGAGAAAAAAACATGAATATACTGCGTTCACATTATATGAAAAACTTCAGATTGCTGTATGAATACATTTCTCAGTTATAAATGCTTAAATAATAACGACCAGATTGGTGACCTTTGCAATAACGTAGGTGTCAGAATTTTATCAACAGAATATCGTGGTATAAGGGCTATTATGTATATATATATATATATATATATATATATATATATATATATATATATATATATATATATATATATATATATATATATGTATATAAGGTAAAGTATTTTTCTTTTCCCCTGTCGCTAATTTGGCTTCCCACTTACGCTAATCTATATTGCTGGTTTTGATATCGCTTGAGAATATCTGCGGTACCCGATAGCCAGTGTAATTTTAGCACTATGTTGGCTGTAATAATAACCTTACAAGTGGTTGTGGGGATTTCTCTGAAGGCTTCTGGATGGCTATTTCAGTTTTGGATGTATGATATAGGAACATAAACGTTTTTCGTTTCGGATGCCGATTAATGTAAATGTAGAAAGGGAATTTTGGTTAGGCATTTCTGTTTTTCTCTATATATCTGTTTATTTACTTCTGTTATTTTACGGAGAAATGAAAATGAAAAGGCAAATTATTTAGATTCAATTTCGTATTATGGAGATGCTGAAGGGAATTACACCTTAAGGAAATAGGAAGCCTGTTTTGATAAGGCTGATAGAGAATTGGACTGTAAAAAGAGCTGGTTCTGAGTTTAGAAGGAAAATAGATAATAAAAAAAAAGAGAGAGAAGCTCGGAACGTTGAGAATGAAAGTGTCCTTTGAGGGCAAAGCAAGAATGAAATGACTCTGAGGACGCCGTGGGCGCGTATTAGGACGAATGGGTGGATCAGGTATACAAGTAATGGGTGTAGCAGTATGACCAGGGTTTGGAATCCTCGGAGGAAGCAGTAGGAGGTATGAAGAGCCAGTAAGGCTAAAGGTAGAGAAAGTTCGAGAGATTTGATCTGAAAGGTCAAGACGATTTTTAATTGGATGCAGAAATGATTATCAGGATAGGATTGTCGTTCGCGCGTGGGAAGTGTTTAGCTCAGATTATCCTATCTGTCCGAGGAATTCATTATAGTTGCTGTTATCCAGTTAAAAGTCACGCTCTGTTATTCAGAATCATTTTACAGGTCTCTTAAGGAAAGTTCTGGTTTTCCAGCCTTGATTGGGTAGCTGCACTTTTCTTAATCCCCTCACCTTGAAAAGGGTCGTAGGTGTAGAAGTGTAATCTCAGCTCAGAGTGGAACCCCTTGGCCTCTTGGATTCTCTTCCCTTGTATACCAATTTAATATGGTGGAAGGCTTCTGAGAAGTAAAAACAAGTAAAAAATGCGCCGAAGTTTCTTCAGCTCAATCGAGTTATCTGTACAGCGTATAATCAAGGCCACAGAAAATAGATCTATCTTTCGGTGGTCTTGGTGTAATACTGTATGAGCCGCGGCCCATGAAACTTTAACCATGTCCCGGTGGTGGCCTCTCCTATATAGTTGACAGACGCACGATTATGGCTAATTTTAACCTTTACTAAAATAAAAACTACTGAGGCTAGAGGGCTGCAATTTGGTATATTTGATGATTGGAGGGTGGAGGATCAATTTTCAGCCCTCTAGCCTCAGTAGTTTTTAAGATCTGAGGGCGGACAGAAAAAGTGCGGACGGACAGACAAAACCGGCACAATAGTTTTATTCTACAGAAAACTAAAATAAGCGATGCAAAGACTTAAAAACATTAAGGAAACGGGTTGTTATAAGACAGCATCGAGATACATGATTTTAGATTTTCACAAATAATTTGCTTCCATAAACTTACCAACAGATAAGTTAGTTATGTTTGCAAAATGCTATTTAAAAAAAAAACCGGAGCATAAATTACTATCGAGGTACATCACGACTGTAAATATTGACATATTAACACTGATAAACATAATTTATGCATAAGTCAGGCACATTACTGAGGCAAATGCAAATCTGACATCCCACCGTTGCAGTATTGACAGACTCTGCAGTCGTTGGAAAGGTAAGAGGATCAGATTACGAAATTAGCAAAGAAGTTCTGCCAGATGTGAAATTTGGATTAAAGAAGAGTGGAGATAACGTATTAAACGAGATAACTGGAGGAGAGACGGAACACACCGAGAAAACAAATGAGGTCAGAACGTGTCCTTTATTATAGGGTTTTCGTTGAACTGAGGCAATTCTGTTGAAAAATGTCTCCATTTCACGGTGACAGATGGGTTTCAAAGACATAACTGGAACGCTATATTACATATATACATGTATATATATATATGTATATATATATATATATATATATATATATATATATATATATATATTTTATATACATGTATATATATATATATATATATATATATATATACAACTATACGCTATTTTATATATATATATATATATATATAACAAAAAACAAGCGTGAATAACAATAGCCAAAAGTTTATGAAGGTATCGTATAAGAAGCAACACTACCGTAACATTTATCGATTGCTGGTCTGCATTTGGAATATTGCTTATTTTACATACACTCATACATATATACATATGTATGTTTGTATGTAAACACACACAATATATGTATATACTT
>NC_089763.1:52795086-52847586 GCF_040412425.1 Macrobrachium rosenbergii
AAAATAGAAGTCGTTTACTTTTTTCTTTTTTTCCACAGGTTAAACAGATCATGGAAGAAGCAGTGACGCGGAAATTCGTCCATGAAGAGAGCAGCAGCATCACTTCCCTTTGCGGTGAGTTTTTGACACAGAAGTTTTCCGCCACTGTCCGAAAGGTCCCACTTCCGCCTGCCGCTTGTTCCTTTTAGTATTGGCTCTCAAAAATATGTCGATTTTTCCATTTCGTTTTTCCATATTGTTTCGCGATGACTGATCGTTTTATTGTAAAAAATTTCTTCTCTTACTGATTCAAAAATAGTTTATTTTTTATTTTTTGTCAAATTGTGTTTCAGGTGTAGGCCGCTTTTTCATTTGAATTTTATGATTCTTTATCTCCAAAATATGTTTTTCCATTTCATTTTTGCCCTGCTGTTTCTCTGAAATCGGTAGCGTTTTTTTTATTTATTTCTCTCGTGCTTCGATTTTTCTTTGTTCAGTGTAAATTTTGAGATTGAAGGTTAAAATACAAGTGTTGTATTGTGTTTACATACATATATACATAAACACACACACACACATAACACATACATACATACATACATACATACATACATACATACATACATACACACACACATATATATATATATATAATATATATAATTTCTATTGAAGTTAGTGGCATTGTTCGCAGATACTATATTTTTATCAAGATTTTGAATCAGTCTATACTTCTTTGAATTAGTATAAACTGATAAAAAGATAGTATCTGCGAACAATACCATTAACTTCAATAGAAATTGCATAAGAGAGAAAATATGTCCAAATAGTATATTTTATATTTGATCCCCGAGGACAAGTACTAAACACGGCGAAACAGTGATTTATTTACGCTGTTTCGCCTTGCTTAATATTAACCCCTGGGGGATCAAATGTCCCTAAGTGCATTTGATCCCCCAGGGGCTAGTACTAAACACGGCGAAACAATGTAAATGAAACACTGGTTTCGCCATGTTTAGTACTGGCCTCCGGGATCAAATGTTCCTAAGCGAGTTGCTCATTTCACAAATTCCCTTGGGACTTTGCGAAATCCCTGGATTTCACATATTCTCTGTAACACACACACACACACACACACACACACATATACACACACACATATATATATATATATACACACACACACATATATATATATACATATATATATATATATATATATATATATATATATATATATATATATATATATATATATATATATATATATATATATATATATGTGGAGGAGAAGGTGACCAGACGACATATTTGAGGTCGTACCGTCAGATCTTTCTCTAGCTTAGCGGAACAGTTTCCAAAATAGCTCCCATAGACAATAGAGGTAAGCTTCAAGAGAGACTTGAGGCGAAAGCCTCTGGGCCAAGTGTGAGGGCAATGCTCCAAGCTAGGGCGATGAGAGCGATATAAAGCTGTAAGAAATTGAATGAATAAAGTCAGAAGTGAAAGCGGGAAAACGCAAACGAATTTGCCTCTACATAAATTATATTAGGAAACATAAACAGTAAACACTATAAAAGTCGATAATGTGTACAAGCGGCTTTACTAAAACAGAAATTGGGAAGTGGAGGTTTTTAGCAGCTTGAAAGGTATAGATTAAGAAAATGATCCTAATGGCTTGTGACAAGGCTTGGTTATATAACAATAGAGCCTGATTACTTGGCTAATGACCGCCTGGGCAGGTGATTTATGACGGCTTTATTGAGGCATAATTTTTCATAACTTTGAAACATGAAGGCCGATTCTTGAGAGCATTATGACGTCGTAATGAAATATTGTCCCTGCTCCTGCCCAGAGGGCTCCTACCGCCCGTCATTCTTTCTCTTCCCTTGTTTCTCTGTGGAAATGAGTAATCCTGCTGTTACTCAGTTCGGTAAATACTTCCCCCAGCTGCAAAGCTCTGCAAGCATCCTTCTTCCTCTGCTTTTCCCCAATCGGTAATTTTGTATCTTTCAGGAGGCAGCAAGGTCAGTCACATTCTTCGGGGCAAAGTCCCTTTCTTTGACCTTGCCCTTTTCGGTCCTTTCTTTTCCTTTTCTTGCGTTTTCTCGGACATGGGCTAGAGTCCGTGGCCACTGTCTTGATAGGTGAGGTGAGCGGAAAAAGACGATTCTACGAGGAAATTTTGTCCTGATAGAAAGGTTTACCTTTTCATATATTGCGTTTTTCTTCATGCCTACGCCCTGCTATAAAGCACCTTATTCATTTATTAAGGCTGTTTCACCCGTCGTATATAGTAGAAGCAGCTAACCGTTATTATGTAAAATACTCAGCGGCCTTGCGGAGTTTTACCAAATATAAGAATTTTACAATAAATTTGTAAAATATCAGGCCACTTGCTAATGCTTCTTAGGCGCATATCCGTATGTTATGAATTTTGCATAACGTCATAGATGCAATAGTAAGCATCTTAATAAACTACTACTTTGATTAGTGCTGCTAATTGGTGTCACCTTTAATCGGATGCCATAGTTTATTAACTAAAGCCTCTATTCATGTACTATACAACGTAAGTTTGTGTGATGTTTTATACATATGTTAGTTGAAGTCTATTATGGGTTAGCTGCAGATGAAAAGAAATCTTACTTATTTGCAAATGGAATTTCTTGGTAGTCTTGAAGAGATGCCAACTGTTGATTTTGAAATAGAGTTTCCTCTTCTCTTTCCTCTTTCCTGGAAATTAATAAATACATTACATGGAAATTTCTTTAACATGCAGTTCTCTTTACACCTTCATTGAGGCATTTTCCTTTGAAAGTCTGTTGCCTTTTTATAATATAAAATTCAGTCACACCTCTGTAAGGCTTTGTGTTTTTGGATGTTTACGTGTACGTACAACGTTGATGAAATATTTGAAAATCTAATTAAAACTAAATGTCAAACGATCTTTTGAAATTTTACCACAGTGCAGTGTCAAGTATAGATTTCCAGTCACAAGCATATATTGTGTTTGTGTGTAAATTATATATGTATGTATGTATGTATTTATGACAGTAACCTTGACAACACAAATGAACCAGAGCCTCGATTGTTGCTATAAGGAAAGAAGAATAATGTCAACAGTTTTGTTCCTTTAGACCATGGGCACAAACAAGCACTCCTGGTACCTACCTCAGCATCTTCCTTTTAGCTGTTTGATGGCTCCTCTTCTCTACTTTTCATATGGTCCATGTTTCTGTTGAGCATAATAGTTCGAGTGTGATTCAAGTTTTTTTAGACCATCATCCGGTTCTTCAAATGAACCTTCTTATAACCGTGTCTGGTAACTGTCCTTTCGTCTTCTCCCAGCACTTGCTGCTTTAACCTTCTCATGCACACCCACCTTGTATTCTTATTGTTCTTTCATAACAGAAACCAAGAGGCTTTTTACAGGGTATTTCTTTGATTCCCTCTTAACATCTTGTTCTAACGTGTAACTGATCTTTTTCTGCCAGGCTATTGACATTGCATCTGTTATCACCCGGTTCACGTTCAGTCATGCTCTCCTAGGGCTTTCCTATCTAATCCAGGGTCTCCTAGGGCGAGTTTGTCTAAAAACAATTGGTCTAAAATACAATTTGTCTAAATCAATTTGTCTCTTCCAATTCACTCTAAAACAATTTGTCTAAAGTACAATTTGTCTAATAACAAAATGTCTAAAATACAATTTGTCTAAATTAATAATAAAAATAATCAAATAAATCAAAACAAAATTGAAAAAGGTGAATAAAAAAAAATATCTTTTCTGAATTTCTATTTCTTTACGGGTAAGGTTATATATTTTTTGCTCATAAATTATATTTTCTTCCCTTATTGGGAGTTAGAGATCGAAAGTTAGATTTAGGTTTTTCTTTTCTTAGTCTTGTAAGTTTTCCAACGTTTTAAAATAGGTAAATAGGGGGAAACAAATATAGCTAATATAAACAACAACTTCAGGAAATCATCAACTCCACACCCTAAAGTGGCAATTAGGAGTTTTTTGAGATCATTATTTCAAGAAAGAACTTAGAATAACTTCTTTCTTGTTTATTTTTTCAAAAGATATTATTTACAATTTTATTTATTTTTAATAATAATAATTCTGGGGAATGTAGTTCAAAGTGTGAACGAGGTGAAAGAAATTATAGTAAATAAAATAAAATAAAGTAATATATTTATTAAATGCAGAATTAGATGTCGAATTACATAAAAGAAGAAATTAAAGAAAAGACAGGTAACTTAGCCTAAAATTAATAAAATACATTCATATAGAACATTAAAATGTAAGATTTAATACATAAAATATTAATAAAGGTTTTATTAAAAGATAACTTGAATAGACTACTTTATAGTTAAAAGAAAGATTGTGGGTTATAATTCTCGGTAATCAATAATATTATGTTGATCAAAAGTTTGAACAAGACTATTTAGACGCTTTGCTGAATCTCGATAGCGTTCCTTTCGGGTTCTGGCTCTTTTGAACATATTGCAAATGTTTAACCAAATTTAAACTTTGTTCTTTTTTTAAACAGTTGATGAACTGACCATATATTGGGGTGATGTGCAAATCAAAGTTTCAAAACCACGATGCCATGCTTCGACGGCATTGTTCGCTTTAGAAGATTTCTCCAGAAAAGTATAACATATTCCACATATCATGTGGAAAAAGAGGTGGACGTCGAGCGTACCGTTAAATTAGGCCTCCCAATCCAAATGTCTTCGAAATAATCGATGACCTCTTGTGCTTTATGGGGAAGATGATGTTATCACACACAATTCAAACGCGTGGGTGTTACGCTACCTACGGGTACCAATGCCAATGCTGGTAGCATCCTCATCTGTTGAGCAAAACTGGTTTCTGTTTCATATTTTCTCTTAGGCCATTATTTTGTATTGCAACGGAAAATACATTGCAAAGTGGAAAAAACAACCATTTTGTTCTGTATTTGGAAATTCCTTCAGACACGCTTTCATCATAGCTTTCAAAATCGATCGTTATTGATAGTGGTGCGCAGAAACTTCAAGCTTCTTTAACTGCTGTAAAAAGCTGTATAAGTTTTTTGTTTTGTCTGGCAGTAATGCAAAAGAAGTGACAACGAAACTTTCTGTTTTAGTCCATAAAATGTATATAGCTGATGAAATAGCAAAGGTACTGTTTTGAATGTTCCGTCAGCATACCAGTGACTACTGTTGTGATAAACACTGTAAATTCCGTTTGGTTGCAAATATGACTATACGTTTTTCAACCGGTCCCAAGTCATACATTAGAAACTGATCACCTTTAAAAGTAATGGTTAAATCAGGTGGAAAAACGATTTCACTGCATGTTGATGGTAAGGCTGGTCCAGCGAGGGTTTGCTGTCTTACAGATCTTATAGTTCCTTCATACTTTGCACCTTAGGAAGTTTTGGAGCAACAGCTTGACGTTGAGCCATTAGATAAAACTGATCTGGGTTTCTTGTGTTGTCTTAGCCTGATGACGTATTTTTGTCATAATATCCTTTTAATGCACTTTCGGCCGCATCTAATACATGGTTGTGATTTCGTAGATGATTTTAAAATGTGATCATTTGCCGTAATTATACGAGCGCGGTATTTTGTTATCGGATATTTATCACACTTCCAATATACTGGTCGTCATTTTCACCATTTTTGTAAAATGTAAATCCATTATCTACTAATTTCTTACGACCTTTTTCCGATTCATACTAAATTCAAGAGGCATTTTGGGGTATAGCTAGTCCAGTTTAATATTACCACAATAAGAAAGTGCTTTGTTTATGAAAATCAATGAAAGATTTGTTTTAAATAATTGTTTTTAAGTAGAACAGCAGTTAAAATTACAATAAATACTAATTTTATTGTTTATTTGTAGTCAGAGAGCAGCAAAAATTATAGTAAACGACTAATTTTTAAACGGCCATTGTTTAACCGAAGTTAAACAATAAGAAAAGATGGAATGATTGACTGATTTGTATAAATTCAGAAAGTTTGTTTCTATTTCAAAACAATCATTTTAGTTCTGTAAATAACTCTAATTCACCTTTTCATTTTTTTTTTGATTTATTTGATTATTTTTTTAATATTAATTTAGACAAATTGTATTTTAGACATTTTGTTATTAGACAAATTGTACTTTAGACAAATTGTTTTAGACGAATTGGTTTAGACAAATTGATTTAGAGAACTTGTATTTTAGACAAATTGTTTTAGACTAACTCGCCGGATGCCCTAATCCAGAACCTTGATGCTTCTTTCCTTTCACTTCCCTCAGTTTTGTCTAGGTCATCTGAAATCATAAATGCCACCACTTCCTTACCCTTTGCATCTTTAGGTCTTGGATTGTCTTCTGCATTTTTTAGTGTCGTGTTTCAAGATTTTTCACTTAAACACATCTACGCTCCTTCTTTATATTGGTACAAAATTCACGAAAATTATGCTAGTTGAGATTGTATAATAAAAGTGGCAAGACGTTTGACGTCAAGTTTCCCAGTAGATAGCCTAAATGGAGCAAAGACTGGCCACTAAATGTACAAAGAAGGCAACCTCCCTACAGTCTGACCCATTAAGTTCTTTATGTATTTGTCTTTTAAATTAATTATATCTTTCCAGTTAGCACGATATGATCGCCTCTTCCCCAAATACTTGCATAGTTTTTATTCTGGGTACTGAAAACGCTCTCTTCCCCTTCAACGTTGTTAAAAGCTTATCTATTTTCTTTGAAGAGTTCAATTGATCTCAACATTCTTCACCTATATCCTACATTTACCTCTTTGCTGACCCTCTTACTTTTATGAATCATTATATATATATATATATACCATATATATATATATATATATATATATATATATATATATATAATGTATGTATGTATGTATATATATACACTAATAATGACGTATCTTTTCGATTTTTAAAGTAAATGGCAACATAATTTTTGAATAATAAGATTTCCTGATGAATTCTAGATATAGGGAAAGAACCTTCTTAACCCATCATCGTTCACTCGTAGTTTTTGAACATACAAATGTTTAACCAAAATTAAAGTTTCCACGGAAAGACCGTAAAAGATAAATGACGAATCTTCAGTCAAGAAAATCAAAGACCTCTCAAAACCTCTTTGAAAGCGCTTCAATTGAATCTCGAGAGATGAAAATTTCTCCAAGAAAAGTATAACTAGATAATATTTTATTCATAATCCCTTGCGTATAGAATAAATTTAAATTTGAGCCGCTCTCATCTAAATGTCACAGAGAGAGAGAGAGAGAGAGAGAGAGAGAGAGAGAGAGAGAGAGACTGGCATGGGTGTGAGTGCCGGACCTAGGAATTTTGTGGCCAATAAATGCACTTTGAATGATGAGCGCAGCACGTTTTCACGTTTTGCAGGTGCTTCTTTTATGTTTATATCAGTTTTCAACAAAGAAATGTTTTTAATTTTATTCCGTTAGATGATGAAGGCACATTATTGATCTCACCTTTGTAGCATGCCAGAAACTTGAAGGGAAAGCGTACTTTGAAATATGCAAAATCTTTTGCACTTTAGGAAGTGCTCAGCTTTTATAAATATCTCAAAATTTTGCCTAAAACGTGGGAGGCATGAAACAGCATGGAAGACGGTGTGAGTAGGAAAAGTAATTTCTGTTGTTATTCCAAGCGAATAACTGAACATGACAGTACATTGTGGAGGAGCTCCAACTCCTGTGAATGGAAGAAGTTCAGGAAGCATCTAAAATCTCTGTAAAAGAAAAAAGAAGAGGAAACTGACAAAGAACAGGAGGGTGCCGTCAGTCACGTTCCCTGCTCACGACAAATAGACTTATGCGCACGTTGTACCCTGTAATCCCTTACTTTTGCTTTGTCATATCACTGAACTTTTATCCACCACTTTCTTTTAATCTCGTATGCAGCAATACACTTCAACCTTGTAGATTTCGCAACAGGGTCGTTTTGAAAAAAAAATAATCACTTAAAAGCTTTGGAGTACTAGAAATGGTGACGGCTGAAACAGAATTTGGAAAGACCACAATCGCTGTTGGTTAAGAAAAGCTGAAACTAAGTAAACCTCCCCAAACATTATCTCCAAATTCATACTATAATTCACAAAGCTTAGCGATGCCAGTGAAATTAATTTACTTGATTTAATGTCTCGTGAATCACGTTAGGATATTATTAAATAATCTATTAGTAGTTCCTCATTAGTACAATATATGAATATCGATTTCTATTTTATTTTGCTCGGTATCACTGGGAGCAAAAATCCTTAACGTAAATTAATTTTGTCACAGCCGAAGCGGTAGACAAGGGTTTTAGATGGGAGAATCTCGATATGAACAGTTAATATTACTGAAAGAAGTATGACAAACACCGAACTATATTTGTAGTACTTATATAAGTCTAAAGTCATGCAGTATTTTTGATCTGATATTGCCTTCAAAATATGAATATATACAGGAGCATCCTAATTATATTATATAAGACAATATTGCACAATGACACTCATGCTCAACATATCTGTATAGCAGAGAACGACAAAAAGTCTAGAGATTATGAGGGATTATTAAGCTTCCTCCTGTGATTATATAACATTTAAACTAGATGGAATGTCTGTTTGAAAACTGACTTTCGGTCAAATTCAGCATGGTGAAACTACACATAAAACAGAAAGGTTTGAAACATTACAGAATTTGTATTTGATTAAACTCTCCCCTAAACCTTGGCATCATATTAATTTTTGCCAGTCCCCTAATGGTAAACTTTGGTACAAAAATACTGATCATGGTCTCTTAAACTTCGAGCGTTAGTAAAGTTCTGTGTTACCTGTTAGTTTTATAAACTGCTTCGAATGAGCGTTGTGAATTGGATAATGGGAATTCATTTCTATGCGTTGAAGTGGTTTGAGCGAGCGGGAATGGGTGAGAGAGAAATGATGTCAGTTTTAAAGTCATTACAGTCGTTGCGTCCTAAGGCAGGGTGGCAGAGTGACATGAGTTAATACGGTCTTTTCTTATTTTCCGTACAACTCTCATCCATAAAACCCTTGTCTTTTAGACTTTCCTCTGCGTAGTATGTTTCCGGGCAGTGTAAGGGGCAGTTCGTACATGGAAAGGGCTTTGGGAATCGGGATAACATTTTTGTCAAAAGTTATAGTGGCATGACATCAGAGGCAGTGTGTATATATATTCCCAAAAATACTCTTCCTTGTGAAATATTGAGGATGATGCTAAAACCAACGTTAATTTTCGTCAAATTGTGCGTTCTCGTTTTACATCATAGCCACTTGAACAGGGTTAAAGTTAAAAACTCTACGGACATCACATTACATATTTAACTTACTTCGGTAAAATGATTCTTTGTCGGTTATACTTTTTAAGTTAAAATTCTCTATATCGCTTCCTGCGTTACAGTGACTGTAAACTAAGTAACAACAGTATAATCCTGTTTAACCGTGTGCCATACTAAGCCACCTAAATGGATAAGTAGCCATTTTTTTGTTTTTATTTTCTTTCGTTCCCACCATCTTCCTATTTTCGTTTAGGGTAACACTCTGCTTAATTAAAACGAGCGTGTTATCACAGTCACCCGCTGATAAAGTGGATGAGTTGGCCTTCAGCCACGTATCTGCTCCGATAATGAAATTCAGGACCAAGCCAATACTTCCTCCACTTCCGTGCCGCTTTTTATTATTTTTTTTCTCTTTCACGTTTGTGTGCGCCGGGTGGAATACTGATGAAGGATTGTCACTTTTGCACGTAATCACGGCAATGTAGTTTGTAGTGTTTGCGCCGTCACCGTCTTAACACCTCTCTCTCTCTCTCTCTCTCTCTCTCTCTCTCTCTCTCTCTCTCTCTCTCTCTCTCTCTCTCTCTCTCTCTCTCTCTCTCTCTCTCGTGAATATCTCACTGTCAGCTGTATTAACAAAATTTCCTACACATTTCGCATTATGAACATATCAGTCAGAACTTCCTACTTCGAATGAAATCTGCCTTGAATATCAATACCTTATTGCATAGAAAGTAATTATATAGATATTATTAAGTGGAATTACGTCTTGTCACGATTTTTCTTCATCGTAATACGTTCAAGAACTTCTTAGGACGAAAACAGATTCCAACACCGTAATCAGATGGGTGACACATTACTCGTATTCAAGTGCAGCCTGCCTTATTTAGCATATTTTTATTTGATCGAAATTTTGACACTTATTTGTATACACACACATGTATATCAACATATATCAATGTGGTATATATAAATATAAATTTTTACCACATCACCGTGACATTTTTTATTCACAAACAATAAGCTCCAAATGTTGCTTGATATCCAATTCGCTCTACCTCGGAAACAATACCGAAGGACCCCGTAAGGGGTAGTCCGATGAGTGCACTCTAGGCATTACCGTATTAAAGGTTCTTTGCACCGCACCTTCGGCCCATAATACAGCCCATTTCATTCCTTTTACTGTATCCCCTTTCATAGTCTTTTCTTCCATTTTTCTTTCCACTCTCTCCTAAAAATTGTCCATTTCCGTTTCCGCGCAGAATGACCTCGTAGGTCCCAGCGCTCGGCCTTTGGTCTACATTCTAAATTCTATTCTGATCAGTACCGAAGGGGAATTATAACTGAATTTATAATATACACACACACATATACATACATATACATATATATATTATGAACCACATCTCGGTTCATCAGGTTCTGTCATCAATTGCGGAGAAATGGACTGGAAAGACTGGTAGAAGCCGAGACAACGACGGGGAGAGGGGAACAACAAAACCAGCAAAATAACCTTAAAACTAGTTTATTAACATTACGTAATATACATATTTACAATTGAGTCAAGTCTGGGCGTAAATCAATAAATATACATCAAACAACCAAAGAGTTAGTCAAAATTAAGTTACTTTAAAATAAAACATTACCACACAGGCAAAAAAGTAACAAATCCATACAAAAGTGAAAAACATTTCAGTTACAACAAATAATAAACAATACAGACAGCATAATTACAAGTAGCATCAATTAAATAATGGTATAACCAAAAATACAAATAACTGAAAAATCATTAAAGCAGCACAAATAACAATAAACCAAATTATCATAAATACTAATTACACTCAATACATAAATATCTGTAATGATAATTCACAATCCTCCCACACTACAAAACTAAACATCTACCCAGAGATGTCAAGACCACTAACAAGGGTCACAGCGGATGACCATCATGGGTCATCGAGGATGACCATCAAACTACTGCTGTGAAGTCGTCAAAACCGCCCCATGACGGCAAGCAGGAACATCTCCACGAAACACAGACGTTCACAGCAGAGTCGATGCGACAGCCAAATTGCTGTCCCAGAGGAATGCCTCCTCTCCACAGATGACTAGGGTTAGCCATCAACTCATCCTCGAACTCGAACGAAGTTCTCATCCTCAAATGCTGTAGGGACCAACAGGTAACTACTACCTGCTGTTCAACGAGTCCATGCTGCTACGCTGTCTAGACCCTGACTCGATGATTACCCAAACTTGACAATCGCTACCAAAGCGAAGACAACAGACGTAAACTCTGTATACCAAAAAATAAGCACCACCGGGAAAAGGAGTGCACTCAACAGTGGAACAACCGTTCCATAGACAAAACAGGTACTAAGCCTCACAATATATATATATATATATATATATATATATATATATATATATATATATATATATATATATATATATATATATATATATGCATGCCTACAGAGACACAGGAGGACTTTTAACTAACTTTAATATGTTATATATATATATATATATATATATATATATATATATATATATATATATATATATATATATATATATTATATATACATATATATATATGTGTGTGTGTGTGTGTGTAATTTGATTCAGGAGGGTCGCATTTGGCACTTTCCTTTAGAGCCCATTGTGCCTCTGTGGTTTAACCAGAATTACGAGTATGTTGGATTGTAAACAGAGTGAAGAATGGTGTGCGAGTTGCAATCGCATCCTCAAAAACTGGCGAGAAATGGAAGGCTAACACCTATCATATATATATATATATATATATATATATATATATATATATATATATATATATATATTGTGTATAAAAGATAGAAATAATCAACACACAATCACGTGTGGAACAGAAATAAATTTCTGACTCACATCAGGATCGAACCCCAGGTCTTTCAATTGAAAGGCAAGGACGCTGCCTTTCAATTGAAAGACCTGGGTTCGATCCTGATGTGAGTGAGAAATTTATATATTTGTGTGTGTGTGTGTGTATGTGCGTGTGTGCGCATGTGTGTGTGCGTATGACGTTCTTGTAAACTTCGTTTTGAGTTGGAAATCTGTTATGTTTGGGCAGGACCAGATTCCTTATTTTTCTGTAGAAATAAAGCGGCAAAGTTAATATAAACTTTATCCCAAAGTACTTGTGCGGTTTCTTTATGTCTTCGCCCATGTACCTGTTACGGTAGAATGGTGGTTTTATGGAGTTTTATGGCAAGGTTACGCAATACATTCGTGTTCTTGAGTTTTGACAGGTTTTTACAGAAGGTCAGAAGTTGTCCAGGATTTTATGTCGCTTGTATTACTTTGTTTGATTTGGGTGATATATATATATTTTTTATTATGTTTACTTCAGGGATGGTTATGGTTGAGATTTGCAAGTGGGTCTTAAAAAAATTTTTGTTAGAATTTGGCAGCATAATCTGATGGCACATCAGTGACATTTGTCACTGGTTTTTATTTCCTTATGAAAGTTGGCCAAGTAACATCTTTTAATGCTGGCATTTAAAGCTACCCGTCACATCTTTATGTTCTCCTTATTTGGTTTTTCACGTATCAGTCATTTGTACATATTAATTTCACATTATTCTGCAAACTACTCTTTCATTTGTCTATGTACTTCCTTTATCCTGACATGTGAACACCCTGTCCTTTAACTTATTCGATGGGAATGTCAGCTCATGTTGAATAATAATAATAATAATAATAATAATAATAATAATAATAATAATAATAATAATAATAATAATAATAATAATAGAAGCTCTTTAACACAATTTGGTTAAATAGTGATTTAACAGTATGGCACGTTGTTTAAAAATCAGAAATAGTTGAACGGGCATGCCTAAATATAAAAACCTGATAATTTAATGACAGCAGACATGCCAATCAGTCAACGGCTAAAAATACCTCAGCTATCAAAGTCAATCTGAATAACCTCACCTAGGCAACAGGGTGACGGCCGACGCGTGAAATAGAATTCCAACCACGTCAGTTCAGGTGGAACAATCGTGATTGTGATCTCCATTTCCGTGGAATGCTAAAGAATGCTGCCATTATTCGCACCACTGGATTCAGCGAAGGATTAGGGGAGCCGGAACTTGGGGAATGAAGAGGAGGAATTATGTTCTTTCGCATATTTCGGGTTTTATCTGAATCGCCGCGAGTGGAGGCTTTTGGCGTTTGTGTAATCTTTTGAAATTTTTAAAGTTTACTGTCTCTCTCTCTCTCTCTCTCTCTCTCTCTCTCTCTCTCTCTCTCTCTCTCTCTCTCCTCAGTTGCCCCTTTGTGTCTGTTTATGAAATTCGAGTCGATTTTCAGCGCAGATTCGATTTACAGGTTTTTGGTACAGAGCGGGAAAAGTAATGTTTATTGCATTAGCGTATTTTTACCATAATTTTTATTTCTAAGCTGATATTCTATGTCATTTTTATGACGAATATGAAGCTGTCAGTGTCTTTTATTATTTATTTGTTGTGCCATTTATAATTGTTGTTGGTCATCCTTAGATCATCACAAACAATTTTTTTTTGTGTTATTTTTTTTTTATTTCATACTGCTTGGGGATTTAGACCAGCCACTCCGTTTATATTTAAGCATTACCTTATTGCACTGGTCAGTTCAGTAACGATTGGTTCATGCAAATTAGCCTATTATGCAGCGATCCCTTTGTCCAAAGTGTTTATCGTGTATTTTAAATATCAGTGAATGGAACATTTGTATTGTTGCATTGGTTAGACCATTACGAATTGTTGTATGAGAACTAGCCTTTTATTTTGCCACACTGTCTAAAGTCTTTGTAGTGTGAATTTAAGTATTTTATTCGTAATTTTCTTCATTTGCTTTCATATATGATTCTGTTTGTAGTGCTTTCAATTATATTGGTAATATTGTCGTTGTGATTTTGTTAGTAACTTTGTGTGTAACCTTTCTGCTTGTGAGTCTGTGGACAACGTATTCTTTGATCATTTTTTCGTACATTTGTCTTTGTCAATGTGGTATAATTTGTAGCGTTGTGCATCTCGCTTTCGATTCGCCCCACATGAGACCTCAGGCTGGATTTCAACTTTTGCCCTTGTATGCATTTACGTGATACAATGTGTGCTTATAAATAACATTTCTGTCTCGATCCTGAATATCAGGTTCTTGGAAAGCGTCAGTTTGATGTCATCCGATTTCCTCTCTGTTTCTACTGTGTTTTTGGTAACAGTTTTGACTGAGTAAACAACTAATCCTCGTCTATTTCAGGGTGATTATCGACCGTTGTATTTTAGTCAGGATATTCTAAAGACATTTTTATTGTTACTTTCGTTTGTTTCAGTATTTTTAGTAATACATAAAGTCGAATAATTTCGTTGAAGCTTTGGACTATAAAAGAAATGGGTTAAATACGAATAAAAGTAGTATCAGTGACGGCATCCAGCAGAACTCACAAAATAGGGCTAATAGTTATGACGTCCAGTTCATATGAGAGCTCTCTTTTGTTTTAACCTTGAGCAAAGACATCGCCTGCCTATCTGATTTAGGCACCACAGTGTCTTGGAAAGAATTGCATTTCTATTATTAATATATTTCCCATGTTAATGTGCGATGTCATACACGCACGTTTATGTTGTAGGTGAGAAATGTTTTTAGCTAGAAACTATATTAATAGCTTAAACGGTACGAAGCACCTTATACATAATTGCGATTCAATATCATTGGAAAAACACATCCTGTTATTTTGATGGTCTCTATTGCTGATTTTGGTGTATCGTAGGATGACATTCATTTAATCCCATAAATGATTAATCCAAACAATAATATACCTGACCCTGACATTTTCAGCTATGAACATGGAACGGAAGAGGAATAACAATGAATTTTTTATCAGTTGCATTAGTCTTTTTGAACATAATGACCTTGTCATGCAGTAAACGTGCCTCACTGTCGAACTTCTCAGTTGCAGAGGTCCTTTATTCCTCACACCATTGGACTGTGGAACAGCCTCCCTCCTGAGGATGTCGTGCCATTGGAACTTAGGAAGTTCAAGCGAAGATGCAACGCATCACTACCCTAATACAATTCAAATTGTATTTTAATATTTTACTAACATTTTATTTATTTATTTAGTTATGTTTTTCTAATAACTGATCTCCTCTTTCTGTATTTCCTGTTATTTCCTATTACGTTCTGTTACTACTTTCGAATGAACACCATATTCTTTGGAAGCTCGAATTTAAGTTAATGGCCCTTGTGGGCTTGTTCCATATGAATAGGGTTCATCTTCTGAATAATAATAATAATAATAATAATAATAATAATAATAATAATAATAATAATAATAATAATAATAATAATGTATCATTTACCCTACCTTTGTAATTTCTTCATCAATAATTTGAGATAAGAGTGTAGCACTTCTAACAGACCATAATTGATCGTCTTCCGTAACCCACATCCTACATTCTGCACGACCATCCTCCTCTCCTTTTTAATCCTCTCGGGAAATTCCCTGAAGTGACCGAAATCCGCGCCACTTCCTCTTCCCTCTTGGTGCTACGCAACCACCTCTTCGTGCTCCGTGGAAATACATTCCGGAACACCTCTCTCTCTCTCTCTCTCTCTCTCTCTTCGCCTCCTTCCCCAGCCCCTCTTCCTTCTTCCACCCACCTTTTTTGCGTCATGGTAATGAGTATTTGAGAACCCGAAGGTAATTTCCAAAGGGGTATCCTAAGGAATTTTCAGCGTTTGCAGAGGAAGAAAATTACAGGGGAATTTCTCAGTGTCAGTTAATTCTGAATTTGCAAAAGACACGGACTGGGGTTCTAAGTGGTCTTTACCATTAAGAAATTGCCGAGGATATTATTTTGCAAATAAGGATCTGCTTCCAGCTTAGGAGATTTAAAAGGATTTATTTTTTTCTAATGGCCTTAGGATGGATTATATTACCGTAAGTAAATGTTCATCTCTCTCTCTCTCTCTCTCTCTCTCTCTCTCTCTCTCTCTCTCTCTCTCTCTCTCACAAATACTTAATGGTATGTGAGAAGGAAAATTTTCCGCCCTCGTGTAAAAACTTTACATATGAGAAACATTTATAAATATAAATACAAGGTGAAGTGATTGTTGTATAGTAATACAGAAAAACCACTGTCATTAGCATGCCTATACCTAAAATGATAATGAGTTATTTCGCTAATTTTGCCTAACGTTGTAGTATTCTCACGATCGTCAACTTTGTTTTCACTTAATGCGCAGTGTTTATGTGATTGCCAGTTGATTTTCTCCTTAATTCGCAGCATTTATGCTATTGTCAACTTTTTTTTCGTTTAACTTTGCAGCATTCATTCATTTGTTAACCTGATGTCGCCCTAATTCATAGTATTCATACGAACGTCAATCTGGTTTTCCCCTTGATCCTTTGGATTCATGTTATTCATAATCTGTTTTTCGTATAACACTGCTTACTCCCTCTCTAACTTTGTTACCGCCAAACTTTGCAGTGCCTAAGCAGTCATCATCTTGGTTATCCCTAACTTTACAGTTTATGCTAAACTCTTTGTATTCTCTTGATCATCAACTTGCGATTTTTTTCTAACCTGGAAGTATTTGTATTATCATCAGCTTGGCTATCCCCTTACCCCACTCTATTCTTGGGGTCATAAGCATGGTTTTGCCTAGCTACGTAGTATTCATGCGCTCGTCAAGTTGATTTTCGCCTAACTTCGTAATATTCGTGCTATTTTGTATAAAGTCCACCTCCACAATTATATATCAATGGTAGCATCTGAGACTTTATAAAAATATATAAAAACCTTTCCAACCCTATCCTGGGTTCATCTTCAGTCCAAGATGAAGATGAACCCAGGATAGGATTCGAAAGCTTTTTATACATTTTTATAAAGATCACACATTCTGCCATTGATATATTATTGTGGACCTTATACAAAGTTACTCCTGTTCTCGGCATTGAGAGTTCTACACTTTCATGCTATTGTCAACATGGTGTTCCCCTAATCTCGTTGTATCCATATGATCCTCAACTTGATTTTCACCTAACTTCGCAACAGTCATTTGTCGACTGTACCCAAAGCTTAATCTTTGGCATTCAGGTAAATGTCACCTTCATATTCTTAACTTTGACATACTCGACTTGATTTAATTTAGCTTTCGCTCCGCTGTGTAACTAATGATTAATTGGCCTCTTCGTTTTGCACTGTGCTCTTTATATGTCCTGGAGATGATAATAGTCGGTTACCTTGTGTTTATCTTTCTGATATAAAGAACTGCCTTTTTTACCCTTCTTTATGCTTACGCCAGACTTTCGCCACGTAGTCGACCATCAGGTTAATTTAATTATATGATTGCACTCTTCAAATATGTTTTTCTCTTCAAATGATATGAAAATGGATTCTTTGTGTCGCTCATTTCGAATTTGCGCAGATACTTTATTTATATTTGTATTAATTTGCAAGAGAAAAGTTCTGCAAGCGGTCATATGTATAATTTGGTTTCACTATGTAAAATGTAACTAGACTCGTGTATTTCACCTGTGTTCATTACATTCAGCCCGACTACTGTTGAGGCTTTTACGAAAATCCTCAGTAATTAACATCGTGGCCACAGGGCAGATGTGCTTTTCAATTTCCTTTTATTCGTAGATTATCTTCTGAATATTGAACTTTGCCTTCGCTGGTGTTCAGAATCGACAATTAATCTCGTCTGCTTCTCTTATCGTCATAAGTAGGGGCATCATCGTAGATTTATGTACCATCATTTGTTAAAAATACTTTTTCTGTCTTGTTCAAAGCTTGTTCCATTTTATTTGGAGGAGTTACGTTATCTGCTGCTCCTTCAATTGACTGACTTGATTGAGAGAAGAATATAGAATCTAGGCCAAAGGCCAAGCACTGGGATCTACGAGGTAGTTCATCGCTGAAACGGAAACAGACAGTAAATAGGTTTAAAAGGTGCAACAGGAGGAAAACCTCGTAGTTGCACTATGAACCAGTTGTTACTAGAAGGTGAGAAGTAAGATGGAAGAAAGAACATATGAACGGAGGTACAGTAAAAGGAATGAAAGGGGCTGCAGCTAGGGGACGAAGGGACGCTGCAAAGAACTCTAAGTAATGCTTACAGTGTACCGCATGAGGTGCAGTGACTGATTGATGGATTGATTTATTTATTGCCTCCCGTTTTTATTATATTTATAGTTCATTTTCTTTTATATTGACACTGACTTGTATATTTGTTTAGTTTATAACGTATTTAATCAGTTTGTTGAGTTTTTGTTGTTAAATGTATTATTAAATAAAGTGAAAAGAACTAGTTAGTCAAAATTCCACCCAATGGTGACATTGAGAAACATTGGTCTTCGGTACCTACAGTGGACATAAAATCTTTAGGCGTGTTTGCATCAAAGCACCCTCAGTTCTATATTTTTTCGTTTGATACTATCAAAAGTATAGTATTCAGAGCTTCTGAAAATGTTGCTAATAATCTTCATATTGGTCTTGTTACAAAGCATCTACCCAAATGCAAACACTGCACTTATGTTCCATGATAACAAGCAACGAGTTTACTCAAGTCATGCGACGCTTACCATACCTAGTTTACATAATCCCGATAGCGATCTTTGCGAAAGCTTTTTCATTTTTAGGTTTACCAGTTCATGCAAAGGCGCAGCTTTGATGCGCTCGTCCCTCAGATCACTTTGAAGTACGAGCCGACTCTCTCTATTCGGGAATATTGTAACTCTCTTCAAGCTGAACCTTAGATCTTGTTTGCTTGGCTGTTTGCATGTCTGTCTGGCGCTTGGTCTGTTATATTTAATATTTCTCTTCCTCTGTCTGACTGATCAATTTCATGTTTATTTTTTAATGAAAGAAACTCTCTCTCTCTCTCTCTCTCTCTCTCTCTCTCTCTCTCTCTCTCTCATGACCGTATGTTTGTCTAACTGTTAATCATTTAGTCTGTTTCTCGTTTCAGGTGCCTAGCGATTGTCTCTCTCTCTCTCTCTCTCTCTCTCTCTCTCTCTCTCTCTCTCTCTCTCTCTCTCTCTCTTTCCTTTTTCTTTTTCTTCTTCTTGGTCTCGTACGTTAAGCATTCGTCTCACTCGCTCTCTCTCTCTCTCTCTCTCTTCTTCGTCATCTTCTCATTCTGGAAAGCCAAGTTCTATCTATCTCTTTCTTTCTCTCCTTTGTCCATGGCCCTCACGACAGTGTCTTCCAGAGCCGGCATACTGTAGAGGGCTCATCGCTGCCACTGATATGCATCGGTTTTCATGCACTGTCTGACCTTGACATTCGCCTACTCCACGGTCTGTGATCTTTACACATTTTTCGCCAACGTGATTATTTTATTTTGGTGACCTATTGTTCATTATTTCTTTTCGTAATGCACAGTTCAAGGTATGTTTTCCCTCTGTGATAATCTTCAAAGTTTTATATTCTTGTCGTGTGATCGTATTCGACAGGCTGTCCTGTCCACTATCGACCTCCAGGAGAATGTTTTTAACGCTGTTATTATTAAGTAAAGATTTATATTTCATCTATCAGTATCTTTTTTTATTCTCCTTACTCTTTTGCCTTATCCATGGAGTGAGTGTTTCTCCTTTTGGGTTTGCATCTCGTTTATTTTTGTAAATAGATTCAAATACGCGCACTTATCGTATCTATCATTTCAAGTGCATTGATTTCAGCTTCAGATTTCTCTCCCTTATCTGACTGAACTTGCGTAATATAACGAGGGAGTTTGCGAAAGATGAAACAGCAAAGTCAAGATTGTATTGCTGTACACAAGAAAGAGATGAAGTGAATGAGGATTATTACAGAAACTGCTTCGGATACACACACTCATACACAAATATATAGATTTCCATATGTATATATATATATATATATATATATATGTACACACACATATATATATGCATATATATATGTATATATAATATATATTTATGTATATATATCTAAATATATAGATATAAATATGTATTATATATATATAATATATATATATATATATAATATATATATATAATATATATATATATATATATATATATATATATATATATATATATATATATATATATATATATATATATATATATATATATATATATATTATATACTTTGCCTACAACGCCGCTTGACGCCAAAGGCCTCAGTGGAATTCCGCCACTCATGTCTTTCCTGTGATTTATGTTACACAGATCTCCATTCATCATCAGCCTCTCACTCTCATAGATCTCATCAGAGTAGGCCTGCGTCTTCCGACTCTTCTGGTGTCCACGGAACGTAGCCAAAACTATCACGTACTATTTTCCCAAGAGTTGTGCGAAGGACATCTCGCTCTCGCTTTCTTCATCATCTCATCTACATATGGAACTTCCGTAATTTTCTTTGTAGTATCATTTCTCACTCTCCTGCCATGTGACTCCTAATGTTCTTCTTAAAGCTTTATTCTCAGATCTGTAAAATCTTTCAGACATAGTTTCAGTGTTATACCAAGTTTTATGTCCGTATAGCAACACAGATCGTACTAGCTTTTTGCATATTCTTACATCCGTATGGTGTTTCAACCTGTTTGATAACTAAATATTTACAAGCTTGCCCATTATTTGATTTGCCATATTTAGTCTTGTATTAAATTCCAACTCAAGAGCCTCTACTGGATATCATTGTTCCTAAATACTTGATTTAATCAACCTCATTAATCCTTTTTGTCATCTAATGTAATTTTGTCTCTTTGTGCATACTCTGTCTGATTACTTCTGTTTTTTTTTTTAAATTGATGTTGAATGTTATATGATGTATTGTACTAAGCCGGCTTTGCAGATCTTGTGGTATTTTGTTGATTAAAACAGCGTCATCTTCGTATTCTCAGTCCATTAGATGTCTGTCGTTACTCCACTGTAAACTTTCTCTTCCATCTCCGACAACTTTTTCACTGTAAAATCCGTGAAAAGGGCAAACAGCAAAGGTGAATTAACATTCCCTTGTAGCACCTCACTATTTACGGAAAAATTTCTTGATGAGATCCCATCATCATTAACTTTTGTTCATGGATAATTTCCATATTTAACGGAAATGCCATAGCGGCACAAGACTCCCTTATGTCTTAACACAAATATTAGATTTGTGCAACTCTTGACTTTTAAAACTAACTTTCTCATCTCTAAGCTTGTAATCAGTTCTTTCTCAGCCTGTTGAGAATAGGCATACTGAGTATTTTCATAACTACCGAAGTCAGCGTTCTTTGGTATCTTAAATTGGACATTCAATTCCTTTGGTTTGTTTCCTCATACTATATTCAGGAATGGTCTAGTTAGTATACGTGGTGTCATTTAATTTCCAGCTAAATCACGAGATTATTTGGTTAGGTTGTAGTTAAGGGTTGGAGAGGGCGCAGGTGCAACTTATACCAAAACGAAAAGTATCATGGAATATGAAGACTTGAATTTAGCCTGTTCATGAATAGAATGAGTTTGGAGTGTGAGGTAAGACCAAGATGATTAATTTCCCGAGTGGGTTAGATTTTTCTTTCTAGGAATTTTCACGAGTGGCGGATGTCTCAATATCGAGCAAAGCCTGAGCATGATCCCATTACGTTTGTAAAATAAAATAAAATGATGGAAATATAGATAGCATGTTTCCATATCTTTTGCAATAAATCTAAAAGGAATTAATAAAAGTAATTGGGAATAACACCTCGTATCATTGAAAAGAGGAAGCTTTCATCTGCCGATGGAGGGTACTCCACCAGATTGGAATAAGCTTTTGAATACTGAGTTTGTTTTATGAGAACCTAAATACAGGATTATAGAGTAATTACGGAAAGTAGAATCCGTTAACCTGTAGTCTAATTGTCAGCACGTAAGTTTCAAGAAATTGAACAGTGAAGACATCACTGATAATGGAAATGTTTCTAAGGGCAGAGCTACACACGGGAAAGGAATGTAGCACAGCGCTCGCTAAAAACTAATATTGCATGCTTAGAGCTAAAGGCTTCATGTAATCTTACTTTATGATGTTTGTAGAGTGAGTATCACAGAGTATATTTGAATGATGTTCAGGATTACAGCAAAAAGAGCATATAAAACAGACATCTCATTGATAAGGCAGAGAGAGAGAGAGAGAGAGAGAGAGAGAGAGAGAGAGAGAGAGAGAGAGAGAGAGAGAGAGAGAATCTTGCTGTCAACTTCATACTGTGTCTGTAGCATATAGCCTTAGAGTAAAGATAGTAAGCACTATTAGTACATGATCGAAATAAAGAAGTAACAGACCTTCGAAAGAGCTTTTGTAAACTTCATCTGTGAAACATCACAAAGGCCGGAAATTTTCAAAGAACCGTCTGTGTCCTGTGACGATACGGCAAAATCTCTCACGGGGCATTGAAGGGAATTTGATGAAAATCTATAAAAACCGAATTGAGGTGGAACTAAGATTTGACGACAGTCTTTTCAAATAAAAGATAAAAATGAAAATAAGTTCAGAGACGATCGACTGTCCAGCGATGACGGTAGTAATTTCCTATTTGCGAATATCTCAATATAACCAGGTTTTCTTAAGACTAACGTAGCTCTAACATCGTTTCTGTTTAATCTGGGTATCAATGCAGGTATTGTCTGAAGATTTTACGAATGAAATAACAGTAAAATCCTTTGAAATAAGGAGTATCACTTTGGGGAGAATGTTCCCAAGAGAAAGTAGCCAGCAATAACGTATTTTCTTGAAAGACAAAAATTAGAATACTGGAAAAGAAATTTTATCACTCTCCATTAAGGAGTCTTAAACCAATGACCTGTCCTCGCAGCCGCCGTCCATGAGATGAAACAGTTCCAACTGGTGTCGTATGTTTACGTAAAGTAACGTAAGTTTATTTAGAAATGAATCGTGTGTTTTAATACATACATACATACATACATACATACATACATACATACATACATACATACATACATACATACATACATACAGTTTATTTAGAAATAAATCGTGTCTTTTAATACATACATACATACATAACTTGAAAACACTTGCTTAGCATCGGAATGAAATTAAGAGTGATATATATATAGATATTTATACGAATGCGTCCGTGATGACATCAGAAAATGTGGTTATTGGTTAAGCCATTGATGTGCATTGCATTTTATCACTTGCATGTATTTCTGTTCAACATTGATTGCAATCTCTTTCCTTTATATTAAAAAAACACAGTGATTCACTCACAAAAATTGTTCTTATGAGTCAGACGCGTAATATACATTTAAATGGAGAAGGTTGATAATAGCTTCCCAGTGAATGCTATTGTTAACGCATCTTTTTGCAGTTGGGGTTTCTCCTTATGAGCTTTTGTATATACTAAATAATAAATTATTTTGCAAGTGGATATCCTGCTTTAAGCGTTCCTTTTACGGATTGCCTTTTCTTTGACGTAACAACTTTGGGTGGCAGCTTCTGTTTCTTTTTAGGATGAGGTTGCTGGCCCATGCTATTTCCATGATTCCCAATTGACGATGGTAGATATTCACAATTGGGTCGACAGGTTGGGCTGGTCAGGATCGAACCACGGAGCTTAGGAATGCTAGGCTGGTGCTCTGCCGTTGAGCTACGTTACATACATACATACGTACATACATATATACATACATATATATATTATAAATATTATGTGTGTAAATATGTATATATATATATGTGTATATATATATATATATATATATATATATATATATATATATATATATATACATACACATGTGTGCTTTATGTATTCTAGTTTAAATATGAATAAGAGTTTGTTATGTTGAGTTGATTATGTATTTGTATTTTTCTTCCTCCATATGAATGCATGTAACATATATATACATACACACATGTGTGCTTTATGTATTCTAGTTTAAATATGAATAAGAGTTTGTTATGTTGAGTTGATTATGTATTTGTATTTTTCTTCCTCCATATGAATGCATGTAACTAGAGAAGAGTTGATTAGGGGAATGAAAACAAGTAACAGGAATCAGTTCCAGATGCAGATATCCATATTCTCTGCTGTTTTACGTTGCTCCGCTTGAATAAATAAACCATTTGCCTCAGACGTTAATTCCGGAGGTTTACACACTTGCAATTGTATATTCCTGATGATGCAAATAGGAAGGCGGGCGGTATTTCCATTTTCGGTACCTTGGGCGTTTGGATGCAAATAGGAAGAATCAAATATGGAGGTCTGCTATGGCTCAGATCTTCTGTCTGTGAGAATGCTACTTTGCTTGAGTGCTGCTGCTTCTCCGTCGCACATAGATTCGGCAATTCGGCTGAGATTGACGGCTGAATGACAAATTATGATGGAAGGTCATGAACGTTGTTAGCTTTAATAATCCACGCAAGTGGATTTTTTAATACGTTTCCCAACATCTGATTTAACCGTCTGTTTTGCTACGAGGCTCCACTATTGAAATTGGGAACGACTGGTAAAATAGGGAAGACATGGCGAAGGGGAGAGTGTAAGACGCGAAACTTGAGAGAAACACCATCACAAGAGAGAAAAATGTGTAGGAGGACCCAGTTTTGTAATCTTGCTTGAATGTGCAGGAGAGCCAAATTTTATAAAGTCTCTTCACGTAAGATGAGCTGGTTCGTAACTCGGTGTTGAGTGACTGACTGATTAAGAGTTATCACCAGTTAATCATCGCTGGATTAAACAGATCCCTTTTTTTAGAACAAAAGAGAAGTTTAGTTTAGCCTGTTCAAAGTTTGCTCAGCCTGTTCAAAGTCTGCTGTATAATATGTGTTCTATCTAATTCTCTGTCTACATATATGCACATATATATATATATATATATATATATATATATATATATATATATATATATATATATATATATATATATATATATATATATATATATATATATATGTGTGTATATGTGTGTGTGTGTGTGTGTGTATGTATGTGTGTGTGTATGTATGGATGGAGAGAGAGAGCTCAATATATGTAAGTACGTATGTATAATATCATTGAAATGCCTCTTTCCAAGGAGCTAGTTTACCGTTATCCAAAAGATGGAGTTCAGTGATGCTTAACTGCGATGCCGGACCTGTCTTGAGCAATATTGCCCGTTTCTGAACTTACTCTTCACTCTTTATCTCCAGACGATGTTGGTCTTTTATTTCTAACCCGAATTTTTCGAGACGTTAGGTTACTGGTCCAAAGTCCCACCCTTTACAGGTTTTTTTAATCGATTAATCCAACTTATGCTTTTCAGCCGAGCAGTGGGGCACTTAAGGCCATTCTGCCCTTATGACAGTGACAAAGGGAGTTGGAGTCTTGGACAACGTGGTAACGAGATTAAGAAAATTTAAAAAAATGAGATACAAAGATCTAACTGGGAGAAAATCCCACAGCTGCCCCAAAAAATTAATAATTAAAGAGGTTGGACAGCTAGATTGAAGAAAGGAAGCAAGGACGGGTGCAGAGTAATAGACCAAAAAGTGTGTGGAGCCAGGGGCGGAGGGACGCTGCAAACACATTATACGTAGTAATGCCGACAGTGCACCACGTGAGTTGCACTTACGACACTATTCCACTGACTTATATTTACAGAGAACGCAGTTGTTAAGGAGTATTCCGAAGGCCCCACTTTTAGGGAGTCCTTCCAATCCTTATTCAAAGGATCAGAGTTGGTCGAAGTAGACAGATGGTTAGATACTGAAAAGAGGCTTTTATTATTTTGCTTTTATATGTAATAAGACACTTAAGTTGCTTACACGCTTACAAGAAAGCGAGCTTAATAATGTTCCTCTCCGAATCTATTAAAAGATCCAAGCAGACAGCAATGAGCTGTTCGCCCAGGCATGTGATAAATGCTGGCGACGGATAGAGAATTGAATCCGGTGAAGGAAAGGCACTGAATTGCAAATAAATTGAAATGAAATGGGTTCATTTATTTGGCAGGATCCTCGGGCACTCGTTTTTGTCTTGGGATCCCTTGCCTGAAGAGATACTAATCTTTCTTTAGCATGTATTTGTTGTCCTTTTATGTAAAAGTAATTTTGTACATCCCTATCGAGTGAGGCGAACTCGAGCCTTTGGCGCAGGCAAAGAAGTGTTCTAGCATCCCTGTAGGGTTGAAAATACAGGATAATCCCTTGACATACTGGCCTTTGAATCCATAAATAAAATCCATTTCTTACTTTGCGTTCAATTTCCCTGTCATTCCCTTCAACTTGCAGTGCTCACGTGGATTCGCATCACGTGATCTGTGTTGCAAGAAGACAAAAGCAGGATCAATCTGGTTTATTGATTTCCCAATGTTGGCGTTGGAGAGAGGGCCGATCTTGGCAAGAGGATTATTTATTTAAAAATCTGGTGAGCTAAGCCTTCCACGCACTCTTCTCATTATTCGATGTGCGTGATGCCTTCACAATAACGAATAAGCTGAGCTTGCGAATAAGGTCAAAAGTCAGGCGATGTTGAAAGTTCCCTGATTGAATTACGCTAGTGTTCTTTTCTGCTGTGTGACATCGTATGCCACGGATGCCTCGGAGCTGCCAGACGTGCTGCTTAAAAAGCAGCTTATCGCGCTTAGTTTTTAAGCGGAAACTCAATATACAAGCGACTGTTACCCATTAGTATCTTTGGCCTGTAATAAAAACGACATTCGCTGAATATTTCTTGTCTAGAGATATATCGCAGTGTTGAAATCAACTATGTTGTACTATCGAGGTTAGAGTATGAGCCGGGTCGGCATTTGCGTCATTCCGACGTCACCTATGACGTGCTTATCCCGGGATGACGTAACTGTAAGACCGAACAATATAAATAAGGGAAATTGATATTTTCCTCATTTTCCTTCTTAATCCAGTTTTTTTATTTTTTTATTTCTTGCATGGAAAACGTTTTGTTTATAATGTGAAGAGTTATTAAATGTGAAGATAAACATTACGTCTGGTTCAGCATACGTTAACATAATTAATCCTACTTATAATCTTCACCTTATTACTAGACAAGCATGTTGGGAACGGCATTTTTACGTTTCCCTTGAAGGGGATGCTAGGGGAGTGGCATCCCTGTTAAGTGTGGGAGGAGTGAAGGGTACGCAAGAAGTTCCTTATAAAACGTAAGGGGTTGCTGTCTGGCTGCAATTATCGGAAACCTATCCATCGTCTGTAATAGCTTGGGCGTTTTTCATCCGCCCCTGTGTGTAAGGCGTGACTATATGCAACTCCCGCCCGTCCCGAAAATAAACCCCATTCTTTTCCGGTTTTTTGCCTCAGTCTTTTTTCAAAGGTGATTGAAATTTCCGTCAACACTGATGAAATGTCGTCTCAGGGTGGAAACTTATTAACAGCATTTTTTTCCACCTCAGGGAAGACTTTTGGCCGAAAAGGACCCTCCACTGATCTTCCATCCCCTTGATAACGCGTCAAAGATATTTATACTATTGCCCCTCTTCCCCGACTTTTGGGGAGGAGACTATAACATATGCATAAGAATGAACCGCTGCGCTTGTTCATCTGTATGCGCAAATTAAATGTGTATGTATATATGTCATCATAAGCGCTTTTCACATTTAGCATTTACAATAACAGGGAATGGTGTATTTGTTCGTTACTTCACCAAAGTTCGTATTTGCACAGGCATCCTCAGATTAATTTTGAGTCTCCGTCTAATTTACATATTGCGGTAAAAGGCAGCTTGCTTGATGGTTTCATTGAAAAGTTCCAATAGTGCGTAACAAATAAAGATACAAGAGATTTTGTTATGAGGTAAAGAGTTGTTATCTTGGCCTTTGAACGGTTAATTTTAGACAGCTGAAAAAGATGAACTATGAACTATACTGCATTCAAGGTAGATTCCAGTCCTCATACTTCGCATGAGAGAGAGAGAGAGAGAGAGAGAGAGAGAGAGAGAGAGAGAGAGAGAGAGTCAGTCTTATTATAAAACATCGTTAAGGCCTTTCCGTATTTAATCTTGATATGATGGCATACGTTTTGTTATTTTATCCCTCTCTCTCTCTCTCTCTCTCTCTCTCTCTCTCTCTCTCTCTCTCTCTCCTCCTCTCCCCATCTGAGACCTACATCAGTCGACTACAAACCAGGTACGCTACTCATATCGTAGGGCAACAGAGCCAAATTGAACTTTTAAAGAAACGCGCCCATGTCGTTCCTTTCTACTCTTCCAGCCTGGATATCGAACACGGGTTCCTTGTTTGTTAGTCGCGTAGTGGAACCATGGCGTCTGCATTTAATGAGAACCCTGTTGTAATATGGGGTGAAAATAAAAATGAAACGTTGTTGGTGGACTGAGAACAGCCCATAACTCAGTCTTGGCTCTGCCAACGCCAAACAAAGTGAACTTATGCTTCTGTCCATCAAATCTAGAAATTGTTATTTTAAAGACATAAGAAACTAAGTAAAAAAAAGAACGATTTTGTATTTCAACTAAAATGCAACACAACTTTTTTTGTGGGTTAGGTTGTCACCTTCGAAGAAGTTCAATGAAATTCTTCAGTATGTTTGATGATATCCGGTGGACAGGCAGACAATCAGACCGACGCGTAACTATATATCGCTGGAGGTGAATCATAATTGCGAAAGGAACAATGTTCGAGAAAGAGAGGTTTTCTGGATTTACATTCCTAATATATTTTTCGATAATATTCTTCAGAAAAAATAAAAATATGTTTCATAATTGTCCCCTGTACGGTATTGCTTCAGTATGTTTCTTTTGTCTTGCCATTTTTGCCTCATAAAAGTGGATTGATGATTTTGCCCCACCCCATTCTCTCTCTCTCTCTCTCTCTCTCTCTCTCTCTCTCTCTCTCTCTCTCTCTCTCTTCTAGGTAGATTGTACATCATCCACCCACGCTTGCTGGACACCCGGCTCTTCAATGAGCTGTAGTATAAGAGAACGTTTATATTTTTGGTTGCACGCTGTAAGCTTTCCCATTGTTTCTGCTCTTCTATTTGCTGCGTTTCTGATGTCTTCCTTTTGTCTGGTGAGGAAATATTCCTGATTGTTCTATTTTTTCACTTTGAATGGTTTCTTTGTTTGTCTGTTTTTACATCTTGTGTTTAATTTTTTTTCGATTTTTCGATGTTTCTTGTTTTTCTTTGAATCGTATCTTAATGCCTTCATTATTGTTTAAGATAGATTTGTTGTTCTCTGCCTCTATTTCTTTGCTTTTATAACTTTGCTCTTCGTATCTAGCTCTGTGACTTGATATCGTTCTCCACATAGAGGCGAACATTCCAAGTCGTTAGGTTGACCTGATGCAAAATCTGGATTTATGTATATTGTCACGAAATATGTAGTATATATAAATGTTAAAAGGGTTCGGTACATCTCCTTCTGAATTTCAGGTTGGTGGTCCTAATGCGCATTAGAGCGTCATTCATTTTTCCTCCTGCCTTCTTCGGTTATTCCCTCATTGCCTATCGCCATGCAAGAAAAGAACTCCCAATTCATCAGTAAAACGTAAAGAACCTTCTTGACTGTTCCTTATTTTTTATGTTTATTAAGCATGTGTCGAATACTCGTATGTACCTTAGTGACACATTTTGCTAAAGGTTTTGTTGTTGGGTAAGCGCGAAAATCTGTTTGTATTCAGCTTGATTGCAGCTGTTCTCTCCCTTGCACCTTTGGTCTATTTGCCCAAAAATGTCGGCAAACATTTTTCACGTATGTATGCTTCTGTGAATGTGAACATACACCTTGTATAGATTTATGGCTATAGTTACGTTTAGTTGAATGGTTAATGTTGTTTACTAGATGCAGAAAACAGTAAGGTTTGACAGGTTAGATCCTAAATACCGAGAGGAGAAAACTGCCTTTACAACAGTAAAAGGGTTATGTAGACACTGAATCGAAATGAAGCACGTATTCTTTGCAAGATATATATATATATATATATATATATATATATATATATATATATATATATATATATATATATATATATATATATATATATATATATATATATATATATATATCATATATATGTATTGTATATATATATATATATATATATATATATATATATATATATATATATATATATATATATATATATATATGAAAGAAACCAATGGTTTGACATCAGCATTTTTATATTGTTTTCCGATACGTTTCACGTTATGAAATGAAATTTCCGGGATTATATTTCAGAAATTTACGACTTCCGAAATCTTTAAGCAATTTTACCAATGAGGATTTACTTTTTATGTGATGTTACGAATATTTTGCTCTTTTCATAATTGCTGAGCGTTCACATAGAAGAGTGATGCATCTTACCCTTTTGTTTATCATAACGTGGTAGTTTTACTAATAGACTTCATAGCAGAACGCAAGCTTATGAAAAATAAATACATCATCTTTTATTTACCTACAGTAAGGAAAAAGAAATCCATTGGCTGTAACATATATAACTCATAAAACCGATTCAGCAAGTTTAAGAAAAAAAAAAAAAGAGTATTAAGAACTTGAACTAAAAACAGAGGAAAAGAAATTTAATTGCCATTTAAAACTGGTTTTCGATAGTCGATTCCATTTGACTGCTATTCTTCACTCTTCTATTCTTTACTTTAAGAAGATCTTACAGTAAAAACTTGAAAATTAAAACCTGACTCGCAGGTAAAAATAAAGACCAATTATTCTCGACTGGGAAGGCTTGGCCACCGGGCTGCCAGTTCAAGATGACCTCCCAAAGAGTTCTCGGCATCTAGTTCGCAGGCTCCTCAGAGAGCTGCCCACGTAAGTTGCACTGCACGTACAACATGTAATCAGAAAGAATATACAAGAGCAAAGGTCATCGAGTTCACGGTTTCTACTCTCTGTGTAGGATTATTAGTTAAAAAATTCACAACAACGTGGAAAACAGTGAAAACGAAAGTTGTCATTTATCTGACGCAAATCCTTTCATTGAACTCTCGAGAAATCTGTAGGAAATATTCATAGCATACCTAACAGCATACCCAGCTTCTTAAGGGCAGATTTAGTCTGGTCCATGATGTAACCCTCCAACACTCAAATGTTAATTTTAATTTCAAAAGACTATTAAGTCTCAATCAATCAATCAATCATTTCCTGTGGCACCCACGGGGATGAACTCACTCCACCACATTCTGTCCTGGGCTAACTCCTCAAGACCTCCCCAACACTCATCCCCTGCTCCTCGCCTCATTGTCCTCACCCATGTCTCCTTTGGCCTACCTCTACCTCTTCTACCAAGGGCAACCCACCCAGGTTTATCTCGTACTATTCCCTGTCTTCTATACACATGGCCTAGCCACTTCCAGTGTGAGAATCTAACATACTCATCGACCGGCAGCACCCCCGTTACTTCTCTAATTCTGCTATTTGATATCCTATCCTTCCAGTTAATTCCTAATATTCTTCTGAGCGCCTTATTTTCAAATGTTAAGAATTTATCATCCGAAGTCACTGTACTGTACCATGACTCATGCCCATAAATCAAAATACTCCTAACCTTAACCTTATAAATTTTGATTTTTGTATGCACAGAAAAGTTGCTATTATTTCAAATATTTTTAAGCATTCCCATTGCCTGATGAGCCTTTTTTAATCTTTCCATAAATTCTGTGCTCAGAGAACCAACCTTGTCTAAATAAGTACCTAAATATTTAAACTTATCCACCTGCTTTATACCCATGCCTTCAATTAGGCAATCGTGTGCATTTTCAATATTCATTTTCATGATTTCAGTTTTTCCACTATTAATAACCAAACCAATCTTTAGACCCTCACTCACTAGACAATCTAACACTCTCTGCACCTTTTCTGGTCCCTCGCAGATCAAAACTATATCATCAGCATAATCTAAGTCAAGGTTTCCTATTTTCTCCCCCAGAGTATACCTGCATCCATTTCTCTTTTAACCCTTCTCATAACGTAATCCACGACTAATACAAACAACAGAGGAGACAGAATGCCACCCTGAATCACACCAAACTTAACTTTAAACGGATCACTCAAACAACTATTAACCATCACTTTACAAGATGTGCCCTCATGCGTGTTCATGGTAACCGTCACAAACTTTTCCGGTATTCCATAATGCCTCATGATTTTTCCCATAGTCCGTCTCGAAATACTATCAAAAGCCTTTTCAAAATCAACAAAACAAAGACTTAACGGAGTTTTCATTTCATTAGCTTACTGCATTAAATGCATAACCATGAAGATCTGATCACTGCAACCCCGCCCCTTTCTAAAACCGGCCTGTACATCCCTCAGAGTACCATCAACCACTGGCTCCAACCTATTCAACAATACTCTACTGGAAATCTTCAAGGCTACAGGTGACAAAGTGATTTCCCTCCTGTTGCCACACCCACTCAGATCTTCTTTCTTTGGAATTTGCATGATCACACCATTCTTCCAACCTGATGGTATTATCTCTGTCAGCCACGTCTCACTGAGTAATATCTTCAAGACAAATACTAATCTGTCCTCCTCCACTTTAAAAATTTCCGGGAATAAACCATCCTCTCCTGGTGCCTTATAATTTATTTAACTGTTTTATCGCCTTAACCACTTCTTCTAGCCTGATCTCACCTTCTTCAATATTTAAATCTTCCTGAACAGGCGGTATATCCTCTTCTGGGGGACTGGTCTATTAAGAACTGTCTTAAAGTGCTCTTTCCATCTATTTCTGATTTCAACGTTTTTGGTCAGTAAATTACCTTCCATATCTCTGACTGGTATATCCTTAAGCTTACCAGCATTGCCACTCAGCTCTCCAATTGCTTTATATGCTGTCCGTTGACTCTATAATTTTTATGAATTTTTCATTTTTCGTTACCTTTTCATTAACTTGTGAATCCAAACTCAAGTACTTAGTTCTTGCTAATCCAAAATCTTCATTATTAACAAAATGCATCTCACTCCTCAATTTTGCCTCGCCTCTCTTTTTGATAATATCCCTCTTCATTATTAACAACATGCATCTCACTCCTCAATTTTGCCTCGCCTCTCTTTTTGATAATATCCCATGTTTCCTCAGACATCCACATCTTTTGCCTCAATCTGACTCAGTCTCATGATCGTACAACCAGCAGCCTGATGCAAAGCTTTATTCACATCCCCGCCATCTCATATACGCCTCTCCCTCCCTCCTCCAATGTTTCCAACGCCAAAAAACTGTTTCTGCATTCTGTTCTAAATTCTTCCTTTTCCTCTCCTTCCCTTCTAAGCATATAAATATTGTACCTATCAACAACAGGTTTTCCCTTCTTCTGACTTTTTAGCTTAAGTCTTATTTTTGCGACGCTGAGTTTATGATCACTACAAGTCTGTAATAAGTCTGTAAGATTCAATTTCCAAATTCTCAAAGACTGCTTTGAGGCAGAAGGTCTAGGAGATGAGGAGATGGGAAGGAAATTGGTCTTGGGAAGTACTGAAACAATCGAAACAATCTAAAGTTTCCTTTGGTCTGTTCAGAGATGCTACCTAAATCCCCATGAAGAGTATTACGCAAGATTAATAGAGGTTGAGAACGAGCTTCTGGAGGAGGAGGAGGAGGAAGAGGAGGAGGAGGAGGTTGCTTAGTGAAGAGTGAAGTCATCTTATGTGGATGGGAAAGACATGAGGGAATTACAGATGGGTCAGTGATGAAGAGAAGGAAAATTATATTATTATTATTTGTATTGAGCAAATGATTTTAACTTAGAACCTAAAGGGCTATGAATATGCCCATCCATTTTCTAGTTATCAGTGTACACATGTGTGAAAAGGAACAAAGAAGAAGTTAGAAGTAGACTTGAGTATATATATATATACAGTATATGTATATATATATATATATATATACATATACACATATACATATATGAATATTTATATATATATATATATATATATACACACACACACACACATATATATATATATATTATATATATATATATATATATATATATATATATATATATATATATATATATATATATATATATATATATATAATAAATAGATGTTTAAAGATAAACAAGCAAACCGAAGGGGAAACTTAACTATCTCGCAGGGAACTCAAACCCAAGACTGTGGAAGACCATATAGTGCAGCGTTACATTTGTTTTATGGTTACCACCTGGTGCCTGGCAGCAGGTATATCATATGAAGGCACATCTACTCCAGTTAATTACGCACAACATAATTCAAAGGCGGCGATGAGATGAAGACATATCCCCAAGGGGTTGCTAGAGGCGGAGAAAAAGGATATGAGTAGCTGGGAAGAGCTGCATCTGTGGCAGATGCGAAACTAGCGAGTCTACAAGGAGAAGGCGTGAAGTCATAAGTAAGGAGCCTGGATAGCAAGGCTTTATGCCTGAGCTCGGCAAATGTCTTTGAAATATCAGGAGCAAGGACAAAACATTCCCAAATCTTCCTGAGAAACGACCGTCAGGTGTGTTAGGTTACTCCTTAAAACTGGCAATGCTTTTGAATATGAATGGCCAAAATATTCACTATGATGATAAGGTGGCTTAACTGAATTTTTACCAGGGGGAAATTAGCAAAGTGTGAAAATTAAACTGTTAAATATATTTTGTTGTTAATGATACAAGGTTGAAATATAGTCCACGATCATAAGAATGCCATATTTAATAGTAGATATTAAAGACTTTCACGTTAATGAGTAAACGAATTCTTGCATCCTACACATTCATGGACATTTATAGAATACGCGAACTGAAGAAGTGCAAGTGGATTGATTAAAGTATCTATTTAACATTACATGCGATTAAATCCTGAAAACCGATAGAAACTGTTGTCACGGGCTATTGGAAAACTGCCGCTGAGGTTCTTGGTTCATCAGTAAAGCCATTTAGTTGATGTATGGAAACTCCACAACGATATCGATGCCTTTTCTCAAGGAGGTTTATCGTCAGTGGCCTGAAATGGATTGCCGCAACATAATGGCGCCTGGCCTTGGAATGTGTCATCCGTTTTGATAGCTCTCCTGTGTGGGATATTATCCCACGATATTTTTAGCCGTTAATGATGATGATGTTGGTTGAATTTTATATATATTCAACACTAGAAGGACAGAGTGATACATATATTTATATATATATATATATATATATATATATATATATATATATATATATATATATATATATATATATTTTTATATATATATATATATATATATATATATATATATATATATATATATATATATATATATATATATATATATAAACACGCATGGATATGAGCACTTAATTGTGGTTAAATTCCTCCATAACTGCTTCGCGTCAGTGAGTGTGCGGAGTCTCCCTATGCGACATGAAACAACAGCTTAACTTCCGTTGAAAAATGGAGTGATCACTTTGGATTAAGCTGGTTTGCATTTTGGTCGAGATATCCAGCAATAACTATAGCTCTGTTAATAATGGGAGTATTAGCCTCCTGGATAGTATAAATAACTGTTAGCGTGACTGTAATATTTCTTTTTGCCACAAATTTTGTATAATTCTTTTTTGCCACAAATTTTTTATATTTTTGCCACAGAGTTTTTAAAATTCTCTTTGCCATAAATTTTTCATAATGACTTTAATCGTTATCTCGCATTGTGTCATCTTTGCGTATAAGCATAGAAAAAGACATTTGGAAATATGTTTGTCAAGGACCGTAAGTTATTTTTCAAGAAATTCTAATCGTATATACTTGAGTATTTACCAGAACGTTTCACAAATATTCCTTGTGTCGTCAGGTGTCTTATACTAGAACCTCGACTAACAAGAAAATTTCAAGAAGGAAAACAAAATAATCTTACCCACACAATTTGGCATCTGGTGTCAGTTACGCACTCCTTCAGGATGTAGTTTTTCAGAGCGATGTGGGAAGTAATGTAAGGAAAACATTATATAGCGACGCACTGTTGTTCTGTAATAAATGGTGTATACCTGAGAGTGAACGCTAGAAAACTCATGTTTTCAGTTTTAATCGTTTGTTTGGTAGCTTGATGAAACTGTTTGCATTGCCCAGTTGATATATTCATTGATCTAGGATTCTAATTAACTCATTTTTTCGTCAGCCATAAGCATTAATTATTGACTAACAAATAAACGAATGAACAAATTGATTAGTTGATTAATTCTTTCATTTTTACGCGATTGATTCTGATATGAGAGAGAGAGAGAGAGAGAGAGAGAGAGAGAGAGAGAGAGAGAGAGAGAGAGAGAGAGTGTTAATCATACTGACAATCCTCCTGACCCAGTAGGACGGGAGCCAAAAATATTCCAAGACTACGCCGTCGGAACCTCCATGTGCCAGGGGTTACCAGGGGGTTACCAGGCAGTACAAAACCTCGGCAGCAAAATCCCGTTTTAGGAGACTGTGCATGTTGAAGTATTTCCTGTGACCATTGACAAATTACTCTTAGCATCGCTGGTCAGCAGTTAAGATGATCAAGACAACAGTAGATATTTTTTATTTTATTGAATAGTAGTTAAAATCGTATCCAGACTTTCAAAAGTTGCATACGATAACGCGCTTACGTAGTCAGTCGGTCAAAATCCATTTACGAACATAGACCTGTTTTCCAGTATGTCATCTGAAATCAGGTTTGGATTTTACGGACAAAATAGGCCTCATATCATACAGATGAAACGGTTATGTTTTCGATTGACAGCAGGAATACACCTGCAGTATCGTAGCCAAAGATCTTTACCTAACATCTTTGCAGAAAAGCCTTATCTGTGACTTCACAAATAGAGACAAAGCTAGGGATCGTACCACAATGTTGAAGATTAAACGTTACGTCTGGGTTGATAATTACTGCATCTAAACATGCTGGCAAGACTCATTTCTTGTGAGCGTAAAATTGGATGATCCGCGCTCTCTGACGACGACGGTATTTGAAGACCTCAAAGGAGAAGCTCATGGCCTTCCGGGCAGGTGCCTAAGGTTTTGCGCAGTAGCCAAACAGTTAACAAACAACACTGATTGGTACCTCGGCATTTTGTTTGACAAACAACACTGCTCACCGTGTGGTTTATGTACTCTCTAATCTTAGTATCCTTTATAAACAAATGCCAGCTTACCTCAAAACCCAGCCTATCATACCAAACAAACAAAAAAGAAAGAAAAAAATAGTATGATAAAGAAGAAGCAGTCTACTTCATGAGGATAGATAGTCTGCTAAAGCGTAATAAAACTCAGTGATGAAGCAATAACACTGATTGATTAGGAAACATATTAACTGATGGGACATGGTGTAACTTTACAGGACTTTGTCTTCCTAGTTATTACAGAATAATAGGCATTGCAGATATGCCTTGAATTAATTTAATGATTGGTGAATTATTGATACTGATAAATTTAATGATTTTCAATAAAAATCAATTTTTCCAGTTGTTTTTCCAGAGAAGGAGGAAGAGGTAGCAAGATTATTATGAATGATGAACAAAACAAAATTGAAATAGGAAACCGAGGTTTGTTAAGAAGAAAGAAGAGAAAAAAATCATTGTTTATGTTGCCTTTGTTTGTAAAGATCTATGATTAAAATGTCATGCCTGCAGGAGGTACTTAGTTATGATTGTGTCTTTCCGTATATTCATAATACCCGTCTTTCATAGCATTACGCATTTCCATCCGTATTCTCCGCTCTACTCTTTCGTATAGTCCCTTATCATTTCTTTTGCCATTTTTCTTTTATCTTTCAAGTATTTCCTCCTACTCGATCACTTCTCCTACCCTACCCTCCCCTCTCAAGTACATTCTTTCCTTACTTCGAGAGGCGGTTCCCGTTGTAGCTTCCGAATTATCCTTCAGGCCAACATCTTATGTACCTTACCTTAACTAATGCTGTCTCTTTGATGTCCAAAACATTTTGAAAGTGGCAACAGCTGTTACGCAGTGAAGTGTGTTGTTGTTGCTTTGTAAAATCTGATTTGAGATCGACGTCAGACTGCCTCACAAAATGTAGCTTTCAGATATCTTGTATGCGCTCATGTGCAGAATGGTTACACGAAGAAGGCAAGTTGAAGCAAGAAATAGACAGCCTATGAGACCTCGTTTCCCCTTGAACAGAGGAATTATAAAAGAATAACTGGGGATTTCCTCCATACCAGATGAAAGAACCAGCTAAACACAAGTGAGGATCATTGAAACAAGGAGCACAGAACATGGAGGATCCGGAGTTGACCGAGGGAGAGGTGATAAGGGTCCAGAAATACGAGTATCTTGGCTTCTCGCAAATGAGGACATTTCAACGGGATGAGGTATTATGAAGTTTTTCATCCTTACTAATTGCTTTTAATTAATGAAGTTGATCTGCTTTTCCTCATAAGCAAGCACTGTAATAAGACATTCGTTTCATTTCCAAGTTATTTGGTAAACGCTGGGTGTTTGGTTTTGCCCACCCAGGTACCATGTGTCTGTAAGGTGCGTATATGCGTGGCACGTATGTATGTACGTATGCATATTATATATATATATATAATATATATATATATATATATATATATATATATATATATATATATATATATATATATATATATATATATATATATTTTTTAAAGTTTCTGTATTCAGTATATCACAATTGTATGCACATGTATACCTATTCTCTCTAAGGTGTCCGTATGTATGTAAGTTGTTGGGAAGTAAAGCCGCGTGTTTGTTTGCTGTATAAAAGGCACTTATTTATAAACTTAAGAATCTTGGAGTGGGTGGATATGTTTTAGGATTACTTCAAGATTTCCTTACAGGTAGGGAGCAACGAGTTGCTGTGGACGGGATCTTTAGTGAGCCAAGACCTATTTTGTCTGGAGTTCCACAGGATAGTGTTCTTGGTCCACTGCTATTTTTCGAGTATACAGGTGATATGGTTGTTGGCCTGGAAAACAAGATTGTTCGGTATGCCGATGATGCAACACTTATAGGTCTAGTAAAGTCTCCACTCATGAGAAATGAAGCTGCCCTCATCCTCAATCGGGACATGGACCGGATCAGTGAATGGTGTGGTCGGTGGGGTATGAGGCTGAACTCCAGTAAAACAAAAACACTGTTGATTAGCAGATCTCGTACAGATTTCCCAACCCGTCCTCCCATTCAGGTGGATGGAACTTTGCTGAATGAGTTTGAAGCTTTAAATATTTTAGGTGTAACTTTCGAGGATGTCGTTTGTCGCTTTTCATAAGTTGTATTTTAACAGCCATTGGAACTTTGAAGTTCAAGCGAAGGTGCAATGCAGTACTACTTTAATACTGTTCTCCTTGCATTTTAATACATTTATATCTATTTATTAATTTATTTTCCTTATTTAAGAAGTGGGATCTCTTCTTTAAGTATTTCCTTTTACCTCCTCTGACTTCTTCCTAATGAACACCATATTCTTTGAAAGCTTGAATTTCAAGCCAATAGCCCCTGTGGGCTCATTCCATATGAATAGGTTTCATATTCTGAATAATAATAATAATAATAATAATAATAATAATAATAATAATAATAATAATAATAATGGTTAATGTTAGCATAGTTATTCAGGTGTCTGTTCGCTGCATTATGTGTATTTCTGCCTCTATTGCTTAATGACAGTCATGCTCTAATCCCATTTCATCATTCTGTTTTACAATGGATTTGTGTCACAAATCCATTGATTTGGAAAAATTGAATGACAAAAAGAATAGTAAGAATTTATTTACACACACATTTATATATATATATATATATATATATATATATATATATATATATATATATATATATATATATATATATATATATATATATATATATATATATACACACACACACACACACACACACACACACATTAATTTAATTTCAGGAGAGCTGGACTTACGCGGAGGAAAGAAAGTGGTGGCCATTTGTTTTCTTGCTTTACCAGAAGTTATATTATCCAGCGAACTGCTCTCTCTCTCTCTCTCTCTCTCTCTCTCTCTCTCTCTCTCTCTCTCTTCTGGTAAAGCAAGAAAACAAATGGCCACCACTTTCTTTCCTCCGCGTAAGTCCAGCTCCCTGAAAATTAATACTAAATTCCTCTTATTAAGTGGTGCGCTGGCAACTCTCTCTATTTACGCTGAAATTCGGTAAAAGTTGCCTCGATATGTTTATTGCAGCTCCTTTGTGAAATTACGCGCACGTCTGCTTGTTTAAAATGGGGTGCAGAAGAAATCTTTTGCATTTGCGAGATATTCTACAAGCACACGCGCAGGAATATATCAGGCACATTTGGCACATAAGTTCCTTAAACATCCTTGGTGTCGGGCGTGGGTCCAGCAACCTGTTCCATAAAACTTTTTGAAAGTAGCGAGGGTGACGCCATTGAAGCCGCCCTGTGCAGTAGGAAATAGCATGTACAGAAAAAAAGAAATATGCGATGCATAAATAGTTATGGCTAATTGTGCTTACTTATAAGGAGCTAAAAAGAATACGGGTTTTTTACTTACTAACACATCAGGTTTTACACAAAGGTAGCCGAAGAGAAAAACTTGAATTAATTGTTTTACCTTACGGTTATTCAACCGATTTTGAATTCCAGGGCATTGACAGCGGTCAGAAATAATATTGAATATTTTCTTGTTTTATATTTTAAAAATACTTTTTGAAGAAGAGATGCTGTGGGAAAATAACACAATATTAGAAGAAAAATGAAAGGAAAAGAGGGACATTGTTTTATCGTCATAGACTTACGAGTGTATTTGTTTGCTCGTTACAGGGGGCTTATAAAATGACACAAATATTCTTTATAAATGTTGTTTAGTGATGAAATTTCATTATATACTACATTTAATTCATCATTGGTTCATGTAGATGCTTCATAAATTCTACAATGTAAATTAAACTTGTATTAATTGTTTAGGAAAATTTTCATTGATCAAATTAAATAGAACTGTTTTTGCCCAGGTTTTGCAGATTCTGTCTGTCTCTCTGTTTGTTTATATTTGAAAATACTCAACGGTTAACCAAAGTAATGTCAAAGTGTCGGGTAAATTGTGAACTTTTACACCATTTGGTTATAATGGATTGGAAGTTAGATGGTAATATTATTAATAATGAATATAAAATTAATAGTAGTAATTCCTATTACTGGTCTTATTCCCAGCCATTCGGATTTTCCCTTGGGCGGAGTGTGGGTCTGGGGCGAGACCATGCTACTCTTCCTCTAATCAGCAGTCGCATACAGAGAATAATTAGATTGTCAGTCCCAGGGAACAGGCCCCTCACAAAAGTTAACCATTGTCGGTCAGCTTTCGTTGGTGGTCACCGGTCCGGCCTGGACCACACCAAACGTTGGTTAAGGCTCCTGAATACTTGATCAAAAGTCGCGCGCATAGTGAACGTATTATTATTATTATTATTATTATTATTATTATTATTATTATTCAGTAGATGAAACCTATTCATATGGAAAAAGCCCACAGGCGCTATTGGCTTGAAATTCAAGCCTCCAAGAATATGGTGTTCATTAGGAATATGGCGTTCATTGGGAAGAAGTTAGAGGAAGTAAAGGGAAATACATGCGGAAGAGATACCACTTATTAAAAAAATAAATTAATAAATAGATAAATAGATAAAAATGTGTCAAAATGCAAGAGGAATATTAGTAGGGTAGTAATGCATTGCATTTTGATTGCACTTTTGAAGTTCCAATCGCACAACATCCTCTGGGAGGCTGTTCCACAGTCCAACAGTGTGAGAAATAAAGGACCTCTGGACTGAGATGACCTCTTATGATGACGTCTTCACAGCTAGTCTGTTGTTTAAGTATTTTGCTTTAACATTTTGACGTATTTACTGAAATAGACAAACTGGATTAGGTGTTATTTATGTTTTAGACATAAACGTGTTCACAGCTGAAAGAAATGTTTGACTGTCTCCTTGAGGCAAATGAACCATGTAAAAGATTCGGAATAAAATTTCCTCCCGAGTAGCATGCTGAAGTGCTGTGGAAATGCGGAAATTAGGAACTCCCAGGATGGGACGTCCTCGTCACACCTGTTAGGCCGCTTTTTCCCACATTTACTCTGTGGAAATCGGTAGTCTTCGGATTTCACGGTTTGGTGATTTTTTTTTCCTTCTAATGCCAAGCTTTGGAATCCTTATTTTTCCTGACTCTTGTACCACTTGAGTCAGTTATGTAAATGTTTTTAAACCATTAACATGATATTTACCAAAGCATCAAAAAGTTATTTTTTTGTTGTTGTTTACTGACTCTCACATGGGTTCTTTTATACCTTTTTTTTGTGCCATCTTGAAAAGCAAATTCGTTGATCTACGTATAATGAATGTTTAATATATTTTTAAAACCAGGTTTTGTGAATAAAGATTTAAGTTATTTTTACAATATCCATTATCAGTATTATACTTTTTACCATTATTATTATTATTATTATTATTATTATTATTATTATTATTATTATTATTATTATTATTATTATTATTATTATTATTATTATTATTATTATTATTTAAGGACGATCTAAAATAAAGGAATAAAGGCTTGTCAGTTCCCACTTTGTAAACTGCGGTTCCTTTTTCCTCTTCTCCTCTAGTCTGGGCTAGTAAAGGGTTTTGGGTTGACCGTTCCATGTCTGTTTTCGTCTTCCTCTTAGGACCTGAGTCCCATCCTCCGTTGTAATGTGCAGTTCGAGTTGACTGCCCCTTAAATTTCGACTCTTAGCGTCACTGTTATCTCTACGTAGAACTCTCATAAATTCTTCATCATGACGAAGAATCATAACTCATTGGGCGAATGGTATTCGTTGGTAATTATTAATTATAATCCCAATTCTGTAAGTTTTCTTAGTGCGCACCAACCAGTTCCCTTGACCGTTCAGCTGAAGCCGAAGATGAGACCAAATCACAAAATGAAAATTTCCGGCCAAATGGATCTCACCTTCTTGCTATACATAGCGCTAAATAAAGATTTGTTCCACCTGTTTTGTTTAAAAAAGATAACATGAGGGTTTTGGAAAATTAAGAGATATTCTGTTACCAAATATAGCTAATAAGAACAAAAAATGTACCCTTTTATCCTGGTGCCACTCTTTCTAAAAGGAAAAAAGGATGTTTGGTGGAGTAATATATATATAAAATATATGTGTTTATATATACATACTGTGTATATGTTATATGAATGTTATATATATATATAATTATATGTATATATATTTATATATTATATATAAATTTATATATATATATAATTATATGTATATATATTTATGTATTATATATAAATTTATATATTATATATATATATATATATATATATATATATATATATATATATATATATATATATATATATATATATATATATATATATGCACACACACAGACATGACGTCTCTTTCCATATCCACTCACACCATCTGTAGAATTTAATAGTCTCTTCATATACTGCTATAAACATTATAACAGCTTAATGTAATAATCGCCTTTTATAGAACAAGAGGTATCGCAAACCTGGGCAGAGGAGGTCAAAGTTTATCATCCCGTGAAGTTTCACATTTCCTTTGTCGAGATAATGTAATAACACCGCGCACCAGCTACGGCATAACGGCTGTTTTTGAAATGACGTTATTCCTATTCGCAGGTGTATTATCATTTTGGATGCAGAATTTTAGGAGGGAAACATGTTATTACCCTAATTGGCGGAGAGAGAGAGAGAGAGAGAGAGAGAGAGAGAGAGAGAGAGAGAGAGAGAGAGAGAGAGAGAGAGAGAGAGAATTTGCTCTGTGATTTTTATTTGGCCTGGCTCTTTCCATTACAGCGATGGATTTCCTCGTTAGTGTTGCATTTCCACTGGATGCTGGGACGCAGTAGTTATTGTTTAGTTTTAGTGGAAAGGTAATTTTGTATCATACAGTATATATATATATATATATATATATATATATATATATATATATATATATATATATATATATATATATATATATATATATATTATATATATATATATATATGTGTGTGTGTGTGTGTGTGTGTGTGTGTGTGTGAAGTTCCTCGTTGGATGAGTCAGTAGAGTTGTTGGCTAGCACTCTGCTAGGCCCGAGTTCGAGTCTCCAGCCAGCCAATGAAGAATTAGAGGAATTTATTTCTGGTGATAGAAATTCATTTCTCGGTATTATGTGGTTCGGATTCCACAATGAGCTGTAGGTCCCGTTGCTAGGTAACCAGTTGGTTCTTAGCCACGTAAAATAAGTCTAATCCTTCGGGCCAGCCCTAGGAGAACAGTTAATCAGCTCAGTGGTCTGGTTAAACTAAGGTATACTTAACTTTCGTGTGTGTGTGTGTGTGTGTATATATATATATACAGTATATACATATGTGTGTGTGTTTGTATTACATTGTTTATTTGATTTTTTAACTTTGGTGGAATGGTAATTTTATATGATATATATATATGTATATTATATAATTATATATATATATATATATATATATATATATATATATATATATATATATATATATATATATATAATATATATATGCACAATATATTACGGTGTAACACGAGTTTATGTAAATATTTTGGGAAATGAAAAAGTCACTCTGAGCAGAAAATGTTCTATAAACTAGGCATTTTAAGGCTTCGTTTGTCGGTGAGGTGAATTCTTAAGATAACCGTTATCATGAAACGGGCAAGTAAGCTGGCGCGTACGGGGTGTCGGAGTAGTCAGGGATAGGGGGGAGAGGGTTGATGATGCGCGTTAGGCAAGTCAGTTGCCAGCCTTTTAATTATAATTTTTTCTTGCAGGATATTGAAAAATGTAACATTACAGTCCCTTCAGTTAGTAAATCACCTGAGAACAGACTACATGTAATTAATTTAAATGTTTAGCTTTACGCATCAAGAAAGTAGTGTAAATGTTGCTTGGCAACATATATTTATGATTGTTGAATTCTAGAGCAGACACTCCTGCCGCGTTGTCGCGGAATTGCGGAATCAGAAGTCAGGGCTAGGCCTACGCCTGTGCTGAATGAGTGATAGTGACAGGAATCATGATGACAAGGGATTGTAGGTAGGGAGGATACTGCACTTTGAACAATGTCAGCTTTTTTTTACCTCTTTCGGTTACTGTATGAATAAGCCACCTTTGGCAGGAAAGAATGAAGAAAGTGAATTTTCCATAATGTTCCCATTCTTTTAATTCTGACAGCAACGAAAGCGTTTTCATAGGTGTTTTTTTTTTCTTTGACTGTTGTGTGATGAATACTTTTGATCGAGGAGGAGATATTTTTGATATGTTTTAAATCTTTGATCAGTGTTTAATGAATAGGCCTATCTTTGATGGAGGGGAGATTCCATTAGGCTTGCTTTCCTCTCCTTTATCGGAGTCTAATGAATACCACTGACGGAGAGGGAGGTTTCAGTGACTCATGCAATTTTTCCCTTCTGTTCAGTATCTAAAGAATACATTTGATTTAGAGGCATTATATTCACATCGGCTTAATCGTCGATTTCCTTTTTTTTTTCTTTGTATAACAGTGGAGTTCATAACCATGTAGTCTAGAAATGGAACTGTTGCAAAACCCATAAATAAACATCTTATCTGCATATTCCACATTACTGGAACGGTAAAGCATTGTCTCCAGTTTCTTGCTCTCAAAATGAATCTGGAATTTGACTTTGTAACCCGGACACGCTCACTTATCCTGGCAGAAAAGCGAGACTGTTCAGAGTAACAAGTGAGCTGATCAGCTCCATCCCCCTCTCCCCAATATCCCTGACTAATCACTCCGACATCCTGTACGCCATCTTACTTGCCTCTTTCATGATAACAGTTATTTTAAAAATTTACCTCACCAACAAACGAAGCCTTAAAATGTATATGTTTGTAGGACATTTTCTGCTCAGAATTACTTTTACTTTCATTTCCCAAAATATTTGCATAAACTCGTGTTACACCCTGTATATGTATATGTATATATATATATATATACATATATATGTGTATGTATGTATATGTATATATATATATGAAGTATATATATATATATATATATATATATATATATATACATATATATACATATATATGTGTATGTATGTATATGTATATATATATGAAGTATATATGTATGTATATATATATATATATATATATATATATATATATATATATATATATATATATATATATATATATATACTGTGTGTGTGCGTACATGTGAGTATGTGTGTTTGTATGTCATTGTTTATTTTCTGTATTTTTTAAAACTATTTGGTGAAATGGTGTATATATACTGTATATACATTATATATTATATATGTATATATGTCAATTATATATACATATATATATATTATATATATACACGTCTATGTGTGTTTGCGTTTGTGGTATATATGTTTGTGTGTTTGTGTGCCATTATTTATTTTCTTTATTTTTTAAATTTTTACCGCTAGTTTCATTCAGTAATACGTAGGTCCTTCATGTTCATAGTTTTGTTATAATGAAAATGCTTATGTGGCTTTTATCAACACTTATACATTCATTGCATCAAGAAATCTGAGCATTTCTAAACTGTTCCTGTCTGCGCATAATGTCTGATCTATAATATATGCACTTACATAAAAACTGCAAAAGAATATTAAATTTAATCAGTTGTTGAAAATAATGGAGAGGATTATGTAAATACTCGTACTAAAGAAATTGCAAGGTAAAGTTGAGGAAAAATAGAACTTGCAGTTTCCAGTTTAAAAGTTGGATTGATATTTTCAGTACAGTGCAAAAATACCGCAATTCTTTCTTGCTGTAAAACAAAAATATTCAATGTTAAAATAGGCCGGTGTTCTCAAATGTGGTTACTACAAATTAAGACGACTTAATTATAGGCGGGTTGGGCGACGCAAAGAAAAAATTTTGTTTGTCGGGAGAAAATAGGAGCAGCTGAAAACTGTTGCAGTTCCCCCAATTCGTTTACCATTAACAGTTTACAAATACTGTAACGCTTGATGGAGTTCTCCAGCGCCATTTGTTTGTGGACACTTGCAAAATCGTTATTGCTCTCATCGAATTCGTTTAAATACTGAAAATAAGAATTATGGAATGTTAGTGGATGCATATTAAGTAGTCATCATTAATTTTGATAAAAAAAAGTATGGTGTCTGCCATTTAAGTTATACTTCAAACTCAGGCATCCGTAAAGTGTCTTCATATTCGAATCCTACATCTCTGTTGGTTGTCCCAAGCCCAAAGGCCCTCACCAGTCATCTTAACTTCTCCAATACCTTACCATACATACAGGCAGCTTGTAGCGAGGGCCTTCATTGGCGCAAGGCCAGCTTCTCAGAAAAAATTGTGTTCCCAAGTAATGAGCGTAACTGATGAAGTACAGCCAAAGTAACGGTGGTTTTATAAACATTTTCATATATTTTTCGATGTAGTTTGGAATTTCAGTTTTTTATTTTTCCTTTTTACGAGAATCCTGAAGTTCAAAGATCAGAAACATAATCCGATTTTTATCGTAGTACCAAAAGTGAGACGCCTGAGTCTTCCTTCCTCTCAACAAAGAAAAAAAAATTGTGAACTTTAAGATAAGTAAAAAAGCGTATAAGTCTCTGCCAACAGGAAATGAAGCCGTTTCTTTGAACGACGTCTGTAATGTAAGTACAGTACTTAAGTTAGCGAGATGTTTTTTAATCTAATTCAGTGGCAAAGAAATAAATGAATTTCCTTGAACGGTTTTAAAATCATGTTTATGTTCCCGGTTCTTTAAAAAAGAATTTTAGTGTGCCTTTCGACTTACTTGAGATTAAATGAAATTAGGAATAAAAATAGGAAAATGTGATGTTTCGACCTGAACGTTTAGAAAAATCAGCAATACTTTATTACTTCAAAAAGATCTGAGTATGAATGCTCTCATTGGGAGTGTGTAGTCGTATGTTTGCGTACTTATACCTCGGCATACATGTGTACGTGTTTGTGTCTTTAAAGGTATACAGTATGTGGATCGCTCAGTCCTGAATTTTGACCGTGAAACAGTCGCGGAGATCATTAGAAGTTGAAGATATCCTAAGCCAGTCTGAGAACTTACTCTTCCGCTGCGAAGGAAATTTGGCGATAGAAACTCGCGTCGCATAACTCGAATTCCCTATATACTGTATATATATATATATATATATATATATATATATATATATATATATATATATATATATATATATATATATATATATATATGTATATAGTATGTATATATACATATATATATGTATCTATATATATATACATAGTAAGTAAAGGACAAAAAGTCGAAAGACCTTGCAGTACTCCATTGTTTCTCTTTCCTTCGTAGATTTTGTCTTTATTTATATATCAATCACGTTCCATATTTTCGTTCATTCAGTTATACACACACACACACACACACACACACACACACACAGATATATATATATATATATATATATATATATATATATATATATATATATATATATATATGTGTATAACCCAACACTCAGCTGTTTGCCCTATCAGAAGGTCCTTCTTGAGAGAAAACAGCTCAACAGTCATTGCCATATTCATACTTGAACAGTTGAGTCTTGGATTAATCCCACGTGCCGTAAAAATTCGACGACAATTTTGGTGTTTTTATGCGTGCAAAATTATGCAAAACCTTACTGACTGCTTTTCCTGTTATATGCAGCGAAGGTGAGACGCTGCACTTGAACAAATAACTTTTAATCTCGTATTTCGTTGAAATATACTTTGCTCCGTAGCTCCCATAAACCGGCTTGCAGGTAGATGGTTTCACATTATGATTGTTTCACGGGGAAGAAAAGCATCTAAAGTCATTCGTCTTGGGGCTTGTTAGATCCATCTTACCTCTCAGCGGCATCTTCCAGACATGTTTGTTTTTCGTGACAGCCTCCAGAAAGGGTAAGGCTGAAGGCTTTCAGCATTACTTCACAGAGAGCCTATAGATGCCTGTGTCCACTGCACAGCTTCGCTGGTTCTTCAATAACTGTTTTTCTTTGTTATCCACTTAAATTTGGGAATACAAAGAGGTGGCTGGTAAAGGATAACATTTTTTCGTGGTAAATTGTATGATAATTGTATGAATTTAAATGAACGACGAAGGCCGTTTGAGCTTTTCAAAGTTTTCTCATCACTTGACAGCAAAATGTTTTTCGTTAGAAAAGGCAATATTAATAATAGCGGTAATTAAGTTAGAATTTCAATAACAAGGCTCTGGTAATACATTAACGTTGATGTGCCTATAACTGGTCCCGGAAGGCGTTTTTTTTTTTTAATCCGGAAACTTGTTTGAGTGACTGATTTCGAAAATTGGCACCAAACAACCGTGGTTCTCGATGCTTTCAATATGGTACGTATGGATATTTTATAAGAAATCTTTATATCAAATTTCCCCTCCTAATTCCTTGCTCGGAAGGGGAAAGAAGAGGTTATTCCTCACTAGAGCACGTAATGTATGTATACACATATATCTATGTATATGTGTATATAATGTATATATACATAATTATATTTTAATATATATATGTATATAATATATACATATACACATTATATATATATACATACAGTATATATGTACACATACATATATCTATATATGTATGTATGTATATATATATATATATATATATATATATATATATATATATATATATATATATATATATATATATATATATATATATATATATATATATATATATATATATATATATATGAGAGAGAGAGAGAGATAAAACTGTCGACGCCTTGAATGGGAAGTGAACGCTAAGAAACCTCCTAGTAGTAGGAATAAATGGAAGTGCGGGAAGAGGAGCAAACTCACAGGTCACTGCTCATAAACCGGGGGATAATAGCGCCATATTTAGTTCGGTCTGATAATTACAAGCCTCAGGGAAAGCGAATTACTTCGGGGCGTCTCATTACTATCACATTTATAACACTTAACCCTGCCGCAAATGGCTTCACTGTTTTGTGTATTCATCTGCTGCATTTACCCTCCGGAAAAGTATAGATAAGCATTTCGTTAATGAAATAATTGCGGTGGTATTCCAAATCAGCGAGAAGTAATGTTCTTGAAATTTTTAAATCACAGAATATGATATATATCGCTTATATGTTTTTACGTGCACACACACACTTGCATATACAGCATGGAATTGACCAGAGAGAAGTTCATAAGTAACTCTTCATTTTCCATTTTTATACATCAAGTGACTGTTGATGTAGTTGGTAAAAAAAAAAAATCTGAAGAGCTAGTAGCTTTATTTTAACGAAATGGTAACTCAAGTGAATTTAAAATAACCTGAATATTTTTAGATATATAAGTCAACAGTGATGAAGCAAAAAAAAGAAAGAACCAAAGTAATCTACACGGTAAACGATAATTGATTTGATGTGGAATGAATAACAAAATAATTTATAAAATGTCATAAAGTTTTTTTTTTTTGATGAACAATTGCTGGATGGATCAGCCGCTCATGCCTTTTATTTCCTAAATGAGGAATTTTCTGTATGAGAGGAGGTTAACTCTAAACGATATTTTTTAATGCTTGATCAATTAACTCGTAACCCTGGAGAATATCAAGTGATAATCTGCTCCATTGTATTTCATGAAGATCTTGAAATGAAATTCCGTTTTCATGGAAATGGGTGAAAGTGGGTTTAGGTTGAGAGTGACTGTTCATTCGATGAATAATGTAACCTGAATATTGTTGTTATTCTTGGTGGTTTGGATGACCATTTGACCCTGATCGTGTGTTGTCAGTGTTTAAATGGGGTAGGTGTTTCCTTATTTGGATGTGCAAAGCAGAATCTGCATAAACAAATGGGGCAACACAAATCTTTCGATTACTGTATAACTAAAAAGAAAAGATATCGATTTCAGTATGAATACAGCGACGTTTTCAACATTCATGCATAAATGTTAGGTTTCTTTGCACTATCAGTTGATACATAGCTTGGAATTCATTAGACGGATTAAAATTTGATTATCCTCGAAACTGACGTCTTCAATGACGTGACTGTGGTAACTAAAGAAAAATGGTTGATATAGAAAATTTTATTTCTGTTTTACTGTAAAGCTATTGAGATCAGACTGGATTAAATGACTGCTTATCCTAGAAGTGACTAACATACAATACTTGAGAATGTTGGTACACAATTTAGAAATGATCAGTATGAGTGTTCATGAGTTGTTTAACTTTAATCCTGTCACATTTCGGGGGACTTGTACATTGTTACCCCAAACTCTTCCTCCTAAATGGTAAAAGGAAAATATAGGAGAAAGGGTTAAATTTTAGGTAGGACATCTAAACGAATAACAGTGACCCGGGTACAAAAGATGGGTTTTTAAGTCGTTAATACCGTCTTAATACCTTCTACAGGGTGTCGCGCAAGGCTGTAGTGAGATCCAGGAAAACGGGTTATCTAATGACCGTGCTTGTACAAGTTACAAGGTCCCGAACTGTTAAGAGTATCAAGAGGTTTTTTTTCCTCTATTACTTGAAATATATTGCAAGATAGGGGGCAGCTTCTTCTTGTGGGGAATGATGTAGATTCCCCCAAATCGAATTTCAAAAGGTCAAGAGTATTCTCTTATCTCATTATAATAATCGTTTCTTGAAGAAGCCGAACTTGGGTAACTTGAATAACAAGCTTCCCCCAGAATAGAATGCCCGAGCATGGGAAACGAAGGGAAAAGAAGAGACAAGAGGAGACGGAACTATATTTAAACATAAATGAGGATTTATAGCGGATAACTGAATAGAGATAAAACTCGCAAGTAAACTGGATTCATTAGCCACGAATAGAAGAATGTCACTTGAATTACCTTTGGAATATCTTGCTTACGAGTACCATCATGGGTAGCGGGAAACGACTCCACCGTCTTGATCTAGAAGAAAGGAGTGTAATGAAGTTTCAGCAGCTGAATAGAATAAAGAAGCTCTCACCGGGAGAGGCGAACGGCAGGCTCTGTCTCAAGAGGATCAAGAACCGACAATGACAGAGGAAGTTCTCGGCCCAAGTCATGTCTATTGAATTTCGAGAGACAGACTCTAACCACTTTCAGGTACCAGTCTAAAAACGGCAGCTAACTTATTCATCATATGACCTCTGAAGCACAGATCTACAATTCCGTCTTGCACATACATATTCATATCAATTTCATGCCCTGTTTTGAGTTTTT
>NC_089763.1:52852586-52865086 GCF_040412425.1 Macrobrachium rosenbergii
TACACTTGCTCGAGTTATGCTATGTTGATAAGGTATGCTGATCCCTGCAGGAATTGCTATTTCAAAATTGAGTCTATCAACGGGGACAGGGTGTGTTCTTGTCTCGTCATCAAGGCGGTCTGTGCACTTGCTTTATCAAAATGACGGACGACTTTTGATTAAAAAGATTAAAAAGCAACAAAAATGAAAATGGCTTTGGCTAAGTAATGAGAAAGTACATTAAAAGTTTATTAAAAAAGATAAAAAATATCGGACAATGTTTCATGAAAGTAATAGTCATAAATATGAGTGTTTAACGATATGAAAACGAAAAAAGGCAGGTAAATTATACCCATGACAGCCGGAAACGTGCCTGCTGGTGATAATGTGAAGGAAACTATTAAGAGAATAGTACTTAGGTGGCAGTTTCAAAGACGAACAGGTCCATTGATCTTCGTGAAGTGCCATTCAGGCTCTTAAATTCATATCTGACTTCATTGGTTGAGGCACACTAAGAACGCCGTTATACAGCTCATGACGCTGTCTTTTACCATTACTTATATATATATATATATATATATATATATATATATATATATATATATATATATATATATATATATATATATATATATATATATATATATATATATATATATATATATATATATATATATATATATATATATATATATATATATATGAGAGAGAGAGAGAGAGAGAGAGAGAGAGATTGAAGCTATTCAGTGGAACTGCTTATGAACTATGAAAGTGTACAAGACCTCGTCAGAAAGCTGGTTGGCAAAAGTTGGAGAAATGTATGAACTGAGGTGCTTTGGCCTTGCGGATAAACGGGGAGAACTGATGGGTTAAAAATGCTCGGTGTATTGGATAAAGGGAAGTGACCCATTGATTGATGAAATTGAGATCGTTAGTGCTAGAAACAGAATCTTGGTATTCGATGCATTATATATTAAGCGAGAAAGGAAGGATAAGCCTCGGTGGTACTGCTTTGCGTCCTTGAAGAGGTTCAAAGGTACTGGAATTTTTTATTTCTAACTTTCGCGTTTTTCTTTTTCATTTTTTATATTTCCTATTTTCACTTTTGCTCGGAGATTGATTTCATCCTTGCTTCCTCTACTCTGATATATATCTTTTTACCTTAGAGTAACCTTTAGGAAATTGGATATAATTTTATATTTACATATATACATACATGCATACACACACACACACACATACATATATATATATATATATATATATATATATATATATACTACATATATATATATATATATATATATATATATATATATATATATATATATATATATATATATATATATATATATATATATATATATATAGTGTTTATGACTGTGCCTTTTAGAGTGACGAATATATGAAAATAGTAAAAATAGAATGCTGAAACACAATTAGAGAGAAGACCCATTTCAGAGGGTGACTCTTTGTTTTAGTTATTCGATTCCATCACCAACTGATTGCATTGGTTTTTGTACAGTATTGTTGCTTTCCAGTGTAGATTTAATCAGGTTATTCTGTCTTGCAAAAAAGAAAACCCCGTATCCTCGTAGATGCAAGACGAAGAGATCATGAAAATTATCATCAGAAACACATGTTCACTGAGACCTTTAGTTTTCAGATGATAGATGCAATGCCTCGGATATTATTGGCTCGAGATACCATGTGAAGTTTGTTGTAAACTAAAAATAAATCATGAAAGATGGTAACAGTATAACCATTCCGCTCTTTTCAAACGTAAATTTCGTAAAATCTGACTCGGTTTTTTATGAAATAACGAAAGGTTCATAATTATGTTGGAAACAGTATCGAAATGAACAGGTTATGATTTTGCTATTGTATTTACAAATTAAAATGCTAGTGTTTTATTAGTATGTGTTAGATTTGATAGAGAAAGCCTGTATCTCCTTTTAGCATTTTTGAAATTAGGTGAAATTTTGAATCAGTTTCGAAACGTCTAAAGTCATACCTTGTAGGTAAGGAATAAAGAGTAGTTATACTAAATTTATAATATTTTCTCAGTGTAATTAATAGCCTTTTACAAGATTTTAACTGAATAACACAGGAAACCCAATCTGGATGTAAATGTAATGTGATTAGTTAGTTACATAGAAAGTCTGCAAACTGATGGATCCATAAAGTGTGAGGTATTTTAAGACTGTAAATCAGGATGTAGAAAATTTACAAGCCAATATCCACGTGCTAATATTACTTCATGAACTTTTAAGCACATATTCTTTGTGATGGATATGCATTTCAGTTGCACTAAAGATGATTGTCTTTGTAGTAGCAGTGTAAAATATCTGCCCTAGATACATCATTTTGTTGTAATTCTTAGTGCTCTCAATTTAGATAAAAAAAAATTACTCATAAACATGTTCACGGTTCACCTTAAATTTTGAATTATTTTTATAGGGTCGGGCAAAGACCTTGATGGAAGAGAAGGGCTGGTTTAGTCTCGCACTTAGTGAAGTAGGCGTGTCGTGTAATTTGTGTTATTTCAATGGCTCTGGTTTCCTCTTTGATGTGAATTTCGTTTATTACCGAGTTCATCAACTTACGAGGAATCATTAAGCACCCTTTAGGGTTGGAATGTTTTTGGCTCTGGGTATGAAGTCCATCAAAAGGAATTCGAAGGAAATTCATTTAGTAAACTTCACGGAAACAGGGGGAACTCGATTTTGATGTAAATGAGTTCCCTCTTTCCGTTTTTGGTAATCTGTTTAGAATAACAGAGGTCGCGTAATTTGTTCTCAGATTTGTTTATTTGCTCATATTTGTTTGTTGAACGACTGGTTTTTTGCACAACATTATTTGTTTGCGAACATAATGTTCTAGAATATATGTCCTCACGTTATTTTAGAAATCGTAATTGCACTCTGGTACATAAAGATGTGGAAATAATTTTCAAAATGTAACATAGAATAATACTTCATTGCTTTCTGTAAATATTAATATATTTTGTAATATCTTTGCTAATACTTTGGTTATATTCTGACCTTTCAATGTTAATGATCTCCTCTTATAATAGCTCATACTGAGGGCGAGAACTACATCAGTTATTGTATTAGTGTATGAATGATTGATCTATTTATTTCATGTATAATAACCAACTTTCATTGCCCGGGCTCAGGCATTTAATTATCCCTCATTATATATTGGGAGAGAACGATTTTACGTAACATGAGTGCCTCATTTACCTTACAGCTGCTTCCAAGTCAGGGGCTGTGTGCATTTTTCTGTCTGCTTTCTCTGGCCTTTCTCATTTATTTTAATTTGACATCAAGTTTTAATGTTGATGCAATAGTTCCTTTCCATTATTTTCGAGTTAGATGATATGTATACAGATTATGTATATATGTAAATATATATATAAATGCATATATACATATATGTATATATATGCATATATATGTACGTATGTGTATATTTATGCATGTATATATATATATATATATATATATATATATATATATATATATATATATATATATATATATACATACCGAAGAGGAATTATAATTGATAAGTGGTTCGTCATTCATTCAAGCAAGCCCATGACATGATGAACCACTTATCAATTATAATTCCCTTCGATATATATATATATATATATATATATATATATATATATATATATATATATATATATATATATATATATATATATATATATGCTATGTATGTATGTACGTATAAAGGATGCATGATTGTCCGAAGAACATTTTTGTTCTTATTGCCAAGGTTTCACGACTCATCCCATTTTCAAGGGTAAAATCTAAAATAGACAGTTCAGTGTGAGAGACAACTCTTACAAGAGTCTTAGAAGCTTAAAGTACTTAATGGAATGGTACATGAAAGATGTCACAAAGCAAATCACTTAAAAAAGAAATGTACAGTAAAAATTTAAAAATAATAGTCTTTATAATCTTAGTAGGCCGAATACATCATCCTGTCAGGTACAGTTAGCAGAACTGTGTATGGACTTGTAGATGAACTATACACCCAAAAGGTTCCAGTAATGCCAAAAAAGATTTTCATGTCTCATTACCGTTCATAAGAAATGACAGATATAGAAAGGAATTCAAGTTATTTTGAGCGGTTTCCCAGTTATCGAGATCAGATTTATTTTTATGAATCCCTTAACCTAGGGATCGATGTTCAAATGGATTATTCAGCGGTTTGTATGTTTACATGTCTGTGAAGTAATCTCGGAAATTGCCTGGGATTCACACAAAGGTTACTGATGGTTAGCAAAGTTTTTTTTTCGGAGAGTTGCACAAAACTGCATGTACTTTTAATTAAAAGAGTTTTCAAGGATCAGAGAACATGCATCGAAGTGCAAAGCTCAACACTTCTTAAAAGAACTTCGAAATTATTGCACAAGAACCGAAGAACGTTTTATTGATATTTGAGTATTTTGATGAAGCAACTGGTACTTAGACTAAATAATTGTCCTCTGCATCCTTCCTCCTTACTTGAGGTGGTTATTTCCAAATCATCTTTGCCGGCGTTTCCCTTTTCGGAGTCACTCTTAACTGCCTCTGATAGGTTGGTGTCCTTTTATTACCAAGTTTCTAAATATTAATGATTTCAAATTACTGTTGCACGTTTTGTTTTTAAGTGATTTTTATGATAACTTTTATTTAATGATTGTTATGAATAATACACTTTTAAGAATCTTGTACGTGTTTTAACAGAGTTGTTTCTTATGTTATATCATGCCTTGTTTAGAAGTTAGAAAGGGATGATTCCCGTTATATTGGTCAGTAACGAACAAAAATATTCTCCTGACTATCCGTCATCCTTTTCATTCAATTTTTGAAACTGTCCGGGAGAAATGCTCTCTCTCTCTCTCTCTCTCTCTCTCTATATATATATATATATATATATATATATATATATATATATATATATATTTCTCTCTCTCTCTCTCTATATATATCTATATATATATATATATATATATATATATATATATATATATGTATGTATGTATAGATATATTGTTTGTATGTATATATAGATATATAGATATATTGTTTTAATCTGATATATATATAAATATATATATATATAGATAGATAGATAGATAGATAGATATAAATAAATTTATAATACATATTAATGAATGTACACTTACACGTACACACCAATAATTCCCAGAGTTGATTATTTCGGAAAACAAACGCGCATAAAATGATACGAAACGTTAAGGTGATTATCGTTCATTCATTATCAGTGCAATCCACAATCCAACCTGCAATTGAGTGAGAAATAACTTTCCAAACAAGGAAAGTTTATTCCGGCACCAACGAAAAAGAATAGTTCTGTTTTTTCTGTTTGATAATACACCTGCTTGCTCTTTTCCCTGGGTGCTTTCTTGAGGACACCAATAAGAGCCAGGTTTTGGAAACCCAATTACTGTATGTCGGGCTTTTTTTTTTCACTGCAAGGACCCGTAGGGGGATAGTGTCGTCATTGCACCTCACGTGGTGCACTGTAGGCATTACTTGAGGGTCTTTGGAGCGTCCCTTCGGCCTCTAGCTGCAACCTCTTTCATTCCTTTTATTGTATCTCCATTCATATTCTCTTTCTTCCGTCTGACTTTCCACCCTCTTCAACACTTGTTTCATAGTGCAACTGCGAAGTATTCCTCCTGTTACCAATTTCAGACATCCTTACTTTCAGTTTCCGTCTCAGCGCTGAATGACCTTATAGGTCCCAGCCCTTGGCCTTTAGCCTAAATCCTATATTCTGTTCTGTTCTCACTGAAAGGGAGATGCTCTAGAACTGAAATATTTTACGGTCTTTCTTAAATTTATGTTATATAATGCTTTTAAATTAACACTGGTCCCGCCAGAAAGTCTTACCCCTTATTGTTTTCAGCGCACATGTACGGGCATGGGGTTGCCAGACCAACGCCTAGCCACATAGATGTTCTAGGAGCTTATGCGCAGGTGGTTGGCATTTCTTGCTGGACATCCATTCAAATGCTGATCCAACTCAACTTCGCTTACTTTCTCTGTTCAGTAGTGGAAGAACACCTGAAATTATAGTATCCCGGTCAATTATATACAGTATATGCTGTATGTATATATATATATATATATATATATATATTATACTTTTGTATGATATTTATATATATATATTTATATTTATTTATATATATGTATATATACATACATATATATATACATATATATCTATCTATATAATATATATATATATATATATATATATATATATATATATATATATATATATTTATATATTTATATATGTATATATATATATATATACATACATATACTCTTACATATACTATATACATATATATATATATAATGCATATATATATATATATATATATATATATATACTCTTATATATTATACATATATATATATATATATATATATATATATATATATATATATATATATATATATATATATATATATATATATATATATAATGTGTGTGTTTTGTTTGTTTTCTTCCTTTATATTATTTAACAGCGTCGTATGATAAGCTGTGTCGGAGAAGAAAGAATACTGTGCCATTACCCTTAGTGGTGAAAAATAGAAACCAACAAAACACCGTTATATAGGATTCTTATGATTATATATAAGCACCACTTGTGAGCATCGGCCCATTTCTAATGAGAAGATAAGCTGCACAACTGTCGGAATATATAACGTTTTCTTTCCATTTGTTCCTTTTCAGCCTCGAAGCTGTCTGTTTATCTATCTGTTTGTGCAAATATTGACGATGTTTATTTCTTTTCCTTGGCTTCCGGTATTATGCTGTCATTTAATATCATGCATTTACGGTAATCAGCTTACAGTTAATATGATGTATTTATGTATAGGTGTATGTATGCATGCATATATGTCATAGTGTACTCAAGATAGTGTGTCGGTCGATACACATTTGACACTTATAAGTAGAGCAGCCACATGAGATAGGTAGATTTAGATGTCTCTCCACCAAATGCTGGCTGAGAGTGAACAATAAGAATACTAAACTTTATTGCAATATGTTCCACCCTGCTTAGCAGGGAATTTCCTTCACACGATGCCATGGATAAACCATTTTCTGGGAAAAGGTTTTGTGAAGATAATTTTAGAATTTAAAACAGACATTTTAGTAAAAAGAGAAAATAGTGAATTTCATGCAAGTTATATAGAAGTTCATTTAACTTTCATAGGGCATTGGTGTTGAAACCTCGAAAGAAGATTGGTCAAAGTAGACAAAAATCTCATAGGATTTCAGTCAGAGTATTGTAATAGCGTCGTTTTGGAGATATGCATTAAGCTCTGGAGTTCTGCATCTCCCCCTCAAAAAAAAAAAAAAAAAAAGAAGGAGAATATAGCCTATGTTGGGATTCTGTTATTGGGGGTTTGAGTGGGCTGTGAAGACTAAAAAGAACACGAGTCACTTGAGAGTAGTTATGCATGTAAGCTCCCGTAAAGGATTCCATGTGAGGCCGTAATGGACCTCTTAATGACTTTTTCGCTTTGGTAGATCTTCCAATAGACTAGCTAATGACGTGTCATTTCAATTACATTTCCAAAATGGCTTTTAGCTAGATGTGGATTTCAAATCTAGAACGTTTTCAAGAGGCCTTGCAGTGCTAGTCTTCAGATCCGTTAGAAAATGTTTAGATGAGTCAGCGTTGAAGAATCCTTGCTGCTTTCAAGTTTACATATACTGCTTTTAATGGTGTAATTGTTAGTCACTTTATCTTATCTTCTCATTAATAATTTATAAGCATAGGACTTACTTAAATTTAAAACTAAAGGTAACATAAAACCAGGTTATTGCGGGGACTGCTTTCTAAAAATGTTCTAATTAGCTGCTATTTGAACGCCATTAGCTGTGGTCCTCTTCGCTCTCTTAGCACCTAGAAAGTTAGTAACACCAGTCTTCCTTTCGTTAATTTCATGCACAGTTATCATCGAGTTTATAAGCTTCTTGAAAATTTGGTTTTGAGACCAAACGAAGAAACGCCAACAACACTAGACACTTTAGGAACAAGGAAGACAGTTCAACTTCTGTGAGACAGATAAAAATTTAATAATTTTTGTTGTGAAATTTATAAGAAATTGGTCTAGAGGTTGTTGGAAGTAACTAGATTATCTTTTATTATTGAATGTTATATTTGCACTCACTTCATGTATGTTTTTGTTACTGTAAATGCTGAAATCCTATCAGACCTGTGTGTGTGTGTGTGTGTCAAACCCTTTGTAAGGTCAGATACCTCCTTGCAGGTGGAGTGGTCTGTGTATGAATGAGTGGAAATTTAAGAGAATATGATTCGAGTTAATATCACCCTTTGAATTCTCGTACTTGGGGTCACATTTCCAGTGGCAATGGAACTTTCCCATGATATTGTTAGTTTGTTTACAATATATATTGCTTCCTATGATCTGCAAAGCAGACTAGATAAAATCTGAATACATCACCCAGGCCTTTGTCTTATCTATAAAAATCTCGGATTCTGTGCCTGATTCTGTGTTCTCTCGGACGTTTATTGATATTATGTAAGGGCGGATCGATCATCATCTACGAAACCTTATCATTTTTGTGTTTTTCTTTTTTTAGTTTTCTGTAAAAGAAAACTATTGAGATCACTATTTGCCTTTCCGTCCGCACTTTTTCTGTCCGCCCTCAGATCTTAAAAACTACTGAGGCTGGAGGACTGCAAATTGGTTTGTTGATCATCCACCCTCCAATTATCAAACATACCAAAATGCAGCCCTCTAGCCTCAGTATTTTTATTTTGCTTAAGGTTATAGTTAACCAAGATCGTGCGTCTGGCACCGCTATAGGTGTCAACAATACAGCCCATCACCAGGCCGTGGCTGCAAGTTTCATGGGCCGCGGTGAGAGTTTCATGGGCCGTGGCTGAGAGTCTAATTCAGCGTTATACGTTGTACAGAAAACTCGATTGCGCCGAAGAAAGTTCGGCGCCTTTTTTACTTGTTTCTTGTCATACTTGGTTGCACGCTGTCGGTTTTATGCTTTATCAAGTTTTTTTTTTCTGGGATTGTTATTTCAACACTGATTTTCTGTGAATATTTATTAGGCAAGCTTAAATACACGATTCACAGTATAGGCAATAAATAAGTTTTAACAATGAAATAAATATTAATAATATAAACTTAACAAATAATGAAACAACAAGATACATAAACATCTGGAAATGTTAGTAAAACATAGCAAAATGTTAGTGGTTCCCTAAGTCTTGCTTATATATCACCTTAAAGCTGGTATTATTGAACCTGCGTGCAATTCTCGCTTTTGTTTCTTTTTCTTCCGTGTGTGGAAGGCTTATTATGACATTTCTAATCAGAAAAATTAAGGTGTGATATGTCTGTTATGTAGACGTTGAATTTCCTATGCCTTAGCCAGTATAGATTTTATACAAGTTTGATATCGCATTTGTATTCCTGTGTATGTATAGTTATTTTATTTTTTGTACTTGTGTTTTATTACTGCTCTTTACTCTTAGGGAGAAGAGTGCAACTTCAAATGAATATTCCGCTAAACGTATTTAGCATTATGTTACTGGGCTCTTTCAAAATTGGCCGTATCTCATTTCTTCGGTTCTGTGGTTATTGCAGTTTGTCTTCGTCTTTTGATGATTCTCTTTCTGCTTTCTAGATTTATCGAAAATTGTGATCAGCATTGGTGTCTCAGCATCTTCCACATCTTTTTCGTCAAAAACGTCTTGTTTACTTGACAGAGCTTTCTTTCCCCTCATGTGGGATTTGTATGACCTCCCGCAGAGGTGTTAAGCCGTTGAGGCAGAATTGAGGCCCACGTTATTATTGATGACAGGACGTCTGTTAAGCAGTTGCCCTTTGATCACCTGAGTAATCCTTTCGATGTCTTCGACGCTGGAAGGACTTTTGGACGCCGTAGTCGTGACGCCCGTGACGGCACTGGCAACTCTAGCAGGAGGGCTGCTGCTGGTAGAGGGGGAGCTTCCACCCTCTGTGGCAGCCGAAGTAGGGGCAGGTGTGGTCGTGGTTGTTGTGGTTGTGGTTGTGGTTGTGGAACTGGTTGTAGTTGGGGACGTTGCTGCCACAGGGGCTCTTGTGGCGTCAGCAGGGTCGATGATCTGCTGAAAGCTCGCCTTGCTGTTGCAGAGCTTGTCAGGGACCATAGTCTTGAAGGTGCAGTGCCTGGGGGAGAAAGTGGGTGTTAGTGTTGGACGGTCAGGGCCTTTGAATTGGACATAATCTCTTAAAAAGTAATAAAGAATTAATATGTGTTTTATAAGGTGAGAGATTATTTATAAATCATTCAGTAACAATACAATATTGCAGTATGGTTATTTATTTCCTCCTATAGACTGACATCAAGAACTTGTTAATAATTTGTGATTTTAATTTTACTGTAAATATAAGTCGAAGACATTGTGGGCAGTTATAAAAGCTAAACAGTTATATGTATTAGTAATTGAATTTGTACACCCTACAATAATATAGTTAGTAAATAGTCCAAACTTTCGTGTAAAGAATAGTTAGTATGTGCAGCTGCTTAGAGTATAGGAAAATTACACTTGGAATATTTTCGTTGCAGTTTTAAATGTTTATATAAATATGCAAATAAAAAATCATATATTCTTCTAATGCTAATTATAAATAAAAAAATAGACTGTGAATTTTGAAAAGAGTAAAAATAGCATGTAAGTTTTATATTACTTTTGCCATGTGCCTTACAGTATGTAGTACCTCCACCAAACTTCACGAAAAGTAGTGGCTTTATGATTGTGGCAGTATTAATACACAAGCATACACACACAAACTCTGTGTATTTATACATATGTATATGTGTAAATATATAATATATTTATATATAATATGTTTGTATGTATATATATATATATATATATATATGGTATATATATATATATATATATATATATATATACACACACATACGTATATCTACCTAAGATGTAACTCTAGTTGAACAAACAGGTTAGTACAGAAAATAAATTTAGAAGTAAAGATCAACAACGGAAGAAAAAAAAAAGATACATAACTAAGTAAAATAAATTAGACAAATAATAGATAAACAGTGGAGAGAGATTTATATCAGCTCAACAAAAATGAATTTCCATTAGAGTTTGAACTTCATTAATACTACTGATTCATCTGCAGGGTCACAGCAGGCATAGAACTTTTAGAAAAGTGGAATCAAACTTCAGAAAAAATAAAGTATTAGAATTCACTGCAAACATAATATTACGTGATGGATGGTATAGTCTGAGAAGGTCTGAATGCAAGCTGTGATCAGGATTCTGAAAAATCTTTTGCAGTTTACCCAGTGAGCTCATGGGACGGTGGTGCCAGAGATTAATACCAAAACAGGATTAAAAAAATAAAGCAACCCAATGTTTTGTCAAATGCGATTCAGATGCTGGGGCCAAATAGGGTAAGAGTATTAAAATCTTGACAGAATAAAAGCATAACATTTTTTCTCAGGATATACAAGTCTCCATTAGTCTTGAAACATTTCTCAGTGCTCAGGTTTTTGTTGCAGTTGAAGAGGAGATTCCCCAAACACTTCTCTCGAAAGCGGAATAGCAGTTAAGGAGGACACTGTAGTAAAGAAACAGTATATTTTGGGTTTGGTTATGGCTTCACACGTTGGGTATTCTTATGGTTTAACTGCATCCCAATAATTTTTCACCTGCAGGTAAGATTAAATAGGCATCTCTTCTAGAAAAGTGGAATCAAACTGTATAAAAATAATATATTATAATTATATAAACGTATATATTACGTATGGATATATATATCTGATATATATATATTATATATATATATATATATATATAAATATTATATATATAAATATATATAATGAGCTATATATACATGTGTTTATACACAACATACATATATATATAACAGGATTAAGAAAAATATATATATATACGTTTTGTCAAATGTATATATACTTTATATATATAATATATATTTAAATACATACATACATAAATAGATAGATAGATAGATAGATAGATAGATATTTTATTGACCATTCTCCACAGAAACATCAAATACAATATTATGAAATTACACAACGGTCCAAATACATAAACTCATTTCACAAACACATTTCCTAAAAGGAAAAAGTAAATTAAAAGGAACTGTATTCAAAACAAATGGCGACAATAATTAATTTAATTTTTAAATAACACAAAAGAGATCATATCGAGGTTTAACTTTAGAATATCCAATTCCATATCACATAGGTACACTAATATACAATAGACTAATAAACATCAAACATTCAGATTAGACTGGAAATGCGTTAAAGTTGTAACACAAAATGAAGTCAGCTGGGCTGGCACAAAGAGAGAGTTTGCATCTTATTATCTGAAAACCTTCAAAATTAAGCTTGCGATATGACAAACATTTTCATAGTCTGATCTTTCTATCATCAAG
>NC_089763.1:52870086-52882586 GCF_040412425.1 Macrobrachium rosenbergii
TATATATATATATATATATATATATATATATATATATATATGAAGATGAAAAGGCCCGTAAAACACTGAACGTTGCAATCATATATTTCGAGCACTTCCTTCTGTGCCCCTATTCAATGGTAAAATATTGACAGATGAAATGTTACAAGAGTATATATACAAAGCATATGTAGGTGTGGCAGGATTAACCCGTCGATGTCATCTGATTTCCAATGTCCTCCTGACAAGTTCAAACCAACAATATGGACTTGTCAGGAGGACATTGGAAATCAGATGACATCGATGAGTTAATCCTCAGGCCTCTTCTCAAGCAGGCGTTCCAGAAAATACGACCACCAGACGCATTGCCAGACGGGAGTTAATGAGGCCAAACATCACCAGGGAATTGTTTAACTTCCCTCCTTCTTGGGAAACGGTCACCTGCATACCATCGGAGTCTTACTGCCACACCTACATATGCTTTGTATATATACTCTTGTAACATTTCATCTGTCTATATTTTACCAGTGAACAGGGGCACAGAAGGAAGTGCTCGAAATATATGGTTGCAACGTTCAAATAGTTTTGTGGCCCTTATTATCTTCATATTATACTGTGGTATTACAGTAAAAAACTTTCATATATATATATATATATATATATATATATATATATATATATATATATATATATATATATATATATATATATATATATTTTTTTTTTTTTTTTTTTTTTTATGTAACTAAAGTTGTAAACTTGTGCTCTTTAGAAATCCGAAGTGCTTGACCGATCTAGACGAAATTTAACACACGGCCCTCAGTTGACCAAAGGAAGGTTTTTGAGTAGGTTTCAAACCTGTACCGAAGTACTTTAATTACCGCGAGCCTCGGCAAAGACGCTGCCATAGGATAACATTTTGGACTGGTGTGAAACGTGGAGTGTAAGGAACATAGGTTTGTACACTTTCTCGCTCAGTGTCGGGCCGAGTAACGTGACTGGAATTGCGGCCACGTTTAGAAAAATTTGCCTGCATCTCCTCTGAATTCTTTTATCATGTAAAGCATGTGCACTATCATTGAAAATGCTGTTCTTTCCTGTGATTGATAATTCTGTGTAGAATTCATTGCTTTAAATAAACATGTTAATCAAACCCACACCACATGTTGCTTCCTTTTTAAGGTAAATGATTAACTGTCATTCAGAGTTTTCCCGGGCAGCGTTGGGTTGGTCAGCTAGTATATATAATTTTATACAGCTATTTATCCATGCTACTTCATTTGAAAAAAGTTTGTATTGTACAGTAGTCAGAAGGGCTCCTACGTGGACGACCTAGGGGCTCAGTCGGCGAGCTAGCTAACCATTTCTAGGTAAGATACTATTTCCTTAAGTAGGATATACTTGCAAATTCTTTAGTCTTTTGTTCTGGGTAAATCATACTTGGAAATGAGATTATTTTTTGTGTTAACCTGTCTGAATCAAGTTGTAATGAACATGAATGGAAGGAACCCAAATAGTCTCTGAGGGAATAATATCACAGTTAAATGTCAGCCAGTATGAAAACAATTGACAGGTAATCTTCTGATAAGGAGGCAAAAGCTCTTTCCCTCTTTCATGCTGTCGATCAAGAGGGTTTTATCTCTCTCCCGCGTTCTCTTTCTATCGATCGGCGTCTATTTTATCCCGATTTAAGATTCATATAAAAACCATTGGAAGCAACGAGGATGAAGGTGAAACCGTGATGGCCTTAGGTGATAATGCTGTCCTTGCCTTGGAAGATGTTATCCCGCGCGCCTTGACAGGTGAGGTGTTTTGGGGCCAGGTTAAAGAGGAAAGCGCAGTCGGTGACCCAAAAATGTTCCGGGTTGGGGCTGGGTCAGGATGAGCGTCGGGATTGAATTATCCCATTCAATTCAATGGAAGCACTCGGCATGATCGCTGCCGAATCGTGTTTGGTTGTGGTTGGAACAATTGTCAATAGGGGAGGATAACGTCACCGCTGTTGACGTCTCTTTGTCTGCTTTCAGCCAGCCGTTAGGTTTTCTTCTGTTTATTTTAGCCTCGTTAGAGAGGATGTGTGTTTGCGCGGTTGGTGTTGTTTTTTGTCTGGCAGCAGGATTATGGGGCGATAAAAAAACAGGGTTTCATGGATTTTATTTTCAAAATGCTCCCTCTCTTGGAGCACTTCGTTTTCAGTATGGTGTTAATCTTGATCCAGGATCTTGACTGCCTTGCAATGTTACCGCTGCTGATGTGAATAGAAAGAAAACACCAGATATCATATGCTTGTAAAAGTATATAGAACCTGCAGAGAGTTGTGAATATATATAAATATATATATATATATATATATATATATATATATATATATATATATATATATATATGGTATACAGTATATATATGTATTCATATATGTATATGTGTTTATATATTTGTATGTATATATATTTGTATGTATATACTGTACATATATATACATATATAATATATATATGTACATATATATATATATATATATATATATATATATATATATATATATTTATATTTATATATATTTATATATAAATAAAAAAAAATATATATATATATATATATATATATATATATATATATATATATATATATATATATATATATATATATATATATATATATATATATATGTATATATATAATGAACCACCTTGGTGGAGGTTTGAAATCTCTGATTGACGATTCTACAGTAGTAACGTCAATGTTCAGTTTTATAATTATGCTGACATCTGTTTACGGCATTGCAGTCTGATATTTTTGTTCTCGCCAAGTACTTGCGTAGCTCCAAGATTTGGGAAATGTGTCAGTGAATGAATGACATTAATCTGTTCAGGTACTACTGCGACCTAACCAAACCTGTAGAAGTATGTTACCCATGGATGAAAAACACCTTGGTTGCGATTGAAGCGGTTATTGTTGACTGACAGATGAGTTAAGAATATATTATCTCTCATGAAAGAATGTATTCTTGTTAGTGAGTGAAACAGCAATTGCTTAAAGAGCATAGTATATATATTGATGGTCAAAATAACGGGAGCTTGAAGAGACAAACATGCTTGCTTGAATGACTTCAAAACTGCCGTTGGTTGAAGAATTTAGTGCATAATGAGGCGAACATTACACGGAGGAAATGCATAAATTTTTACATTTGTTTTTAAATTTGTTCATCTCCTGTGAATATTGCCAGTTTTACTTTTTCAATTTGACATTTTTATTTCCACCCCTGCGGAATATATTGTTCGTTTGTTCATCCAGTGTGAATATTACCATTTTTATTTTTATGTTACTTTTTTATTTTCACTGCAGCTGAATTTCTCTCCAAGTGACTGGACTCGTTTTATTTTCTCTGGGAATTTTGTGCCCTCAAAAAACAAGCTAGTTTTCACTACATTTAATCATTGTTGATGAGGTTAAGCATACGCAACTTCAGCGGTTTAATTAAGAAGGGAGCCACGCCTTGCTGCGCTTCATTTGTTTTCGCCTTCAGCACCCACCGTTGTCATGTCTAACACGTCCAGGACCCCTTCACTGATCATGAATAATAGGCGTTACACGATTTCCTGGATGAGAAAGTAAATTGCTGCCTTCGTAATTGTATTCTGCTAATTTTTATAAAATAACGAAACAGGTAAAGCACCACTTCGAATGTTCCATTCACCACCCAGCTCTGTCACCCTTGCTTAATAAGTAAAGGGCTCATCGCCGCTGAACTAATGCATTTCTCTTAGGAAATGAAATAGTAACTGCTCGCGGATTATAGTTTACATGGTGATGGTCTAAAGATCCGACGACGTGACAATTGTAATAGTACAAAGAAAGGCAGAGACTGTGAATCCTAAATCGATTTTCTTAAAAAACAATTCGATATCATTAATGTGAAAAAGAGCTAAAATGAGATGCGTGCAAATCTTTAAGCTGGTCTCTATGGAGAGAGCAGCACGATTTTGTTCATCCTCTTGTGTATGCTGCCATTTTGCCTTACTCACGAATTCACTTTTTTTTTTTTTTGTGCACCTTTATTTTCTTTACATGGCAAGGAAACTTAGAAGTGATAACCGGTTTTTGTATGTTTTCTCTATTGATTTAAGTCATAATTCTTTGGCCTGTGCATTTCTTTTTAAAAGCCTGCATACCTGTTGTTACATTTAATCATTGTTTATGTGGTGAGCATCAAGAAATTTCAGCCGTTTAATTAAAGATAAAAGCCGAGGCCTTTGTGCGCTTCGTAATTTTCAACTTCAGCGCCCACCATTATCGTGACTAAGCTGTCTAACACCTCTCTCTCCGGTCATAAATTACAGGTGTTATATTACTCCGAGGCTGAAAAGAATATTACCGGTTTCAGGAAGTTTTATTTTTCCGACTTGACCAAGCAGGAGCCGTACCGTAGTGGCTGTTATGATGGTGTTAGCACTTTGGTTGGAAATATTGTTCTGTTTTGTAGTAGAAATATATATTAGAATTGTGCAATATAAAGTAGTTCATTATTATTGAAGACACGGCATCAGTACCAATCAGGGTCGGAAATTTTACCAAAATGTAAAATTAAAGGCAAATAGCTTTTAAGATGGGTGTAAGAATAAATAGATTTGGAAAGATGCTTCGTGGTTCCCTGGTTAACCGATCTAAAATATTGTAACATTTGCCATTTCCAAGGTCACAAGATCATGAAAAACTGAATATGGATGTCCTTTTAAATATAATAATTTCTGATTTTGTATTGCGCTTCTTTGTCAGTTTCCAGTCGTATGCCTCTGCCGTGGAGGATTATATAACGTGTGTCAATTCAGATTTCCCCCAATTTTAGAAAGATGGGAAACCCCGGAAGTGGCGATGCTTTTGTTTTTCAGATACGTTCTCCTGCTTTAAAACAAATTCTTCGACACACGTCACGAAACTAAAATAGTGGCGTGTGCCTCTGATGAAAGAGGCGAATTTTTACGGATTTTCATTGAAAATTTGGCAGTGGCTTTGGCTGCTGGTATCTGATTTTTGTTGTTAAGAAACAAAATAAAAATGCTGTGTCCATTGCTGAATTAAACTCGTAATCTCTCTAAGGTTATGTTATTTAACTCCATTCTCAATGAAATCATAACACCTGCTTTTGGAATTATTCGCGAGACGGTTTATCAGTTGTGATGCACACTTGGACGGAATGGATTTGTTATCAAGGCAAGAGTTGAATTAATTTTCGATTGAATTAAATGATTACATCATGAGGACTTTTTACACATTTCGGTTACCTCAGCATTCATATTTTTTCCCAATCTGTAACATTTACAAACCTTAATTTTATTCACTTTCGAGTTTACGTGTTCAACAAAGTTTCAAGAAAATTCGGTACTTGTAAGTTTAACTTTTTTTGTATGTTTGGGACTAGCTGAAAGTGTGTTGGTTCTTGCGTAACTGGCCCTCTAATGATCTTGGATGGTTTCGCACTTTCAACACCCCTTTGTCATAAGTTTTATTTGTCTATTTATTAACTTATTTAGTTTACATTTTCTTGATGTTAAAAAAACACCAGTTATGCATATCTGATATTGATTGTTATTTGTACTTTACATACTCAGCTGTACAAATTTCTTTTCTTTCTTTGTGAGTTTTCTATTGTTATCCAAATTAGAAGCCGTATCCCGTTCCATTAGCATAAATATTCACTACCACTACTGTTACCACTACTTCTACGGCCACTAACATTATTACATTGGCTTTTATTACTTTTTTTTTTCATCGAATTGCCTTATTCTCTTAAAGAGGGCAGGTCCTGAGGAGAGTTCCCTTCTTGTTTTCAGTAAATGGGGTGAAGTGATTAGCCGCACGCCCTGCTCCATGGATGTTTAAGTCTCAAAAATAGTCCGTTGCGATACAGCTGAAGAGGCATCTTAGCGAAATTGCAGAATCTGACGAGGAGTCGAGGCATTATACATCTGCATATCACTGAGGATGTCTAAACCTTGCTAGTGCTGTTGTTGTTTTAGCTGGTCCGCTGGTTTAGTGGTTAGTGTCGTTGAATGCCACTCAGATGTCGTGGGTTCGCGTCTCACCGAGGGCGATGAGAAATCACTGGCTCTGTATCATGATCAGTTACTGCTGCAGTGTGGGGTCTGCGGTGGGAGGTTGAAACCAGCATTCTCTGGAAGCTTGAATTTCAAGTCAAAGGCCCTTGTGTGCTTGTTCCATGTGAATAGGTTTCATCTACTGAAAGAATAATAATAATAATAATAATAGTACTGGCTGCTAATGAGAGTCTTCATTGCCCCAAAGGAAACAAACTCTTCTTCTCGAAATTGCATTTGAGGCCGTTTCGAGTCTTATCCGTTTCCTGGCCGACCTTGTTTTATGGGGAGGCAATTAACGTCAGCAATTTGTCCTGTGCCGGGTCTTCCGGGTAGAGGAGGTTCTGCTCCCTGTCTTCGCGGCATAAAACAGGAGCCTAGGAACGCGGCAATGAGAGCCGCTTGAGATAAGGATAATAATTATGTTTTCGTTCCTACGCTTTCACGCTCCCTTCTGCGTCTTTGCCTTTTGCACTTTTATTTTTCATGCTTTAGTTTTCCTATAGCTTGGAAACGGTTCCCTTTTTGTTTCTTCATCCATTTTATCGTTAGGCCCGAGTTCGTCTCTCCGGCCGGCTAATGAAGAGTTAGAGGAACTTATTTCTGGTGATAGAAATTCATTTCCCGCTATAATGTGGTTCGGATTCCACAATAAGCTGTAGGTCCCATTGCTAAGTAAACAGTTGGTTCTTAGCCACGTTAAAATAAGTCTAATCCTTCGGGCCAGCCCTAGGAGAGCTGTTAATCAGCTCAGTGGTCTGGTAAAACTAAGGTATACTTAATTTTTTCATCCATTTTATCACGGTATCTGCCATTGTACAGATAAATAAAATATACACAATTTTAAAATCTTTATCACCAACTACTTCCACTGCCTTGCAGCTGTCTTCAGAGTGAAATATCTCTCTCTCTCTCTCTCTCTCTCTCTCTCTCTCTCTCTCTCTCTCTCTCTCTCTGTGGCCAGCCGGTGCAAAGGCAAAATCATTCAACTCGCAAACTGAGGGACCTGAGTTCGATTCTTGAAACAGACCAGTAGGGACGAATGGGCTTGTTCCCCAAAATCGAGCATACCTCGGTTGACACAAGTAGTGAATTACTAACCTAGTTGCGTGCCATGGGATACAGTAGCTAAAGGGGAAGCTGAAAGGAGAGACGAGGAAAGAGGAAAAACACCAGCTGAGAGTATTCATTGCTCTCTCAAGCTTTACACATCAGAATAGGAGATCCTCGACAAAGTAACTCTGACTCCTTTCAGGATGAAGGCATTCATAAGATTATATATATGTATATATATGTATATATATATATATTTGTGTGTGTGTGTGTGTATATATATATATATATATATATATATATATATATATATATATATATATATATATATATATGTGTGTGTGTGTGTGTGTGTGTGTGAGACCCACTTCCCTACTTACTTGTCTGTTGGGTGGAATCGAAGCTGTCCAGGGCATTTAAAGTGTCGCCTGATGTACCCTTCGCTGTTCGCTCTTGCTTTGTGACACCCGTAGAACTGTCAGAGAAATAAGGGCCATGATAAGATAAAAATGGATGGAGCAGTTAGTACAGTAACACAGACAATAATAATAACATCCTCAATAATTACTAACATATAGGTAAGGATATTGATCAGTATAAAACATTTATGACAATTATCTAATGTGCTAATGGATTAACGCAGTGGATTTATATAAAACTGGTGATTACAACTTATGATGACAATGATGATGGTTATGATTAGTTTACTATAAGCTACTTGATACACTTGCTTCTTAGTTCGTATATGAACCCACAACATCGCACAGCGTAAAGCTAATTTACATTCCGCATGGCGTATAGAAATTTAAGTCACTGGTGATGTCACCTTTGGACGAATTTTGAGAGTACACGTCTTCTCCTCCTCCTCCCTTTCCAAACTTAGCTTCCTCCTCTTCGTAGAATTTAATACTATACCTTAGGGAAATCACAACCAGGATAAAGATTTCCCAAAACCATTTCATGAACAAGATACTCTTAATCTATATGATATGGTCATTCCCTTGAGAGAGGTAGAGGCTCATTCATAGGGTAGTGGAATGAAAGACCACCCCATCCTGAACGCAGAAGGTTAATCACGAAAAGTTCAGTAAAGAGAGAGAGAGAGAGAGAGAGAGAGAGAGAGAGAGAGAGAGAGAGAGAGAGAGAGAGAGAGAATCAGTGATATTCTGAAATGGCTATAGACTTATTTCGAAAAGAAAAGGTTAACCGAGAAGAAAGCATAGTGTCAGGAACATATTTGTATTGCTTTACAAATTGGATTACACACTTTTTCTGTTTGGAATACAGACCTTTTAATATGAGAATTGCAGATTTGTCTTTATTTGATTTAAATAATGTGTAAATGCCTTTTACCAAAGAAAAGTTCTTTATCGATTCAGCTTTTGAACGAAATCTTTTAAACCAAGGCCAAAGGTTTTGTTTCTTTTTGTAAATTTTCTGTTATTGTCTTTTTAGTGGTCATGCGACACATTGCATGCCTCGTCCCTTCACAGGTATTCGAGGTAGAATCATGAAAGAGTTAAATATCTTGATATTCCTGTTTCTCTACAGGAATATACTCTGGCATTCGTCATCACTTTTTTTGATCACAGGGTTATTTAGGATTGAGCTAAATATTTACAAGAATACAGTGATGTATGTTGTGTATAAATGCACTAAGTTTTCCTTGATTAAACAAGCTTATCTAGTTGAAGAGTGTATATTTACAAATCAAGTAAGCTGCATATTTAAAAGTCAAGTATGCTGTATATTTACAAATCAAGTAAGCTGTATGAAGATCCAATCACAGGGGCTTATGCTTACTATTGTGAGTGTTCTCTACCCTTAGCGGTAACTATTGGCGATTTCCTACCTCATCTGTTCTCTAAAGGTATTGGGTGAATTTTAGTCAGCACTTTTTGGAATTGCCAAGGCTCAGCAGTATAGGCGACGAAACCCTCGATCCACAACTTCATTTCTGATTGTAAATTCAGTTTCTTGTTTTCATTATGTTGTAAGGTTCTGTGTTACAGATTGCCTCACTTTCTTTTGGAAGATATTCAGCGTAGATAATTGTTTTATATTTTGCGCCTCGAAAATTGTGTGAGTGGCACTTTTCGAGAAAGTTTTGTGTTCCTAGATATCTCACCTCAGCCATTTTGTTATTCATTTTCCGGACCAACAGGGAAACGTTTCCTTTGGAATGGCATAGTTGCTCAACAAAGCTGCACAGAAATTTCATGAATGGCTGTTGGTCGTGACTTTGTCACAATTAACTTTGAGATATACTATTTAAGGGTCACGGTTTTTATTTTTTTGGAAGTATATCCACTTTGATGAAAGCTCTGTTGCAGCATCATATAGAAGTTTTGGGAATTAAGGAAATTTTTTAGAATTTTTTTTTATCTACAAAGAATATCTTCCAACATGAAAACGCAGGGACCGAAGGGTCTCTGTTGAAAATGCAGCTTTTGCAGAATGTTGAAAAATATATAAGTAAATGAAAGGATGATTGAATGTGCTCTATTCCCCACTTCTAATTTTCTAAATTGCACAGTTGCTGTTACCATCATTGTTTTCATGTTACCTGTAGGTCTCTGACGTTCCCTTGCAAAAATAAATAAAGCTTTCTAGCTGATTGAAATGTATTTTTTAATAAGCAGCGCAGAACCGGTTTCTCTTTGGAAACAAACGAGACACAGTAATTAAATTATCTTGGAGAGAGAGAGAGAGAGAGAGAGAGAGAGAGAGAGAGAGAGAGAGAGAGAGAGGAGAGAGAGAGGTGGGACTGGGGGCGTTCAGGGTAATGGCTTCTTGATAGAAATTCAGTTTATGACGTTTTCCTTTGGTGGGACTAAAACAGGATAATTAGCAGGGATATTGCGAAACTACTTTAGCACCTGACGCAACGGCGCGTCTAAACGCAATCAAATGGTACATGCATTAATTCTGAGAGGGAAATAAAGGGAATATAGTGTCAGGAGGTGGGTGAAAAGGACCTAGAAATGATGAAATATTTATTGCTGTTAGAGCAAAATGGATACTAATACGAATGTATGTGTATATATACATACATACATACATATATACGTATAACTGAATCACGAAGATATGGAACATGATGAATGTATAAATAAAGGCAATTTCCACGAAGGGAAAAGTGAAACAACTGAGTGGTTGCTAGGCGTTTTGACTCAGGACTGTGAGTCGAAAGGCCTAGCAACCACACAGCTGTTTCACTTTTTCATTCGTGGCAGTTGCCTTTATATATATATATATATATATATATATATATATATATATATATATATATATATATATATATATATATATATATATATATATATATATATAAATAAAATTGAAAAGGAAACTCAAGTTATCAAAAATCCTCTTATCTGAACGACTTTCTTCTTATGCTTTCAATATCGACTTAATATTGTCTTCTCCCAGCTCTTCGTTCAAATAATTCACGAGGTAACGGCTGGCTGATAAGATATGAACTTCGGCTTAAAATGGATCTCTAGTAGTGTGTCAGACTTTTAAATGTGCAAAAAACGATTTTACAGAAGACTATTATATATATATGTATGTATATATGTATATACATATATACTGATATATATACATATACAGGATGTAGGTATATATGTATTTATGCAAATTATATATACACACATTTTATATATATATATATATATATATATATATATATATATATATATAAAATAGTCTCCTGTAAAATCGTTTTTTGCATTTTTTAAACTCTGACACACGACTAGAGATTCATTTTAAGCCGAAGTTCATATCCTATCAGCCGGCTGTTACCTCGTGAATTATTTGAACGAAGAGCTGGGGGAAGACAATATTAAGTCAATATTGAAAGCATGAGAAGAAAGTCGTTCGTAGATAAGAGAATTTTTGATAACTTGAGTTTCCTTTTTATGTTTATTTTCTCAGGTGATTTTGTTTTAATTTGTATTTCTCTCTATGTCTGCTCTGTCTTATCTCTTTATTTGTTTAACTTACTGTGCGTCTGCGCTTCTTCGCCATATCTCTCTGTCTCTCTGCTTTTCTGCCTGTTGCCTGTCTGTCTTCTCCTCTTCTCTTTCTTCCTCTAAATACTATACGTATTACAACTTACGGATGATTAAGCAATAAATATCTGGTGTCCTCTCCTCTTTCTTTCTCCAAACACTATACATATTACAACATACGGATGATTATGCAATGAATGTCAGGACATTCTTCAGACCTTCACATTTAACATCATGATGTTATCATCTTTGCTTTCTGTGAACCGTTTACGGGAGAACTGACATTTTTTTTTTTCTGAGTCGATCCCCAGGTGCGGCTGTCAGGAGCAATACCTTTAGTTATTCAAGAGCCGAGAGGAGGTTCATCCGACAGGGAAGGGGCCGAGATGTTCTATTTGGATTTCCTTCACTTTGTTTTCTTTTTTATCCTGTTTCTTGACGAACGCCCATTTATTCTCTCATCGGGGATTTCAGTTGATGTGCTCCCTGCGACTTAGAAAATGAAGTTGAAATTTATTTAAGATAATGAGGTTTTCTTTCAAGGGTTCAGTATAATTCGTGAAAATATCTGATAGTTGAACGTATCACTGGGAAAATATGTTAAATGATACTAAATGCATTCGGTCGTTATTTGGTGCCATAATATTTTTCATAGCTAAAAAATTACCGCTTTTTTCCTACAGTATTTCATTACATATCGAGAGAGAGAGAGAGAGAGAGAGAGAGAGAGAGAGAGAGAGAGAGAGAGAGAGAGAGAGGCTTGCAATAGAATTGCTCTAATCATCAAACGGAAAGGCCTCGGTTCAGTTGATGTCGTGGGCGTGATTTCGTTGATAGTGTGGGCGTGGTGTGGCCAACAGAGCTTAGTCTGATTTGGTTAAAGTCCTGGGGGCATTAAGGTAGAGAGCTGTGGTTTATTGAGCTGATGTGAGCGTGGGCGTGATTTAGCTCTCAAAGTGGGCGGGATTTTCTCTAAATGTTTACGCATGGTCCAGTTTTCACCGTGGGCGTGATACGTATCAGACGGCGGAATGATTTTACAATTAACATTGCATGGTTTCTATGTGAAAGTGGGCGTGGATTCCATGATAAAACGAACATGGATCTTATTGCAAAGTGAGTATGATTCTTCTAGCAAATGAGATGAGTTTCGCAGTGAGCGTTTGTGTGATATAAATGAATGAATATTGTATATTTATCTAGTAAATTTGTTCGCTTCCACTTTGCTTCTAATATCGATAAGTGGATACACTCGTCATATATTTATTTATAAATTATAATTAATTAGAATATCAGTTAGTTAACCAATCGTTTTTCATAGTGCAGTTCTTTTCCCTTTTAATACTTTTAAACTGTT
>NC_089763.1:52885086-52895086 GCF_040412425.1 Macrobrachium rosenbergii
ATTTAGAAAATTGCAATGATAATTTTTGCTTACAATACAATTTTAAATCCGATTTCAAAGATGTAAAAGGCCTTTAAATCATATTGAAAAAATTTAGCAATGTGATTTCAATGCAGAGATTAAAATATATAAAATAAAATTCACATTATGATTATTATTATTATATCCCTAATTCCACTGGAATTCCATATAATGACTGACAGCATTCTCTTTAGGCTATAATATTAATGTGCATTCATTTTGGTGAGTTGGTTAGTATTTTCATTTGTTTGTAAACTTATGTTTTCTTTACTCATTCTAATTATTGTTGATTATTATTTTAGAAACCAAATTTATTTTTTCCTTGCCAGAATTACTAGGCTTTATGTTGCTCCAAAATTGATGCTCGTTTTGATTATTCCGCCGTGATAGCTACATGAGCATTGACGCCTGTTACTAAAAATGGACATTAAATTTTCTTCATGACAATTGAACCTTTTTAGTTTGGCTTCCATTCACAGTCCATGACGTGTACCTGTATGAGTCATGTACATCTTGCGTTATACACATCATGTTATTTTGATTACTGTGATTAATGAATACCACTTTAAAAAAACATAGGAGACTGATTAATTATAATCTGGTGTCACAAACGCCATGGTAGGGGACGCCGATCGCAGAAAAGATACTCGTCCATTCCACACTTGGCAATTCCTCCTCAGACCAAGAAACAGTATGGGATAAACGACCAGTTTATCTGAAGAAAATGAAAAGAATTTAGAGATAGAGCCATCTCCTTTTAGAAAAGAAGCCGCCGAAAACTTTCAGAGAAGGCCAGAATTCGTCCACATGAGAATGGACTCGGTTGTATGGATATGTTTTTGTGCGAATAATCCTGCCTCAGTGCAATTGTCATCATTAGATTGAACAAATTGCAATTTTTTGTTGGCAATCGTTTATAAATTTGCGGCAAGGCATGATTAAAATTAACCAGCTGATCATTCGATCCCATAATAGAAAATTCAGAGCTAGATCAAATATGTTTTATGACGTTCATTTAATATGAATTGGCCACTCATTTAGAGAAAACAATTATACTCTCTCTCTCTCTCTCTCTCTCTCTCTCTCTCTCTCTCTCTCTCTCTCTCTCTCTCTCTCTCTCTCTCTCTTAATTCTAAGTCAATAGTTCATTTCAATTTACCGTTTCGCGAGCCGTCTTTGAGGAGCGAGAGGTCTGTTTGACTTGGGAATGAAGCTTCAGTGAGATCGCCTGTTTTCGGAATTGTGCTCTAATTATTGGTCTTCCCTTGGAGGGAGCCAAGGAATAGGGAGGGTTGACGAGTCCGAATTTGTTGGTGCATATGGAATTTGCTATATTTTCATTCTCTCTCTCTCTCTCTCTCTCTCTCTCTCTCTCTCTCTCTCTCTCTCTCTCTCTCTCTCTCTATATATATATATATATATATATATATATATATATATATATATATATATATATATATATATATATATATATATATATATATATATATATATATATATATATATACAAACATACGTATATATATGTATATATATATATCTATGTATGTATATGTATGTATATACATATATTTGTAGAAATATTGCCGTCTCCGTATACTAGTATTCATAAATAATGGCCGTAGGTTTGTTTTTAGCGTTTTTATTATGCTCCTTTAAACTCCATGCATTGTGCTTCGACTTATCGGTCAGACTGCCTTTAAAACACAAGTCTAAACCTAGATACAGTGCAGCAGTATGTTTACATAAGGGCGAGATTGGAGTAGAAATGCATACGGCAGTTAGAGAAAAATAGGATTCGATTGAAGAGTAGAATGGAAACTTATGAAGTTTGTAACTGAACCGAGGCACTCTAAGAAAACACCAAGAGAATGTAATTTGTTTGAATTACAATAGTGGCTGCTTTATGAAAGAAATTCTAATATTCGAATCCTTTATACACACAGACGAGGATTATGTGTAGTTTACATTGATGTTCACACACATTTTGTGTATGCATGTGTGAACAACACATACCTGTATGAATGTTAACACATATTCTTGTATATTGTAATGAAATGAGAGAGAGAGAGAGAGAGAGAGAGAGAGAGAGAGAGAGAGAGAGAGAGAGAGAGAGAGTGGGGTAAAATGACCGCTCTCCGAACAATGTTCTCCCTCGCATTGAATTAAACAATTATTTTTACCTCATCAATTATTTTTGTTGGGGTACACCATGTATGGTCTGTATCGTAAACTATTAATGGTTTGAATTACCAACTTCCATGTCATTTGCTCCCTACCGTCCCTCCTTTTGTCTGTAATGATGCTATAAAGAAATTCATACTTCGATGAAGGGTTGTTGATGTCAGTGCTTTGTGATTATAGCTTTGCGTGTCAAAGCTATTGTTGTTCTAATGAAGTTATTTTGTTGCTCATTTTATGGTTGTTCCTGACGAAACCAACGATTAATCTCAGCTCACTGGTCGTCATTATATACCCAATGGGGTATTAGCAACAACGGACTGAGCAGAATTCAGGAGGAAGAAGATATAAGTTGTATGCATGTGTAAATTCATCATCAACCAAAGTGCTTATACATTTTTGTTTACACGAACATAGGCAAATAAGCGCGAACTGGCGAACACACACGTTTGTATGTATACATACAGTATATACATATGTAAATGTATATATACATACATACATACATACATCTAGATAAATGTATCAATACATTTTATACATACATACATACATGATCTAATGGTCAATCTTTTTACTAGATGCAATAACAAAGTTGATGTCTTAACTGCTTGGTTTCTTCATACTCCGTGGAAACAAGTGTGTGTGTGTGTGTGTGTGTGTGTGTGTGCAGGTGTGTGTTCAGCAAAACACCGCCTGGAAAGTTGTGCTTGAGCGGTACACTCGCATTTATATAAATGTTAGCTAAGTGTTATAAACATCATGGCTTTATATATTACCTGACTAATCTTCTCCTGCTTTGAACAAAACCTTTGAACCTAACTTTAGAGGTTTACCTTTGAACATGGCAGTGGCCATAATTGTGCTCAGTGTTGATGACTTTGAATCAAAAACTCTGGAAATCTCAAACGTGAGCTTTTTTCAGATGACCAGCACACTGTGTATATATGTGTGTATCTATACACGCAACGTGTGTAGCTACATAATTTTGTCAACTGTGATACAGATCGCATATATGTGTTTATGCATAAGTTCTTAAATGGTATTATACACATCTAACTGTATATGCATTTATCGTCATCAGATACAGATTGTTAATACATGGAAGACAATACTTGTAGATAAGGAGAATTGCTTCTGCCTCCGTTCCCGGATGTGTGCTTTCCTCAGTTGGCTGTTCCCTCTCGATTTCTGAGAAGCCACGGCATGCAGTTGGTATACAGCCAAAGGTGATATCTTTGCCAGCAAGTCTTCCAAAATAAAAGGGAAAAGAGTCTTCCCAGAATTTCCGAAAGGGACTCGTGTGCCGAACTGAGAATTGGGCCACGGCCTCCAAAACACTTTGTGGAATAAATCCCTTTTCCCTGTTTGTGTTGCCTTCAGTTCGGTCTTCTTGAATTTTCTTTGATTGTTATCGTGTTTTACCGTTGAGTTTATGTACTGAACAAAAGGATATGAAGTGCTGAATTCTTTTTCATTGTCTGATGTGGACGACTATTGCATCAGTGACACACACACACACACACATATATATATATATATATATATATATATACATACATAATATATATATATATATATATATATATATATATATATATATATATATATATATATATATATATATGTGTATATATATATATATATATATATATATATATATATATATATATGTGTGTGTAAATATATATACGTATATATGTGTAGTGTGTGCGTGTGCTTGTGCATGTACGCGCGCACTGAAAGTCTTTTGAAAATATTTTTGATAGCTTTTGGGTGAAAGAGCTGATGCCATATCAGCTTAAGTTAGGTGATACCACAGATTTTTTGAAAGGATTCTACATGAACATTTCTTTTAACTCTATACGTTTCCTGTGGTTGCATATAAGATTTATTGACAAATGGAGCCCCATTTTTCGTATTTGTAGCAGTTCCTTTTAAAGAGACTTAAAATTTATGTTGAAATTTCACCGTTTCATTCATAGATCTTCTCTCGGCAATAATTTATTCCTGTCTGCAAGGATGTACTTGCTAAATTAAACTATTATGTGTTGCCTCTGGGGTTTATACTCTTTAATTATTTCAAAACTTTTAAATAATGTGCCCTGGAATTGCATTTACCAAATGCTTCCACCACGGCTTTTGCCAGCTTAAGCAATAGCGTTCCTATCTTGAAAAATATCTTGCTGCAACATATTTCCAGCAAACAGTTTGAAAAATGTCTATACTTTGGTAAAATAGTTCTCAACTGATTTGGGTAAACATTTTATTCAGGACCATTTAGCCCCAAGTCTGCGGATGGTTTAGAAGTAGTAATGAAATTCCCATCTTTGTCTCTTTCGTTGTACCGGTGCTCATTATACCTCCTTTGTGTGGCCAGTCATAATCAGTAAACCTTCAACAGCCGAACATGATAAAATATATTTTGTAAAAGCAGACTAGTACTGCTTATGTACAGAAGAAATATGCCCACTATTTTATTAACGTTAACTTGTGTATGTGTATATGAATCAGTAATGCAAACAAGTCTCTTCGTAGTCGACAAACAGCATACCATTGAAGTTTTTCGTACATGCTCGCGCGCGCGCACACAAACAATGAAGGGCCGACTTTTTCGAATGCCGTTTTCCCGAATCCTGTTCACAATACGAACTTTGTTGGAGTGAGCTCCCCGCAGTGCTTTTATTTTACCATCATTGAACATTGTCTTTTAAAAAAACGGAGAGAGAGAGAGAGAGAGAGAGAGAGAGAGAGAGAGAGAGAGAGAGAGAGAGAGAGAGAACTGTCACTTCCACCTGGAAAAGGATGGTTACCTTAGCTTTTGTTTCGTTGTGTGTGTGTGTTTGTCTTTTTTATTTGTCTACTTTTTATGCATTGTACTGAACTTTTCGTACACAGCATTGTTGTGGCTGATGTTTTCTTTTTATCCAGCTGTATTGGTTTTCAAAGCCAGTGCTCTTGCATCCAATTTGTTGGTTCTCGCACACTGTATCAAGGCAAATTTTAGTACGATGTGAATTTTCACAAGACCGTCGTTATTTGATTTAAGTCTAATGGAAGAAAACCTTAAAGGATTTATTTAAAACATCAAGACTGCGACGTTTGGCAGAAAAGTCTAGTGAGGCAATGTGGTGGAATTACCCTGAGTTTCTATTATGTCAGCCGACCCTCTTTCAAAAAGCTTATCGGATGGCGATCAAGTTGCATCAAGCCGGCAGAAAGTATAGGCGAGAAGAGAGAGAGAGAGAGAGAGAGAGAGAGAGAGAGAGAGAGAGAGAGAGAGAGAGAGAGAGAGAGAGAGAGGAAGGGTTTCCAAAAAACAAATATGGTTTTTTGATGTCCGATTTAGTAGCTAGTTTTAGATGTGTTTTTGTGATATGATTTGTTTTCGATGTATTTTGATGATGAATTAATGTTCAAAATGTTATTAAATGATTTTGTGCCCCAGTGCCTTTTAGAAGTGCTGAAGAATATTTCTTTTCATTAAGCAAATGTTATTCCATATTAAGGGCCAGATAAAAATGAAGGTGTATTTGTGGGTGAATTTAGATCTAATGTGAAGGTTAATGATTATCGTTTTTCTTATGACATATCTAGATATTCATTGGGCTATAAGCGATTTCCTCTCATATTGCATGCTCTTAGACCTCTTGGGAGTCACAAAGTTTCGATTTATCATGCCACAAATAGAGAAAATGAAACGTTTTATGCTTTCATCTAGAAAGTTTCCAGTGCTTGGAGATTTATGACTCGGCTGGAGAAAAACAAGAAAGTATATATATATATATATATATATATATATATATATATATATATATATATATATATATATATATATATATATATATATATATATATATATATATATATCTCATCTGCATAACTTTTGCCCCATAGGAAGGGTGGATCTAGTATGGGTTTGCGAGTATGCATAATTCAAGAGTATTTTTTTAACGTTTCCTGATAAGGTAGTAAACCAAGTATATACTCATTATCGTAGGTTTTAAGGTGCTCTTGAATGAAGCCAATTTCTTTAAAACTGCGCATTAAATCCAAACATGCGTAAGATCATATTCGTTCAACAAAAATCATTCATCCCGACATTCATTCTATAGCGATATGAAACAGTATCCTTGGAATAAGGATTAAATCTTTTGAAATATGAATAGCGAGGTAACAACATAGGTTTGTCTGTGCTGGAGTGGATGTTATACATGCCTGGCGGATACCAGTGTTGTTATAACAAGACTCAGAGTAGCAATAGGTGGTACGGTCTCCGTTCCTTATTAGTCGCTCGGGGCACTTGTCTTTGTTATTGTTACTGTTTTTGTTTTTGTTACTTGTCAGGAAGCTGAGGAAAGGTATTCGATGTTAGTATTTGTCAATAGATGTGTCCACTGTCTCTGTGTGGAAAAGTCAAGGAATACTGTTCCCTCGAGTTCCAGCTTCTCACCAACATTCCCTCAACTGTTTTTTTCTCTTTGTTATTTCTTGTTTAATTTCCCTCAGTTTTTTTTTTTTTTACATTATTGCGATTACCCTCTTTCCTTACTGACTGTGATTCGTTTTCTGTTCTTTTTATCCACATCCTTAATAGTTATCGCTTCCTTCTGCCTTTTAGCGCACCGTGACCTTTTCTTTTTCCATGATAACAAACGCCCACACGGACACAATCATCCACGAGCCATTTCTCCTCCTACTTCTAGTCCTTGAGGAGAAACCTCATGTCTGCTCCACGCTTCCAGTAACAGCCCCAGCAAAGGATTCGGTTATTTTCGGTCTCATTCATCTGCATCTAAAAAGGGTAAATCGTTTCGCCTTATTTTCCGTCTTTGAGGGCAGCTGCACGTGTCCCTCCTTGTGAGGATGTATGTAACCAGTCTTCTTCTTTTTCTTCTTCTTCTTCTTCTTCTTCTTCTTCTTATTTTTTGTTGTTTTATCGGGTCTTTCTCGGTATCTGGCGAGCTCCAGTTTTCTGACATTTATCGATGGATTGTAAAGAACTCCGATGATTCCGCGCAGTTATCGTGAGGCAGACCAAGAGGGCACGGTTAGTCTTTTCAAGGGTCTGGAAATAACCAGACTTATACATTCAGTATTTTATACACACACACACACACACACACACACACACACACACACACACACACACACACACACATATATATATATATATATATATATATATATATATATATATATATATATATATATATATATATATATATATATATATATATATAGAAGAATTCAGAAAATTAAGAGGACATTGTGGCTATTACAATTACATACGTATCTGGTGAAAAGTAACCTGTAGATTATATATATATGGATATGTATATATATATGTATATATATACTGTATATATACAGTAACTGAGTCATATTTATGTTTCGTAATAAATATTTTGCGTGTATGCGTTGGTGTTCGTTTGCGCGTATCTTAATGCTTTACACATTCATTAAAGGTTTGAGAAGTATTCTAAATGTTATATTACAAAAATAAGCGCATAAAGTTTTATAGATTTCACCCATCATCATCAAAGTTGAACATATATTTGCAGATCAATAAGAAAAAAAAAAAACTCTTTGCAATTAGGAAGAAATCCCGAATTACTGTGACTAATTGAGAGCACCTTCAACTCCCAAATCCTATCAAAGTCACCGCATGGCTGATTGATGTTGTTTGAATTATGTGCGAGAATATATTTGTGTACAAAAATTATACACACACATAGATACATAGATGTTTATTCGTAAATATACATATTCGTATACTGTACATTCTGTTTTCCTGGAATCTGTTTTTCTCTAGAACGTTATATTATTCAAACATGCATTATGCTACGGACGGCTCTTTTCACCCATTTGTTTTGGAAAACATTTTCCAGTTTTAAAAATGTCGGTCAGTATGTGTCCATGATCTGTTCATGTGCTGAGTGAGTGCTGTGACTGAGTGGCGCAGCCCTCGGCTCACGCTTACTTGGTCGATGGCTTGCGCCAGGCTGGGATCAAGAGAAGGCGTGTGTGATCTCGATCTCAATTCCGCAAACCCGGGGGATAGTTCCGTCAGTGCACCTCACGCGCGGTGCACTGTAGGCATTACTTAAGGGTCTTTGCAGCGTGCCTTCGGCCCCTAGCTGCAACCCCTTTCATTGCTTTTACTGTACCTCCGTTCATGTTCTTTCTTCCATCTTATTTTCCACCCTCTTTTAACAATTGATTCACATTGCAACTGCGAGGTTTTCCTCCTGTTACACCTTTGTAACCTTTTGCTCTCAATTTTCCTTTCAGCGCCGAATGACGTCATAGGTCCCAGCGCTAGGCCTTTGGCCTAAATTGCATATTCTATTCTACTCTATTCAAATCCACAAGGATCTTGGTCCATCGCTAAACCATTCGGCCACCATGAACGATGAATTAGCAATTTACTCCATTCATACTGATCTGTTTTGAGATCATTATAGTGGACTTACGGGAGGAATAAACCCACCACTGTCTTCTCCCAGTCCCTCCTTGCGATCAGACCACTTCATCATAGTATGACTGATCTCTTGACTTAAAAGCTAGTTATAATTGTGTTGTGGGCCTCACGATGCGTCATATTTAATGTGGTTTTTGACAAAAACTATTAGGGAAAGTAATGCTTTTGAGGGGAACGGAGATCAAGCTCAGCATATGTGAGAAAATAATTAAGCCATATTGATGAAGTAAATATCTATTATCTTGAAGGGAAAACATTCGCATCATGTTCTTACGAAAATTGCGAATTCCGCCTCTGCCTGCAGAATTACAATGCTCTCTCTCTCTCTCTCTCTCTCTCTCTCTCTCTCTCTCTCTCTCTCTCTCTCTCTCTCTCTCCGTCGTCCAACTCTTTGCCATGGTTGATGGGGCTGTTTTCCAAGTCTGTTAAAACCCAGAGGGACGACCAGATCACGTGAAACTTCTCATCGTTCGTTATGTTGTCGTGTTGGGGAAAACGAGGTCCTTGAAGAGGAGAGACTAATTTGGTTTTATCTTTTTTGGGTTTGCTTGGTGGATTGCTCTGAGAGAAAGGCAGACTCGTATAATACTCAAGGAGAATGAAATAAAAAGGCAGAAAAACAAAAAATGCCAAGAGGGAAAATACAACGAAACTGCAGCAGCCAGAGCGGCCAATTGTTACCCTTCAGAACACTAATGAATGTTAGTTTGATGAAGGAAAGTATAGTTCCAACTGGTGCAAGTGCACTGTCTGAATTTTAGCGTCACATTCTTTGTTTTTCCTCTTCCAACGCCCTCTCCGTCATTTTTTCCTGTGTTCTCTTTCATTTTTCCGTATGTACACTTTTATCCGTCATGTAATAAAAATCAAGTGATTACTTTTTTGTATGTTGCCCACTTACGGCTTCGTTGACATGAACACCATCTCAACATTTCAGTCATTCTTTCTCCAGTTCTTTAGCCATTATCCCTACCTGATTTTCATCTTTCATCTTTCCATTCCGTTTTTTCCTCCTGCTCCCCTCCCTCCGCCCCTATCCTTCAGCTTCTTCCATATACCCTGAAAAAACGAGCCAAACTCCTCTTTTTGCGTAATATGTTTCCGGCCAAAGGAACGGCCTTGGTGACGGCTTCTGTGAAAGAAGTCATTGTGTCCCATGAGTCTCCTTCTTTATTTTCATCCTTTTACGCTGGAGCTTAACCTTGGTACTACAGCTTTTCAACACGACACAGTAGGGAGGGAACAAAAGAGCTGGACGGCTGTTTAAACATGCAACCTGTTGACCCAGATCCGACGAGAGCCATCGCTTGAATG